>NW_009259975.1:3089404-3135224 GCF_000687185.1 Egretta garzetta
TATTGTTGCCAGTATCAGAGTGTTTAAGATAAAATAAAAACCTATTAAATTCCATTAAAAACATAGAAAAAGGAGGAAAAGAAAGGAGAAAGAAAAATAAAAATGGCAGCAGTAACAGAATAGCCAACTGGAATAGATATTTCCTTTATGGAAAACCTGTGGTTTAGATTTCCCTTTGGAGTCCCCTTCTTAAATGACAACTTTCAGGAACACTTAGGAGAACACAGACCTTAAAAAAAGTGCTTTCAAAGTATTTTATGTTCTGTCTGAAATACTCATATTTATGCTCATCAAAAGTTCTCTTCCCTTTTTGATACAATGCCCAAAAGGGACCCCAAAAAAGGAGCAGCATTGATGTAATTTATTTTGTTTTCACTGACACGTAGAAGGGCTTTTTTTTTTTTCCACCAGCTATGCACTGTGTTGAGTTTGTCAGTTCTCCAGAGCAGTGCTCTGAAGTGCATTATTTCCTCTCCTCAAAAAATAGAAGCTAAAAATAGTATAAAAAGAACAGTTGCCACTTGGAAAATGAACAGCCCTCATTTAAACAGATAAAGCTTATCTGGTAACAATTACACTTATATTGAATAAGTTAAAATGCAACTCCTTCATCAGCCCTAGTTAGAGAAAGTTGAGGATTGTATTTCTTAGCGTATTTGATGTGAACACCTTGTGTAGAGTGTGCCTGTAGCTGCAGGGTTTAAAATTTCTCAGACAGAGAAATACCTCCATCACTTGTTCCCATATGGAAGCTCCTTCTCCTCCCAGTAGCTCATGGGCCCCGGCCAAGCCAAGCCAAACACACCTAGCTGGCTTCTACAGTTTCATCTGTGGCTTCGTCACATATTTAGTAAGTCGCAAGCATTGATGTTTGTGTAACAAAGTGGATGCCACAGACCCACACGCTAACACAGAGTCTTATTTTCCTTCCTTACCCTCAGCTACAGAGGCTTCAGTCCCAAAATACCTACTGGGACTGTCAGCACCTTTGCTCCTCGGTAACAAGAGCCTGTGTCTAAAGAGCATCCCGATTTGCAGCAATTAAATGTATTTCAGATATTCACATGTGCTGTGGTTACCCCATAACATAAACACATCGGAGTATGAAAAGACTTAACTTTTCTGAGCCACTGTCGTCTTGCCACCCACTTCATTTTAAAAATAATAGTAGTCACGCATCACTTCATGGCTGTGTGGATCCAAGTTTATCAGGATTCCTTGGGGGACACTAAAAAGGCACATCAAGAGTGAAGCTTCAGGGACACAGACTGAAGGTTGGTAAATATTTTCCACATGCTGGGTGCATTGGGGAAAAGAAGAAAAAACAACAGCAGCCTTTGTATCCTTGACCCTTTGCCTACTGTGTGTTTTGGACAATCATATGCATGCAATCAGAGCCTAATGAGAGCCTGTGTGACTTGCCAAAGCAAAAGTTTGACCTCAATCAAAAAGCGATTTCTGCAGAGATGAAGGAGGATTAGGAAAAATGTATTCCAGTTTCTCATCAGGCCAACGTTAACCAAGCTGAGGAAGTTATCTTGCCCCTGTAGAATCAATATTTTATTAAAGAAACCCTACGCTGAAGTTCTGAATTACGCAACTAAGCGCTGTGCCAAAAAAGCTCTCAGTGGCACGGTCACACCAGATTCTTCCCCACTATAACAGAGGATACTGCAGCTGTTTACGTCTGCGCTGAACTGCCACTGTAAGCTGACTTTTGGCTGAATCCCAGGGGAGACTCTATAAGCCTGATAACAAACCTTTTGGTTGGTTGGGGTATTTTTAAGGAAAAAAAAAGCCTACGATATCTGCAGATTTCAACTGTCTAAATGAATCATGTGATTCAAAAATTCTCAAGGTTTCATCAGCTCATGTATTTCATAGCGCAGTCTCCACATATAATTTAAATATACTATTTCCGCTGGGAGTGCAATCCTGCCCTCGGATGAGCAGCACTCTGCAGAAGATGCTAAACATTCATCTCATTACTGTAACATTGCGAATAAAATAACATGCCTAATATGCTTGCTACCAGCTAAATTAACAAGACTGCAAGGAGATGCTTGGAAAGGAAGCAAACATTATTGCATTTTTCTTCACGTAACAGCAGATGCCTGCATCCGCAGAAAACTCTTCAGCTTAAGAGCTGGAAATAACTTCTCAGGTGCACAGTGAGGTTGCAGATCCACCCGTCCGTGCTCCACTTCTGCCCACCAATAAAGCTCCCCTGTGCTACAGAAATGAGAACAAGATGTTTATGGCATGAACTCAGTTAACTTGTGGAGTGCTGAGACATAGTGTACATTCAGGGGTTGGGCACCATTAACGTTAATGAAAGGCTAGGATGTACATCCACAAGTTTTTACAGATGATGCATAAATGGATATGTATCATACTTCCTAAGGGCACTAAATCGGCAAAACGGCAAACCCAAAATTAGACAGCTCTCACTAGAACACAGTACATCGAACAGCTTGTTTTTTGAGCAAATGGGTCTGCGTGAAGGAAATCAAAACTTAGGACAATCCATATGTGGAATGAATATAAAGATAAGCAAAACAAAGAGCTCTGCTTGTGACCCTGTGTAATGAAATTTTACATTTAGTCTTTGCAGTGTTTGCAACTTGCTGAGGTTTGAGTTTTTTCTTTTGTGTGTGTGTGTGTGTGTGTGTGTGTGTATAAAAGCCTAGAGGAAAATAACCAAAATAAAAGGGAAAAAAACCATAAAAGCATTTGAAGAGGAAAGTATGGCACTCAAACATAGCATGCCCAACAAAAGAAATACCATGCAGTGTAGTCATATACCAGCATTAAGTGATTCAAGCATGCCCCTCCTGACTGTTACTGTCACTCTGCTGTAACAATGGGTTGACATAAGGGAAGAGGAGAATATATTGTAATTTTGTATTCCCTTTTAGGGGGCCGTAAGTCTGTCTTCAGTTACACATGTGCACTGCTGCAGTTCCTCCATGGGGTCTTGGGTTGCACCGTCACCTGTAAATAATATTTCTGCTGAGGCAGCTAAACTGTTAAGAAAGAAGAGCACAAGTAGTTTTCTTACATTTTATTGTTCAAAATAACATGCTTGGACTTAAAAGACAGCAAAGCAATTGAATTTATTTTATTTCTGATGTGAGGAAGGGTGGTTCAGGCAGTGCCCTGAGGCCCCCCAGCCTTTGGTCCCTTCCCTCTGAGTTGCCACTTCTCCAGAGGAGAAGCTCTGCCTCCCCCAGAAAGGGAAAGGGGGCAGGACTGTGGGTCTGCCGCTGCCTCCAAGTGCAGCCACCACCCTGCTGTGGACCCCATGCAGAGGGGGAGAGGGAGGTGGAGGAAAGAGGATCCTCTCAGAACTGTGGCCATCTCCAGAAAGGTTGATCCACCCAAACATGCTACTATTGGCTAAATCTAGAAAACATGGGATCTAATCAGTACCTGTTCACCCAAGCTGTTCCTTTTACCCTGTCATGGACAACACTAATCTGCCCACCAAATATCAGTCTTCCTTTGGAAATTCATTTAATATTCTTTACCCAGGCAAAAGGGGCTAGGAGCAAGCGAGTGAGAAAGAAAGCAAGCAAGGAAATAAAGGGAGAACGGAAGAAAAAGAGAGAGATAGAGAGAAGGAAGGAAGGAAGGAAGGAAGGAAGGAAGGAAGGAAGAAGAAGGAGGGAAGGAAGGAAGGAAGGAAGGAAGGAAGAAAGGAAGAAAGGAAGGAAGGAAAGGAGAGGAAGTACAGGAGAGGAAGGACAGGAGAGGAAGGAAAGGAGAGGAAGGAAAGGAGAGGAAGGGAGGGAAGGAGGTAGGAAGGTGGGAAGGCAGGATGAGGGGAAGGAGGGAAGCCTGGCTTAAACACCTACAACAAGAAGTGACGCCTCAGTCCAACCCTGGGATCCCCAATTAGCAGTCACTCAACCCAGGATACCAGGATTATTTAGGCACCTCCCACTTCCCACCCTGGGCACCCAAGGCACCAGCCTGCCTTCAGGCCAGAGGAGCCAGGCATCTAGCTCTGCCGCAGCCAGCACAGCCGGGGCTGGGATAGACACCGTGCATGGGTCTGTGGCAGGGCTAGCACCTGGAACCAACCCTTGGCTCTGGTAGGGGCAGCCCTGGGGCCTGCGGCATGCTGGGGACCCCTGTGCCTCTGGCAATAATCGCCACCACAACATCCCGAGAGCCCGAGAGACTCGGAGGGGCATTAGGCACTGTGACATGGGAACTGACAGCACTCTTTTTTTAGATACTAGGTTAGTCACCTGAGCACTCACCCTAGCAGTGATCCTGAGCAAATTTGAATCCACCGAGGTCAGGGGCGCTGCCTTACACAAGATGAGGTCTTATTAGCTCAAGCTCTGCCAAGTGGTGTCTTCCGTTCCCTGTTGAAGATGACCCACTATATATAAAGCCACATAAGACAGTAACAGAGAAGCAAGTTGAAAAATAAGCCTATACTCTATTAATTAAGGCATTTTGGTGGTATCTAGACATACTTCCTGCCTCACGGTCTCTGCTCTTAGAGTTAGTCCCTTTTATTTTTTCTTATTAAATGACTGTTGAATGTAAAACATGCAAAGCCAACAGTGAGAACCACATTTGAAATAGAAAAGCGTGCCCTGCATGTATCAGTGTTCATGTAAATGGGAAAATTAATCATGCAAGAAGCTGATGGGTTCAAGATGATTGAGGTGCATTGACTTGAGCTTTTAATCTCCAGACAGAGAGATTGTGGTTTCAGTATTCCCTATTGGGATACCATGAAAGAGCTGCACCCTGTCCATCAATGGGAATTTTGATCTCCCTTCTGAAGCCTCAGCAACTAACTTAGGGATCCAGGTTTCGCTCATAGGGGCTAGGCCTGTAAAAATTAAGCATTACACTGTTTAGACACTTTTGTCCTCTTCATCACATCTCCCACAGAGCTAGCAAAGCTTGGCTTATTATTCAAAGTTTTCCCTAAGGTCTGACTTTACTGAGAATTTTCTTACTGTACATCTCAACTGAATTGCCTCTATTCAAGCTTTTATATTACAGGATTTCTCAGTACGATCGCTCCATTCCAGGTACCCCAGCACAAACAAATAATCCATTTTCCCACCTTAGCTTACATACCTGCTGGTGCTAGTTGATGTAGTTTGATAGCAGTTAGTACAAAATTCAATGGAGGTTTTAACACAAAATGTAAGTTGACTCAATAGAAATATATTTCTCTATAACATCACAGACATTGACAACTTAGTACATTCTCTGTATACTGCTACAAATATTGGATAATTCTTATCTCTGAGAAAATTTTATGCAAAAATATGTATGCAAGTTTTTACATAGGTTGCTAGTGGCATTTCTGTGGCTCCATCAAAACAATGCATTAAGACTGCAACATAATGTATCCTGCCTCATTTTCATTGGAATATCTGTAGGGAGAGGACTGTGATTGCCTCAGTCCTTTTAATGGAAGTAAAATCCATTGCTTCCAAATGGAAAAACAATATAATCTTGATTTTCCTTGTGATAGTAGTAGTATTAGTAGTACCACTGTTATAAAATGAAAAAATTACGTCTGTTCTATGGACGATTTTCTGCCTCAGAGGACAACAATGAAGCAGAGTGGTCAGAGAGATGGAGGTGGATTTAGTCCCATACTTGGGGCTTAACCGAACCCTGGTATTTAGCGTGTATGGTTCTGTCCAACTGGGAGAGCTGTGCATCATCATGAGCAGCCAAATTTACTCATATTGCTTTGAAGGGGTTAACATCTGTGCTCTGACAGAGATTCTCCTGTTCCATTAATTAAAAGGGGCTTTGTAAGTAAGTAGCTATTGTTTTAAAATGCCAGATTACCCTTGTAGTCGACAAGGAGATAAGATAGTCATAGACCAGAGCTGGTTTTCATTTTCATTTCCTCATTTTATTAGGTTTGAAACAGTGAGAGTGGGCTGCAGTGATTAGTACAAACAGGAGAGCCACACTTAAAAGCTGTTAGGGTTTTTGTGTATCTGTTTAAGCTCCCCAGGCTAAGAAACAAGTCTATCCTTGCATGTTTACAATGCCTGCTAAGCATAACTGACAAGGATTTCCAGGCCCAACTCTAAGGGCAAAGCTCTTGTCCAAGCCTTGGACAGCTTACGTCAGATTTTTTGTAATCCGCCCTGCTCTGCTATCAACGGCTGTAAAAGGGTCCCCCTCGAGATAACTCAAAACGCTGCTGCTAAATTCTTCTTTCCTACGTGTGGCTATATGCAACCTTCAGTGTAAGCCCTTCCCCTTTTTCACCGTATCCAGCACGAATTTCTTGGCCTTATCTTCAAAGCCCATCACAATTTCACCCCACCCTACCTCTCCCGCTGGGTCCCAAACGGAGGTTAACTCCCACCACGCTTCACAACGCTACGCTTTGTGTTCTGTCCCACTCACAAGCCCTCACCAGCAAAGTTTCAAGTCAAATACACCTCCTGACACATAACCTTCACCCTCCCAGCCCTGCAGCTCACAACCCAATGAACAAAGCAGGACTGAGCTGTATTTAAGGGTCCTGGCTACTGGTTGCAGTGCTCCTTCAAACCAGGAAGGCCGTGCCCTGGACCCTGCTCTGGGGTGTTGCCGAAGCGTTGCAGGACCGCTCTGCCCAACAGCAAGGCCGTCCTCTGCTCGCTTGAAGGGTTTGTGCAACTGCAGCCTCGCGTTCAATAGGTAACAGGATCTCAAGCAATGTTGGTATTATCAAGTCAGGTTTATTATAGGGCAATGAGGCTTGGGGATTTAGAGATTAGTGTGTGGAAGAATTTATTCTCTTACTTTTCTATCATTTAGGTCAGAGTGTAACCTCGGTTATCCAGGGAGATTTCTCAACATGTACATTTATTGCTGTTTGGCATCAGACTCGGCAGTCTGACCCTTAGCTGTCAGAGATCCCCCATCTATATCACTTTTTCCACTGCCGGGCAGTGCAGTTGATTGGCGCTCAACTTGTAGCTTGTAAAATAAGAGCACATTACTTCACACTGTGCATGTGCTCCTGAGCAAACTCCCAGCAAGATACCACGTACAATGTTTGCAGAAAATTGTTGACACTTCCCCTAAATGTGCTGGCTGCTAGTGTGGGCTTGCATATCTATCCACCTAATACTCAGGTTTGACAGTAATGTGTATTCAGCATGTCAGGGGAGGTGGTACTTACAGATACTGGCACGAGCAAGGCAGGTGGAGCCTAGGAGGCTTTTCCATTGCCAACAACAGCTGCCCTTTTTACACAGTCTCTCCCTTTTTTCTCTTCTTTTTTTTTTTTTTCCTCTGTGTGTGTACACTGAAGATTTGCTTCATTGCAAACGTTTCCAGAAAAGTAACACTTCTGTCTACAATCCAAGTGACTTGTATAAGAGTTGGCCATTGGCAATTCAACCTGGTTACAGTTTTAATCAGATTCATATGAGCACCCAGCCAGCCAGTTCAGTGGGCTATCTGAAGCCTCATTATGGAGACATCTTTTTAGCCACATCAATCAGTCTAACAGAAGCATGATGCCAATGCTGAATGAAGATCTTCCACCTGAGCTTGCATTCTTCAGAATTAAAACTGAGATGAAATTTATAAGCATAAATTACATTTGTGTATTCTGTTTATATTTTCCTTATAACAAAAATAATTTAACTTTCAGGTTTCCTGTGCATGTCATACATGACGGATAATTTGGCCAAAGCAAGAATTAGGTCTGGCATGAAAGCTATGTGAAAAATAGCCTTTCTTTTTGGACTCTTTTATGTGAGTAAATAGAAGTGAGTGATCTATTAATTCACTTCCTGATCTTATTTGTTATGTATTCATAGCAAGGACACGCAAAGGTCCAGTGTTTAAGGAAAGGAAAAACTTAGCAATCCAATGCTGTCTACAGTTATTAATTCTCCCAGATCATGATTCATCTTGTCAGAGGACTTCTCCACGAGGGCACCTGGCTTTGCCATGGCTTTTCTTCCCTATTTTTGTTTGTTTCCTTTGTTTTTCTTCCCTGTCAACAGATATTTGCCCTGAATCTATTTGGATTATAAATGCCCAGTGAGCTAAGACCTGAAATGGAAAGTTGATGCTGCAAGATAACCACCAAAATGAATCTCACCAAAGGCAAACATGACACATCTCTAGTCCCAAAGCGAGACTCTGATTGTGCTTTTTAATCATTGTCACAATTAAAATACAGCCTTGCTGCCTCACACTTTTGCCATCAAACTCAGAGAGACCCGCTCTACTTTTAAAGTTTTTAACACTGATGTCCCTCAGCTTCACCAGTGGTTACTGATGTTCTCCTGGCATTCACAGGGAGCAGATGTATACTTGAAGGTGTAGTCTGGTGAAGGTACCTGTTATGAAGTTGCAACTTGCTGGCCATATTCGTTAAGCCGAACAGCTAGATGCAACTTGATTTCTAGGTTGGTATTCTCAACAGCACTTATGCATGGCCAGGTGCACTCATACTTCTATGAGGCCGTTTTTACCCATGCTTAGAGTTCACAACTGAGCCTGTAAGCTTCACAGCGAGGAATACTGCTTTGTGTGCTGCCCAGCAGCACGTCCAAGATTTTAGGCTGGTACAGTGACCCAGAAGGTAATAGTGTGTATATATATACATGCCTGTATGTGCTGTGTGAGTGAGGAAGACGTAAGTACCTAAACACTCCTAAAGTTACCTTACGCATTTGCCACTAGAATGAATCAGGATTTGCCGAGAAGATGGGACCTTTTAAATACTGGGTAGTGCAGTGGCAGACAAATCATACCAAACAGCACAATACTTTCCATTATCCACTAATCACCACATTTTAAATTGTTATCATCAGATTATGTGGATGCATGATTCACAGCCCACTCCCTGTCTCCAAAGAATCAGTTTTTAAGCAGGCTGCCACGCGCCTACTGCACCTGATTGTTTCATCGGCACATTCCAGGTAACAAAGGCAGACGAGCCGGGGCAGAGCCCGGGACACTGATACACTTGTTCTATCCCCACAGGTGTAGCAGCCTTCTGTTTTGAAAGCTTCTGGGTGTAGGCGTTAGGGCTGCATTCTTTCTTTAATTTGTACTCCCTTCTTTCGGAGTCAGATGGAACGGCAGCCAAGTGAGGAGTGCACAGAAGGAGCGAAATCCCGCGTTCAGAAAGCCCTGCTAGGACACGGACCGTTACGGCAGACCCTGAGCCCTTGCTCTCGGCCAGAGGAGGAAGAAAGGAAAAAGAAGGGAATGATACAGCAGGGGGTGGTGGGGTTAACATTAAAATCTCCTCTTATTCTCACGCATTTTTGGTCAATATTGGTGGCAGAAAATATGTAACATATACAAACAGGCAGTTCCATGTGAATGTGTACTTTATGTATAATTATTGATACAAACCACTATTTACATGGCAGCATAGATGTACATTCCATATATTTTATGTGTAATTATTAGAACCAGCCATTATTTATATGGGACTACAGACGTACATACTGTTTTGTTATCAAACAGGCAGAGGGGAGACCACATTCTCCTCCCAGTTTACACCATCTCAGGCCAGAACGGACCATTGTACCCATCCAGTCTGACCTCTTGTGCTCTCACACACTAATTTCCTCATTTACACCAATTACAACTCTGAAGTCCCAGTCCCCAAAACCCAACAGTCTCCTAGATCAGCGCTTGGGCAGGGTGTTGAATTGTCAGCAGTAAAAACTGAAGTCACTTACGCAGTTGGAGGGCAGCTGTGTCAGAGGCAACATGTCACCTTCTGAAGGAAGGGGATAGGTCGCTCTGCACCCCCCACAGTCACTGCCACCTCTACTGAGGTGGCCCACAAGATTTCTTGTGATGAGTCTTGTGACAACCACCTGTTCACCAGGATTTTTATGGAGTTTTAGCAGTTTCTTGTAGATTAAATTACTCTGTCTGCACTGCATTGGAGCCCTTAGCCAGCCAATTAGGAGATTAAATTAGCTCACTGATGCTTACAAAATGTCTGTGAGCAAACTGAGATTTGTATGAAAATTCAATTTGAACAGGAACAATTTTTCATGGTCCATAAAAGGTAGTGTAAGATGCGCAAAGCTGACATTCACGACTCCTGCTCATAGCTCAGTGCTCTGTGTTTAATTCCCCACAGATGGAGCTAAGAAATTACCCTCACACTTATTAGAGAAAATATTCAGGAGGGCAGATTTCTTGCAGCTCCACCTGTTTTTAAAGCCAGCTTCGGATAAACACTGAAATCTGCAGTTTGAGAAAATAGCTTACAAATATCTTCTTTCTTTTTCTTTTTTTTTTTCCCCACCAACCCAGAGTTCTGTTATCTTATACTTATTTTGATAAGTTACCTTCAACTTTTCTGTCTGCACATGCAAAGAAACAAATCCAGCCCCACTTCCAGTGCAAGTTTAGACAACGTGGTTAAATTAACAGCTTGAACATTAGAAAAGAGATTAGGATAATTAATGCCAAGATGATAGAACTAGGAATGTTTTGTACTGTAGGTAGGGCTACTATTTGGGAGGCCAAAAGAGGAGTTTTACCACCAGCTTGCAACAGGTTCTAACAGTGGAGCTGGAAAACTGGAATCACATTACCCCAAAATGCTAGAGTCACTCTTTCAAAAACATGTGCCACAGGCTGGTCCTCCAAACTCAAATGGAAGCACCTGAAATATGCCCTATTTTCCCCTTTTTAACAAGAAGAGTTATTAGATGCCCACACTATTCTAGAAAATTCAGTGTTTCTTTGGATTACTGTGTGTGCTTCAGCTCAGAGTTGGCCAAAGAAACACAGGTTTGACACCTTAAAGAACAGAGTAGCTTCTATCTATCAATCAAAAGTCCAGAAATTAATTCAGGGTTTTTTTGGAATTAAAGAAACATTTTATTTCCTTGCTCCAGGGCCTGTTCAATGCCCTCCCTAAAGACATTGAGATCATGAAATAATTAAGAGCATATTTCTTGACCTGGAATTATTATTCACTGTCAAACTGCCAGGTTCTTCGCACAAAATGCACTACATAAAATTATACTGGGAATTAATGGCACTGGTTATACAGACCCAGTCAAATTTCAGGAAGAGTGTTTCAAAGCCAAGGGGAAAGGGAGATGCTTGATTCAGGTCTGAACCATTTACAATGTGCTAACTCCAGTGAAATAAGATGGACAAGAATTTTAATATTTTAAGAGGTATTTTTGCAAGGAGCAAATGTAAGCTTTGCAAAGCCCAGTTTCAGAGTTCTTCAGCCTTCCCAGAACATGTAGCTGTAAAGGCTACTTCCTAAAAAGAAATGAAATCACCATTGCCAGTCTCATGATAGTGCTTGATTGGCACAGATGTACACTGGTGCTTATCCAGAAAGTTCTCAAGGAGTGCTGGGTAGGCCAGAATACCACAAAAGTCAATTTTTTCCGGAGAGAACCTCTAGCTCCCCCAGAAAGGAACTAAAAAATGGGAATTTTTTTTTCATTAAAATAATGAGTTTGGTTGTCCTCTGGTTTAAGGTGAAGTTTGTTGCTACTATGTCTGCTACCTTCTTTGACAGATGCAAGAAAAATGGATTTCAGAGAGAAGCATGTGAAACAGAGAAGCAGGAATTCTGAAAGTTCGATCCATGGTTAAACCAATAGGTAGAAATGGCCTGACTTTGAGAAGTGCTGAGAACTCAGGGTCCTATTAGTTCCCATTCACATCACTGGAAATTTGATATGCTAAAAACATTTGGATTTACATTTCCATAACTGTCTTACCTTGGCACCAGACTACAGGTTATCAAAACCTTCTGTTCTTCTGTTGTAATGCCCAACCTGAGAGGACATGAAAAGACTCATGTTCAGAGGACACAGGCTCAACACTCCCCCAAAACCCAGTTCTCTTAATGTCCAGAGTTAGAGCTGCTTACCCTAAACTGGGATACCCAGAAGTATTAACTTCATTTGAAAACCCAGACTTTCAGTTCCCTAGTCTCTGCACCCAAGTGTGAACCTGGAGTAGAAGCCAAGTCAGTGACTGGAGAAGCTGCTCCCTGAATCGCCAGAGCTGAGGCCACCAGAAACACATTCAGAGTCATTCTCCCACATCTTCTCAGGAGAAGGTGCTGGAAAATCGCTTCATCAGGGCCTCTACATCCCAAAGCAACATAAGTTTCGTTTGATCTGCAAACTGCTCTGTCCTCAGCAATTTGTGGCTTTCTGTGTACCCTTTACACCTCCAGCCTGAATCCATCCAAAAAAATATTCCTCCCCCAAAACACACATCCTTTTGTTTATTTTTACCTATCCTCCTGCCTGTTTAGCTGTACACTGCTCTATTATGTGGTCTCTGTGTTTTCCAGGCAGATTTTACTCATCTAAGGGATCTCTCAAGTGAAG
This sequence comes from Egretta garzetta, assembly GCF_000687185.1. Lineage (NCBI taxonomy): Eukaryota > Metazoa > Chordata > Aves > Pelecaniformes > Ardeidae > Egretta > Egretta garzetta. Next base: position 3,101,761 of record NW_009259975.1, read on the forward strand.
GTTATTTGAATAAATGATGATGAGATAGCCCACCCACCCTAAGCCCCCTGTCTGTCTTCTGAGAGCTGGCCTTTACCAAGAGCCAAGAGCTTGTCTTTGGACTGGAAAAGTCTAAAGGGATTCCTGTACTAACATGACTAGCTGAGGAGGTTTGCAAATTAATAATTTAGGTACACAGGCAAATAAAGCCCAGTTATCTTAGAAAAATAGACTTTTGAAGCCTTCTTTGCTGGGCACAGAATATGAGCTAACCCCAGAACTAATTTTTATGATCTCTGCAAATCTGAAATACAGTTCTGGAAATCCTCAGGGTCCTTAAGTCCAACCATAACAAATTTTAGCGTTTCAGTTTGTGTGTGCACACAGAGAAGGTGTCTTGGGCCTTGTGGCTGTGTCTGTCCAAATGAGCACTTCCTTGAGATGCCCTAAAGATCATAGCAAGCTGATATTTCACTGGATGATAGATTTTGATTTCTCTATCAAACTCACTCATATCAGCATTGCAAAGCTTAAACTTGAAGATGTAGGATAGGGCTGTTGCTGAAAGAAACACTTACAGGAAAAGGTTTTACATATTGATATAGTGAACAGCTACAAGCAGGATCATGCCAAGTGATGCTTGGAGGTGGGGGCTGGGAGATGGAGGGGCTCTTTTTTGTACTGAAGGCATTGCTGAATATCAAATGGCAGGTATCAGAGTGACAGCTTTTGTTTTCATAGCCTATTGAAAAGTTAACGAAGTAAAGAAGATATAATCATTCAGGTAAAGCAGGATACGAAGCAGGCCAGGGCTTGCACTAAAAATGCATAAAGTTATTTCACTAAAAGACAGAGGCACTTGCCCATGGCAGGTGCAAAACTTAGGCAGTGCTCTGATTGCCTCGAGAAAGGAAAAAACCTGCAGAAAATGTTGGGACATGTTCTAAGCCTCCTCAACAGCCGTTCTCCTTTTTTTTTTTTTTCCCCTTTCTTTCTTTTTTTTTTTCTTGTTGAATACTTTAGGTCGTATCTTTATTGTCTGCCAGCAAAAGCTGTGGTTTTCAGGGCTCCAAGCAATTGGGGAGGGAGAGCACACACAAAAATCTTGAGTGGTTTAGAGAAGTCTCTGAATCAGGAGATTTCTTTTCATGACGAAGATGATATGGCAGAGCTTTAAAGTATGTGTCTGCTGTAAACCAGAGAAAGGACAATATTTGAGGCTGACTCACGTCTGTCTGACTCTGCTCATGGGTTGAAGGAAAAATGTCAACCTCACCTCAGCTGCCGCTTGAAAAATCCATGTGTTTGGTTTCCTTGGTTTCCCCTTGCTGTTAGGTGTTCGGGTTCTTCTGCTTTTGAGACCTACTTACCCCTGTTGCCCTCAGCATGTATCCATGTTGGCATCTCACACTATGCCCTGGTTTGCACCAGCTTCCTGGCCCCCTCACCATCCAGGGGGTAAGTAAAACCCCTGGCTTAGGGAAGCCAGAGTGGAGCATGGAGCGAGCCAGGGTTGAGCCCCTACTTGTGGTATGGGTGTGACCTGGAGCCACTGCAGTCCCCATAGCGTCATTCGGGCCCCCGCAGCAGAGCCCTGCCAACAGCTCGGTACCCCAGGGCTCCTGTGGGTCCAGTCACATCCAGCAGGACCCTCTGCACGCCCTTGGCTTTCCAAAGAAAAGACCCAAAGTTGGGGCCCAAGTGTCGCCACGTGACATGCTGTTTACTCATCCCCTCCAGCTGGCCAAGCCCAGCTCTCATGCACACTTGGCAGAGGCCACAGCCAACATGGAGAGGGCATTTTTTGTTCAGAACAGTGCCTATAAAGCAAGGGCGAAAGGACACACAGGAAGCAGCGGAAGCTCTTGCAAAGCAAAATCCTTAAGATTTGATGAATCATCGAGTGAAAAACCTCTCAAAGCTGCCAGAAAACACAGAAACAGACAAAGGAACTCATTTGATATCAGAGTAGTCGAGAGATGCCAATTTGTTTGGCCAAACCCATCACTGTGTGATAGCACATTGATAGCTGTTTTACTAGCTGCCGTCTTTTGAAATGGTTAGAGATTCCCACTGAAAGCAAGAAGCAGTGGGGATCAAGTTTAGAGGAAATTACTAATTTGAACTGGAAATTGAAGGTACTTAAAAACAAGTTCAACTTCTCACTATCATTGGAAAAAAAAAATGGAAACAGCCAAACGTATGTTATACCTTATTGCTCAAGCTCGGCAGTACCTGGAAGACTCAGAAGCAGGCACTGACCTGCATGCATTTTTCCAGTCCCAGCCCTTGATGATATGAGTAAGAGACAGGAAAACAGAGGAAGCTTTGAAAAACACGGGCTCAAAGGACAGAAGTGCCCGAGCGAGTCATTTTCGGCAGCAGCTGCCATGCACCGAGGACCGTACAATTTAGAAAACTTCCTCACAAAGCAGATGGCAGAGGCGCTTCAGCCAGGAAGAAAATTCCCCCCTGGATGTAGTTTTGTTTGTTTGTTTGTTTGTGTGATTAATCCCCACGCACGCAAACACACACCTGTCTCTCTCCCTTCCTCCCTCACACGCACAGCCAGGAGCAGATTTGTGTAGGAGAGCCCTTCCGTAGCGCTGCTCCTCCTGTCCCAGCAGCGCCTCGCTCTCCCTGGCAGCCACTGAAGCAAATGGATCACCGAGCGCTTCCCCGTAGAGAGGAATTTCGGTGCCTACAGGTAGGCAGAGTGCAGGGGAGAGGCACGGTTATTGCAGTGGTTTCCTGTCAGCCTGCCGTTCACCAGCCTTCCAGGCACGCTCCTTTCCTTGCGAGGCAGGCCACAGCACACTTGATCTTTCCACATCAAACCCAAACACTTCTTGACTTCTACCTCCCTGCCACCCTTTTCCCCTCATTTCCCATCCCAAGTTCCTCTCTGCTCCAGGTGTGTGTTTTGAAATAACTCACCAAGCAGAGTCTCCCTCTGGGAGCCAGATAAGCCATCGGGCCAAGGGAGAAAGAGATCAAAAATTCCACTTTTCTTCTGGCAAAGCTCTACAGCCTGCAAGCTTGTAGCTACCAGCCGGCTAGAAAGCAGTAGCGGTGACTGCTTGGACTTGGACTGTCTGTCATAAGCCAAGGGCTGTAGCTGAGAACAGAGCTCCAGCATCGTGAGATGGAAAGAGCTCGGGCAAGTAAAATGAGAATAAAGGTGTACAGCCTACGGTCATGCTTATTTGAGGTAATGGAGTCACTGCATTGCTGTAGGTCTACTCCATGTCAGACTCAGGGCCGTTAAAGGCGTGTAGATACAACTTCCAGTCTATGCGGGGTTTCAAACTCCAACACTTTCAGATTCAAATTCAGAGTCACAAATCCAGGGGAATACGTCTTTATTTGGCCAACAAATTTTGGCACTTGAAACAAGAAAATGACTAAAAAGTTGTGTTCATTACTATCTTCACAGAAGGTGATCAGCAGTATGAAAAAAAGTGATAATAAACTATCAAAAAAGATAGAAACAAGAAGAAGAAACAAACATGGAAGAAAACTAGTGGAAATGGCACAGGAACTTAGAAATTATGGAAACAGACAGGCTGAGAACAGGGCACCAGCGAAAGCCCTGTTTGCAGATGAGAGACAAATGTGTCCATAACTCTAAAGGTCTCCTATCACCTTTGTACAGCACTCTCTGCAGCGTAAATAAGATGATACGTCAGTGAGGCCTGCTCCAAGTAAGGAAGATGTGAACCCTCGCTGATAGCAGGGGATTTTTCCAGCACAAAGGAGGATAGTTTGGCAGGGGAGAAGCGAGAAAATACTGGACTCAGAATTACAGTGTGATCCAAGATCTTCCCAGAGCAGGACCTCCGTCCAGATTCCCAGCCTGCCTGTCCACACACAGTCACTTGGGCCAAGGATTATTTTATGTCAATAAACTCAGCCCTTTTCAAGGGAATAGGAAATTCATCCAGTATGGATGAATTGGCTGATATATGAAAGGAACAGCTCCAGAAAAAAAAGTTATTCTAATTACACTGTAGGAGAGGCAATGCAGGCAAACAGTAGAAAGTAAAAAACTCCAGGGAAAAGGAAAAGCTGAATCCAGAAGAATAAACCCAAAAGAGGAGTGTGTATCTATCTGACATGTCATCAGTGTACTTTGCACTTCTCTAAGATGGAGGGATAAAGATGTGACATGTTAACCTGTTGCTGCCTTCCTCTGGGATGAAGGGCATACCACACGTCAGGAATCTCCCATCCTCTAGAAAAGGACTGACATCTGCAGAGGCCACACATTCCACCTGATATAGGTAAAAACAGAGTATCTGATTGCATTTTTAGCAGAAACCATGATTTTTGAAGAACTGCCTTATTTTTTTTAAAAGGGCAGCAGCCACTTGTGCCTGTTATATGGTGAGAAGGAAATTCCAGTGGGAAAAAAAAAGAAAACCAAAGAACAAGAAATTTCCCCATTTTAATTTACAGATAGCCATCAGGTCATCCAGATCCTGGGCTGGTAGGAAGCGGTGGGTATTCTCAGCTGTATTTAAAAGGAAAACTGGACTTTCTCATGCTATTGTTCAAAAGCAACCTGAGAGGACTGAATTCTACTATGAAAAGCTGCTCTGACAAGCTTTTTACTGCTGAAAGTGGCAGATTACCTCTGAAATTTCCCCTGCTTGCTGCTCAAATCTGAGGAAAGGTTTTTGCAAGAAGCCTTCTCCACTCTGCTGAGTGAGCAATCTTAAAAACTGGTTTGGCCTTGAAGCCACACTTTAACTAAAGGCCCAAATCAAACTGGCATCTGAAGAATGCTCCCCTGATTTGCTCCTCTCTGAATGCTATATTGCAGGGGTGAAATGCCACCAAATGGACTGAAAAAATATTAAAAATTGTTTTGCAATTATCTTGGCAGCACATTTACTGCAATTACAAGGAAATTGCATTTAACCACGTTTTATGGGTTTAATTTTCTGTTCAATTAATGCAATCGTTTTGCAATTGTTAATTCTTAACTTTAGCTCAAATATTTAATACCAAGGGAGAACAAATTTTTTAAAGAGCTTTATGGAGCCGATTTGTTGTATGTATAATAATGAGATCAGGTTGTTATACAATGAAGGAATTCTTTATTAAATAGTCAGCTTTACTGATCTTAATTGCAAGCTGCATCTCTACATGGCACCTGTACATTCTGATGTGTTGTCATAACCCTCAGAGCTATGTAAACAAGCAAGTCCTGTCGTGTTGCTGGCTGACTCCAGCAATCACAGAGACAGACAAAGTGATCTCCAAGGAGTCAGGTATATGTGTGTACATTAAAAAAAAAGAGAAGAAAGAAAGTAAAGAACGAAAGAGCAGTGGTTAAGCAATAGAACAATTTAAAAAATATATGTTTAATGGAGAAGAAGGTGAATCACTTCAAAACTCAAAAGGAATACAAGATGAGCACATCTGAACAGCTAAATTCCTGATTCCAAACACAGTTTTCACAGGTGCTGGGGGATTCTGGCTTCCACAGAGGTAAAATGAACACCTCTGGGAAAAGCCCACTTCAGTGTCTACATTTTTTTATCTTGGTTTGAAACTGGGGCTCTCCTATTTTCTTGCAGCCAATTTTGAAACATGCAGCTCTCAGCAACAGTTCCTCCGGTTAATCCACAGGTTTTTAAAAGGAAGATTTATAAGTCAGTGCAGAGCTGGTTGGAGTATGAGCAGCCAGATTCTTAGCTGGCATAAATCAGCATCGTTCCACCAAGGTATATTGTGCAATGTTGATTTACACCAGCTATGAAATTAGCCCACAGTGCTCTGCCATGAAAAAAAATATAACTGCCGGCAGCAAAGAGGTGAAGACCTTCAAGCTAGCCTGATATTTATCTGTCTGGACCAGACAGATTTGGATCACTGTCGCATTCCCCTTTCATTTACCCATCTAGGGCTGCTTGGCTCCAGAGGTGAAATTTTCAGAAGAGGCTAATATTAGACTAAACTGCTTACACAGTGGGACCAGTGTGAAGCTGAAGCTAAGTAGTTTACAAAATGTTGACAAAGTCTACTCATTCCCAAGTTACAATATACACCAGGCTGTTTCTGACAGAATGTGATGCACCCAGAGGAAAAGTGGACTTTCAGGGAAAAGGCGGACTTTCAGGAAAGAGGCTGAGGCTGGTGGTGTGCCTGTAAGGGGATGACTGGCAAAAAAAACCAAAAAAAACAAAAAAAAAAAACCCAAGAAATTTTGCCTGGTGATCTCTGCCAGAGTTTGAGTTGCCCTGTTCATGTTCTCTTCCTTTGACCATTCACATCTGAGAAGCTGGTGACGTCTCCCTGTGATGGTCCCTCAACCCCTTGTGATATCAGCTTTGAGCTTCAGAGAAGCACAAAACTTTGCAAAATAAATAACCTGAATTTTCCACTTCCTTTATCTGCAGCATTTAATAAACCAAAAGCAACTCTTAAACAGAATTAAAATATTGAGGCAAGCATCAAAGTTCTGACTCCTCTAGCCCTAATGTATGCATTGCGGTGCACACTTTCATTTGATCAAACCATCTGCAGCAACAATGAGAAACAACTTAATTGTAAGTTCAGACTTTGCTTTGAAATAGCTAAAGATTTGCCAGAAAGCAGTCTTTTGAATCAGCCACACTGTTCTCAGACCCTTTGGGAGTCACTGGCAGATAAACCCTTTCAAACAGTGATTATTCAAGCCTTGCCAGCAATATCTGTCTGCAGCACATTTTCCTTTGCCGCACCGTGTGATCAGAGAGGAGTTTCCATAAGTTGTTTTTTTATTGATGGAAATCAGAAATGATGTCTTCACTGCTCTTCTCTCAGACTTTCTCGCTACCTTTTTCTCAGGGTCAAAACTCTTTAGCACATGCACATAAAACAGTGCTAGGAGACATTGGTTTGGTTTGTTGTTTTTTTTTTTTTCCCAGAGCTTCACCTTTTTTCAGCTTTTGCTTTGCTTTTACCCAAAAGGCAAAGCAAAATACAAGCCAACAGTTTGCTGCACGGAGACATGGGGGATGAAGGGTGGCTTCAGCCACGTTTCCAAGCCCCATGCCTCCCCGCAAGCCCTCTCTGAGCTCTGCTGCACAGCTGCACACACCTGCAAGGTGGTGTGCAGCTCAGGGAGGTGTAGATGTTAATGTGAGTGCCCCCCTGTGGTCCTGTACTGTCAGTTGAGGCTTAGGAAAGAAAAGCCACTTGTTACCCTGCAATAACCTGTTCCTGCAGAAAGCATCAGGTTTCACGGCAGGTTAGCTTCCCTGTACTGTACGAGCAAGTCAATTAGAATAAGCTGTTGGAATCACCCTTGGTAAAGCCAATCTGGAAATGCTCCTAGGAGCATGGGAACGAGGCGATGAAGCTCTTCACAGTGTTGAAGCTGTATTGAACAATGCCATTAAGGGCTGGGTTCAGCCGCACTTGTGAGTTATTAAGGTTTGTTTATTGTTAGCATTGCCTGGCCAGGCCTTCGAGGTGGAGGAGCTTAGTGTGTGAATGGCAGCACTGGAGTGAAAGCCACCACCGCCGTTCACTTCTGACTTCAGCAAAGCTGTGCCCTTCGGCACTGGATGACAGGAAAATGGGCCCAGATGTGAAACCAGTTTCTAAGCCAGGGGAGCATCAAAATTCCTTGATCAACTGTGATACCCTGAATTAAGCTTGGACAATCTTGTAGCTGTTTAACTGAATGCAATGGCAGCAGAAGCAAGCTGGGGTGAAACAGTGGAGAATCGGGCCATGTGCTTGGATACCGCTTTCCTTTCCCCAGTGTGGTGGGGAGCCACAACATGGTCTTCCCCAATGGAAGACTGCTTTAGCCCACAGGGAAAACTCTGTCAGAGTCCCTCCCCCAAGGCTGGCTGGAGCAGGAAGGGAGGAACCTTGAACCCTTACAAGGCCTGGCTGTTACCTTTCACATTTCCTTCTGTCACCTGTTTTGGAAACCAGAATACTCAGTTCCCCTTCTTTCAGAAGAGCAAAATTGCTCAAGTCTGGGTCAACTCTCTCCCTTCCTGATCTTTCCACCCACTCATGTTGAGGGTGCCTCCAGGTTCTGGTTCACACCTTGGGAAGCTGCAGAGGAACAGTTATTTCTGTTCTCTATCCTAGAACCTCTTGGTGACAATGTTCCTAATGTCACTTGTTTAACTGCTGAGATTTTCTTTGCTACCATCAGTCCCTTAATCCATGTATCCAGTCAAGAATTCCAACAAATAGGTTGGATGTTCTCAGTCAACCATGTAATAACTCCATTTTTTCTTGCTTTGATATAATAGGCAATTTAATTTTAATTCTTAATCTGAATTATTCTCTGAGAAGCATGGCTGAGACCTTGAGTTTTCACTACTCTTAATGACAGTCTGTGTGAAAACTACCCCGCCTTTTTTCATATCTTCCTTTGGATATTGTGTCAAACTTTCAGAACCCAGGTTTGAAAATGTTGCCCATACCTATTTACTCATCCTTGTAATTAGATAACAGTGATGGGAGGAGTTCCTCTTTCTTTCACACGATTCAAGTAAGGACATGTCCATTACCCTTCTCTGGAAATTACTCAGCCTAATAGCTTTGCTTTTCAAATGTTTTTCTTGACAATCAGATGACTTAAAAAACTTGCTCTCTTTTCAATTCAAAAGACATTTCATTCTCTTTTAGCCTTTGTGAGAAGCATCTCAGCATTTGAAGGAAGTATTAGACAAATAAGTCTGGATTATGAACTCCACACAGCAAGTTTCCTGACATTGTCTTGCCAAAGTATCTCAAATATGATTTGTAGGGGTTCCTTTAAAACTATTGTCTATTGTGTCAGATCTCACTCTACCCCTTCTTAGCACTCTATCTTTCCATTAGGCCTGTGAAAAGGAGAGGCAGTTACTGGCTATTTTGGTGTATATATTAGGATACGGAGATCCCCTCAGGACCTGACTGCAACTAGTTCCTTACTGGATTCATTACTAGAAAGCTCCCAAATGGCAAGCAATGTATTTTCAGTAACTACCAGACTAATATCACTTTGAACAAGTGACCTAGAATGGTATCTCATCATCAATCCACGGAGCCATCCTGTCCCCATAAATACAGTTTCACTTAACAAAATTGCATTTGACGAGTAGTTAATCCAGTTTATGCTTTAATCCCTTTTGGTATTTCAAAAAAAAAAAAATCAAAGCAGCTAAATATTGAGGAGTTAAAATTTCAATTGAGTACAAAGTAATACTCTCCTGCTAATGATTTCAGGAAAAATATGTTTTGGGAAGGAAGAGAGAGGAGCGGAGAGGAGAGGAGAGGAGAGTTACATTTCTTCTGGTTTAGGACCCCAGGATGGCATACACCCTTACCTCTGTTTTTGCATCATTTTTTCTTATATATATTAAAATTATAATGTCAAACCATTCCACAGTTTAATGTCTTTAGCCAAACCCCATCTTATGACAAAGAAGATTAAAAACAAACAAGATATCTCACTGTAAATACAAATATGGAATGACCTTTTTTTAGGGTGTTATCCCTATATATGTCTGTAAAAATCAGAGGTCTCTGTGCCCTTTCAGATCTGAGTATAAACAGCTTGCCCAGAGAACTGAACAAGGTTTTGCCAAGTCCCAGGAAAACATCTGAACCATCTTTCTTCCTTGATGATGGTTACAGTGGTGTAAAGAACCATAGAGAAGAGTGACATGCTGTGGGTCCAAATTGTTGGACTGGGTTTTGGTTTTGTTGGGGTTTGGTTTTTTTTTTTTTGGGGGGGGGGGGGGGGAGGTGGTTTTTGTTTTGTTGGGGTTTGGGTTTTTTTTTTTTTTGGGGGGGGGGGGTTGTAATTATTCAATAAGATGTGCAAGAGAGAAAGAAGAAAATAAATCTTGAAGGACTTTGAGCATGATGCAGACATTACTAGGGCAATACAAGACCTGTTTAGAACATAAGCAAATACAAAGATATGTGATATCTTTTGATCAACAGGTGAAAATGCAAATAATATTTTACAGTGTATAAGGTAGAAGGCACAGGAGGTTTGTAATTATTCAATAAGATGTGCAAGAGAGAAAGAAGAAAATAAATCTTGAAGGACTTTGAGCATGATGCAGACATTACTAGGGCAATACAAGACCTGTTTAGAACATAAGCAAATACAAAGATATGTGATATCTTTTGATCAACAGGTGAAAATGCAAATAATATTTTACAGTGTATAAGGTAGAAGGCACAGGAGGTGACAGATCTCCGTGAGCCATCTACCCGCTGTACCAAGTCCACTTCATAGAATTTCTTTCTAGCATGATGATAAGAAGCTCCCAAAAAACAATTCTGGTCTTCCCAGGAAAAGAGAGGTCATGCTTGCCATTCCTCAGTCCAATCCAGTAGTTTTCTCTTTCTGCAGCAGAAGTGTCTGTGATGTTTTGTCTGCCACTATGCTACCTGCACATCTGTAAGAAAACCTGCCCTGCCCTTAATCAGAGAAGGTTCAAAATATTCTTGAGCAACACTGACACTATAGGATTGCAAAAGGGAACCATTAAATGCCAGCCACAATCCCTTCCCTTGTATGCTAGAGGAGAGTATTCTCATAGTATCTTAGATGTGTCAGTTGGAGGGAAAACATCTGGAGGTTGTCTAGGCCAGCCAGAATAAGACTGTGGCCAACACTATGTCAGGTCGGCCATGGCTTTGCTAGATGAGTCTTGAAAACCTTCACAGATGGTGATTCCACGACCTCTTCAGATATGCTGTTCCAGACCCACACTACCCTCCGATGAATAAACTTTTCAAAACTTCTGAACCTCCCTAGCCACAACTTGCAATTATTTCCACTTGAAAGTTTAACTATTTGCTCATGTAACTAGCCCACTTGCCTAGTAACTAACAACTAGTTGTCTGAAAAGAGTTGGCACTTCTAGCTTTATAATTCTCTTTTCAGAAATTGCAAGCTACATTTGATCATCCTTTTTTCTTCTCAATCAAATGAAACAAGTTCACATCCCTTAGCCTTCTCTAATACGCCATGTGCTCCACATCCCTAAGTATCTTTGTAGCCTGCCACTGGCCCTTATCCAGTTTCTCAGTATCTCTCTTTAACTGAAGAAACCAAATTTGGCACAGTATTTCAGGTGCAGCCTCACCAACGCCAAGTAGAGATAGTTCCCTCAATCTGCTGTCCAAGCTCCTCCTAATGTAGTATGCCGTTTCCCTTATTTACACTGAGAGCATATTGCTGGGTTATATGCAATTTGGCACCTGTCATAACCCCCAGGTCCTTTTCCACAGTGCTGTTTCTCAGCCAGTCAGTTCCCAGCTGGCACTGATGGAGGGGGTTACCCCACCCCACAAGCACAACTTTGCATGTCGTGCAGCTTTTGTTGTCCCAGATCTAAAGTTTCTCTCAGCCCTTGCAGTTCAGCTTCACCGCGTGTCAATCACTCCCCCTGACATGCTGCCATGCACAAATCTCCAGTGGGTGCATTTTGTCAAATCATCCAGGTCACTGATGAATACATTAAACAAGTAGTCCTAGTATCAAACCTTTGGGTACTGTACTTGTTGCTGGCCACCAAGCTGACCTCAAGCCATCAAATACCACCCTTGGAGCCTGCCAATCCTGCTAATTTTCAGCTCCTCTAATAATCCATCCATCCATCCATTCCATATTTTCCTCAAACTACCATTGAAAATGCTGTGGAAGATGGTCTCAAAAGCCTTCCAAGACATATTGCACTCACTGCTCTTCCTTCACCCACAGTCATTTTGTCATAGAAAGCAATCAGGTTGGTGAAGTGTGATGCCCTTGGTATTTCTACATCTGCTGCTCCTGATTACGTTCTTGTCCTTCATGTGTTTTGAAATGGAGTCTGGGAGTATGTACTCCATGATTTTTCCAGACGCTGAAATAGGGCTTACCACTGAAATAGGCTCTTCCTTTTGTAAAGATGGGCTTGTTATTAAGTTAAACTTTCCAGCTATCGGGGACCTTCCTCAGCCACCATGATTTTTCACTGAGGACAGACCTCAATCTTGCAATCATGTCTGCACCCTCAACACCTTCAGGTGCATCCCACCCGCTTCTCCCTAATTTTTTGCTCCCCTGCTGTCGGCTGCCCCTCCCACTCCAATTTATATCAGTATGCACAGAGGTCTGGGAGAGGGCTCTGCCTTTGGAGGATGAGGCAACAAATGTGTTGAGTACTTCAGCATTTCCCATGCCATGAAGTCTGGGAACTTCAACAATTGTTTATATGGTGTGGTGTTGCCATTCAGCATGCACATCAATCCTTACGTGGTATCTCAGTTCTTGTAAGTTTGGAGATGAAAATCATCGTGAAGACGATCTTTTGGCCCTGGATAGGGCTTAGAGTGTAACAGCTAGTAACCAGTATCTACAAAATCCCCAAATTAAGGCAATAGATGTTAGGTGGAACAGGCGGGATCACACAACTCTCCCATTCCGCACACTGCTGAATGTATACATCTATTCAAAGGGAAATTTTCAAAGGAATAAAGTAAATTAGGCTGCCACTTCCCCCTTTGAAAATCAGTAGGTACTGCCATTTTCAGCCACTACTGTAGGTGTTTAATTTAGCAGATTAGCTTCCTGTGCAGTCAAAGGAGAAAGAGGCTTCCAGAAGGCAATTCAGAGTACCTAAAAGATCCACTCTGAAAAAGCTGGGAGTTGGGGTGGAAAGCAAGCAGGGATGAGGAGGGGTGACGATCTCCTTAGATGTTCTTCATATTTTTTGAAAGGCCTAGTCCAATATTTGTACCAAATGTGCATTATTCCTACTTAATCCAGTCTCAGATATCATACTCCTCTCTGGTTTATGAAGCTAAACTTCTCTTACAAAGTGTTCAAACAGTCTGTTGCTCCACAATCTTTTTTCCACAAGAGAGAAAATAGAAGCATATAATTAATGTGCTAGTGCTTAGATAATTTTTTTAAGGAGGGCTAAGTGAAAGAATGATAGATAAAAGCTGGATTCTCCCAGCATAAAAAGAAAAAAAGAAGAAGAAAAATCCTTTTTATTTGTCATTTTTTGGATAGGAAAACATGACAAACATGTTTCATGTGGAATAAAAGCTTGTTTGTAGATGCTGGAGAAATTATTCAAGGACAGTTCACTCATATAAAAAATGACCCCAGCATTACTGCCAAGGTCAATGAGACCTAGAGTGACCTGCCACAAAATTGTAATTTTGTCTGCTTGTTTGGGCCAGTTTATCCCTTTTCTCCATTTCCTTTTGGCGCTTTGGAGACAACTAACACTCCCCCACTTCCAGTGTACTTGGCACTTTCCCCAAGATGCATGAAAATCCCTCAGAAGGATAATATAGACCTTATGAGGTCATTTTTTCCCCACTCATTCTTTGGATGGAGGCATGAAGTGAAGATATTATATTGCCTATACATCAGGTGACAGATGCCATCATTTTTTTGCTAGTTGTATCTCCAGCTCTTTTGCTAACTTCCACTAAGTCTTAGTACGTTAGCTGTTTATGCTTCATACAATCATAATTACTTGCATCCTGCCATGGGTTTAGCTGCTGTTATCCTCTTAAGAAAATCTGCTGCCCATCTCATGGCTCTCAGATCTTACGCCGGTATAAAATACTACTGTTGAGAACACTAGGTATTATACATTCTTTATGGTTAGTATTCTCGTGATAGCACTTTTATTGCAGTGCAGTTCTGTTCTTTCTCCTCCCTCTAACTCAAGGGAATTTGAAGCTGCTCCTTGAAAAATTCACAGGCCACATAAAACTACCAGTGACATCAATTGGATCCAGTAAAGTACGTCAGAGGGATTAAAAGCTGATAAGAGAGGGAAAGAATACGACTGTTTTTTCATTTGTACATTAATCACACATTCCTCATCACTCACCTTTTTTTGAATTCTTGATTATAGTCAAATTACCTTAATAATATGATAGTCTTTGTTATCTAGGGAATGAAATACAAATAAGACTTCGTAACAAAGGACAAAGACAACACTAGAAGTAATAATCACAAAGCAAAGACAACCCTCTTAACCACCCCCTCAAAAACCCCAAAGACAGAGAAGTTGCAATTTTATTTATGCTGTAGACTGTAGGAATTAGTAGGAGAAAACCAATGGAATGTGTCATATAGAGAGTGAAAAGACAAGAACATATTATTTGTCCATAAGAGCTATGAATGCAAAATTTAAGGTGGTAATCTACAATATATTTTCATTTTCATACAGTGTTTTAACCTTACTCAGAGCACAAAAATCTGTTTTGCTATAGTTCCATTTCCCCAGTTTTTTACTCTTCCTAACACTGAGTACTTATAAAGTGAAAAATGTCATACGGAAGAAGTGTGCGCCTGCATTTAGGTGTGTGGACATTTATCATGGGCTTTGGCTTCCCCCTTAGCACTGATCACTTCAGCCTCACCGTGCATCGTGCGTTGAGGTCACAGTTGCATGGCCCTCCCTTGCCATTCCAGGCCAAAAGATCCTGATGCTTCAGCCTCTGTCCCTGCATAGATGCATACGTATGCACACACATGGACACTTAATGCATGCACATATATACAACTCCACATATATGCATTGTGCAGTTGGTTTACCAGACCCCACTTGAACAACTGCACAGAGATAATATATGGTTATAAGTGAACTAAGTGAAGTAACAGTCATTCGGAGCTCCAGGAAAACAAAGTGTTTCATATGGAAGGGATGGCATGGAGCAAGTTTTTATGTCACTAGTAGGTATTAAGAAATCTTACCTCATTTCCTTAATTAATCTTTTCCCATTGTGCCTATAGCCCAAAAGATTTACCTACTTGAGCTCAAAAGGGTGGAGTGTTTTGACAGCCACATTAAGTTGCTTTTAATTGAGGTTTTTGGCTGTCTGCTTACATTTCCTTACTATACCTAATGTTGTGAATGTTACGTGATAACTTCAATACAATCCTTTTTTCTTAGTTGCTATATTCAACTAAATCCAGACCAAAGTGTCACTGAGACACTGAGAGTGCTACGAAAATGTAAATTAGCCTTCTGACCATATGAGCATTTATAATTACTGCAAAACTTTCAGATTTATGTGGGGGCCTAAAAGTGTAGAGATAATCAGGTTTTGGACTGATCCTGTCCAGCTGTGAATTATTGGAAACAGTGTCTTCCCCCTCACCAAAAACAGAACAAAAGCTTGTGCAAATGCCATGGGGAGGGCAAAAGAAGAGGGCTTGATACCAGTTGAAAAGGAAGCTTCAAAATTAAAACCCAATTAAAGTTTTGTTAAAAGTGGTTTGATTTTCTGGTAGCTGAACTAGCACTGTTTGTATTACATGAAAAATTCAGTTTTTAAAAAATATTTCTATCATCAACTCTACCATTCAAATTTAAAATATCATTGTAACACTTTGCAATATCAACCAATTACATGTTTTAAACACAAGAACTAAAATGCTTTTACAAAAGCTTCATGGTTTTCTATTGAACATTTACATTTTTTTTAAGACTCTGGAGAGAGGCAACAATGCTTAAGGCTAGCTCTGTGTCTTTGAAAAGCATGAGAAGCAACTCCATACAAGTTGACGGAGTTAGATCAGTGCAAAACCAGACCCACACTTAATGTCTATATAAGGCAGATATGAGACGATAACATGTAGCTTCAGGGCTCACATAGACAGGAAAGCCCAGGTCTGGAGCTAGGATATGAGTTTGGTGTACACAGCAGCAACCATGTGCTATCATAGCAGTGTGGGCTCTCTTTGTACACAGCTGGGGTGGCTTTAAAGAGTAAAACCTACTCCAATTGCAATGCATTTTTTCAAACTCATCCTACACTATATAAAACCTGCCTTAGTACAACTGCAAAAAAAAAAAAAAACTTCAGTACCCCCAAGTTTTATAAATTCAATTTGCACTTGCACTTTATGTAGTTGAGCCCTCCTCACTGAGGAAAAAGCACTTTGGAGCTACCAGTTATGATATGAAATGTCGGCTAAAGTTTCTCTAATTAACTTCTTCCTATCATATCCTTCCTACTGTGTCAGGACAAGGGGTAATGGTTTTAAACTAGAACAGGGTAGGTTTAGACTAGAGATAAGGAAGAAATTCTTTACAATGAGGGTGGTGAAACACCGGAACAGGTTGCCCAGAGAGGTAGTGGAGGCCCCATCCCTGGAAACATTCAAGGCCAGGTTGGACGGGGCTCTGAGCAACCTGATCTAGTTAGCGGTGTCCCTGCTCACTGCAGGGGGGTTGGACTAGATGACTTCTGAAGGTCCCTTCCAACCCAAAACATTCTGTGATTCTATGATTCTATGGTACTGGTATTATACTTATTTATTGATTTGATTTGGGGCTTTTTTTTTCTCCAGAGATAAATCTGAAAATCTCAGGGGGCCTTGTCTGTTAGAGAGAGGGGCATAAAGGGGGGCTCCTCCAAAGGAGGAACGTGGAAGAGACAGCTGGTTCCTCATAGGCTTCCTGTCTTCATACAACAACACAGCCGGGCTATGCCAAGCCTTTTCCCTAACTCTTTTACCTAACACAAGGGCACAAACACACAGAGGTGTGCCAGCACCCATGGAGGAGAGGACACACAGCAGAATGGGGAGTAATGACCTGATCTCACCCATCCTGGCTCTCCCATCAGGTGATGCCATAACTTCCCCTAAATGAACTCATCGCTACTTTCCTGCCTTCTGTGACTTTGTCTGCCTCTGAATGGGACTTCCCCTCCTGTCACATCGTCTGCTCCTGGAGCTCCCCTTTGTCTCCCCCCTCCTGCTCACTCCTCACCAGTTTTATTATATGTGCAAAATATCACTCTATTCACCCTCTTGTGTCCTCAGTCTTTCTCCTAGTGACACAGCCTGACCCAGTATGGTTTCGTACCCCACTTCAATAGTCCTGCTACGCACAGCTGCTTTTTCTCTTGTCTTTCTCCTGATGCCTACTTCTCTGCTGGTGTCCCTCCTGGGATTGTCCCCTTTGCCCTCTGTCCAGCTGTCCCACAAGCTTTCCCCTACACAGCAGCTGTGTGAAGTTGCGCACCATATATAATCCCAGGGTGGGTTGCATGGGAGTGCTTGAGGACACGTAGCTGTGCTGGTGATTTTGTAAACTAAATAGATGGTTTCTTATGAAATGATCCCCAGCAATGAGTTCCACGGTTAGCACTTGAACCAACACTGACGGCCTACCATTGCCCCTTTCTTTCAACCCTTCTTGCTCCAAGTTCAAGTGATAGTTGGGAACGGATTTTTTCTGAAGTAATCAGCACTCTGTACAAGTGGAGACTGTTAAGAGATAATACTTCTGTCCCTGAATCTCTTCCCAGCTGCTCCTTGCTGTTGTTCCTAGCTTCATAAATTCACTTCTAAATGTCATATCCTTCATTTTAGCCAGACTAAAGTTTTCAAAACAAATCTGAGCATATCTGGACTATTTACTTGCTATATATAGACCAAAATAAAATCCTCAGCTACAGTGTAAGCTGGTGAGAACATATGGAATGCCTCACGGGCTCTAGAAAGAAACAACTAGCTATGGAAAAGTGTAATTAACTCACAGGAAGGCTACTGTAACGTGAAGGAACAATTTATACCAAGTTCTGCTGCTGGATCTGATTTGGTCTTATGGAAAACTATACTCTGATGCAGGGAACTTTTGAAGCTTCTGGTAACTTTTACATATATATATACACACACACACATAGGCATAAAAGACAAAAATATTACAGGTGCTGGATTTGATCCATGGTCATGGATGAATCTTGGGAAGGAGGGAGAATACCACAATTTTGGTAATGTTTCTGTTTACATTAGCAAGTCAAGTCTACCAAAATTCAAAGTATAGGAATACCAAGACTGGTGGCTTGAAAAGAGAAATTTGTTTTCTATACTGAATCAACTCTGACTTGTTTTGTCTCTAAATGAAATAATTGCATAAAAAAAAATCATTGTTATTGCAACCAAAAAGTTTAGTAAATCCAAACAGACACACCATTGTCATTTAAAATATGCTTTATTGGCCATGGTGGGAAATAATGACTGAAGGGTAGGATTGAATAGGGTAGGGTAGGGTAGGATAGGGTAGGATAGGGTAGGGTAGGGTAGGGTAGGGTGGGGTAGGATAGGGTAGGGTAGGATGGGATAGGGTAGGATAGGATAGGATAGGATAGGATAGGATAGGGTGAGGTAGGGTGGGCTAGAACAAAACAGAATAATCTCAGCTCCCAGAAGCGCTAGGAAGGATGACTACACATACTGACTCTAATCAAACTCTTGGCACAAATGATGGAAGTATGGGAGACAGTACGAAAACCTGAAGAGCTTTGAAGTGCCCTTTGAAGTGCAGATTTTGAATTCCAGTACCACTGCCACATATATGGGAATCTTCAGAAATGCTGCTAAAGTTTGGCATAAGGTAAGACAGTATATGCATACTGGGAGAAAATGTAAATGCAGAACAACAGAACAGTCATTAAATAAAAGTTACAGTCATCTTAAAAGCAAACTGAACAAAGCCAACTACTACTCCACACATTCTCAGCTGTGATACATTAATGCACAACAAATAGGTATGAAATGTCTGAGAAGAAACACAATATAAAGAGGATTTGATGAATTAGAAAAGATCAGTGACAAAATTACTTTTATTTTTTTCACCAGCATCCCTAACCACTCTGAACAGAGCCTCAGCTGATTTGCAGCAGCTGAGGTTCTGCTCCCAAATTTTGGATATTGGGCACTTAGCAATATTTAATCTAAGCTTACTTCCTATTTTATTGTTAATAATCAGCCGCAGCCCACTGGCTACAGGCCACACATAGGTAAAGAGTCAACAGACTTTGCAATATGTTTGTCCTGTTTCAGGCTAACGTTTGTAGGCCGCGCCTTGCAGGAACGTTATTATGGGAGTTATTAAAAATCTATTTTTGCTGAAAACAATGCAAACGGAAGGAAGTGAGCCTGTCAGGAGACTTATTTCCTATTCAAGCTGACAGGTAGTTGGAGAATGGCCATCTGGAGTTTAAAAATTGCCAGTCAAGCCTCTTGGATTTGTCCCTTCCTGGATTAACACACTCGCCCTGGATAGCGCAGCAATGTTGTCATGGCACAACAAACAAGAAGCGACTTTCTCGGGAGGAAGGAATCGAAGGAAGTTAGTTAGCCATGAGAAAACTTGTTTGCTCTCGCAGTGCTAATAGCCAAAAGGCAAACGCTTGGACACAATCCATTCATCTGGAAACGCTTTTGCTTCATGGGAGCACCGAGGTACCGAGAGTGAGAAGCTGCAGGGCAAAGGTTTGGCCGCCAGCACGGCTCCGTCCCCACAGCCCGCCTGGTCCCCATCCCCACAGCCAGATAGGCCAGCATCCCTGCTCCCATTGCTCCCGGCAAAACATATCGTTCCTCCTGCCCAGAGTTACAGGGTGCTAAATCTTCATTTCCTGAAGACTGGAAAACTCTCTGCCTGAAGCCAGCCCTCACTCTGAGTCCTGCTGTTCCTTCTGCAAGGAGTCGCAAAGGGCCCCACCCCTCCAGTCAAGTGAGTCTAACGAAATCACAAGCCATCAGCCTGGAAAGCAAGTGAAGGCTTCAGGAGGAAAAAACTCAGCAGCCTTCCACCACCTCCCCCCGCAGTCCACCACCCTTTTTGCACTTTGTTGTGTTAACAGGATTACCCTCCGCTTAAAGCGACATAGGACTTTTGAGCATAAGTTCATTTTCCTCATTGATGAGTAAATAGGAAACTACCTGTGTCGTTGGTTTGCTTGGCTTGTGGCAGTTCTTGTGCTAGCTCCAGCAAGGCTTGTTTTCATCTTCAGCATCCTTAACCTCTTGGCTAAGCAAAACAGCACACACCAAGGGTCTGTCACCAGAGCATGGTTTGGGACATGCATATGTTGCAAAATACTGCCTGACCTAGAAAAGTTTTTACTTAATAGTAAGGTGTCCCGCTTTACAGTCTTACCTCTCCCTTTCATATGCATTTTATCCTCAGTAGTTTATACAATCTACAGACCACAAAGGCAGAGAAGCTGGAAAAGAGGCAAAAAACAAAGAAGGTAGAAAATTTTGGAAACATTTCCATTGGACAGAGTTGAAAATTATGGAGGGTGGTGGGGGTTTTTTGAGCTTTTAAAACCATAACATTTGGGGGGAAGATTATCAAAGTCTTTTGCTTACCAGAAACTGTTCTAAGTAGCCTGTGTACTTGGGGGGAAAAAAAAAATCTATCTTTGATAACGTTGACCAGCTCCATGAGAAAGAGCCTGCTCTCTCTCCACCAAACTTTCAGGCCCCATTTCAGCACCCCGCTGAATCAAGGCCCTCGTGTGCTGAACAAGGGCACCTGGCATTATTGAATATTAATGTGGTAAGGTAATCCCTCAGCGATCCATGACACTTATGTTTTTTGGTTTTACTTAAGTTGTAATTTTCAAAGTTGGACAATCTTGGAGGAAAAAACCACCTGGCAAACAAACAAACTTTAAAAATTAAAGGAATTTTCCAAGTCTGCTGGATTTGCAAGCCTAGGCATACTGCAGCTTAATTACTAGTCAATGAAGGAGAAACAATTACACACCAGAAAGTAACATTCGAGAGCTCATGAAATGTGGCCCCAATGTGTTTCTAATTTTTTTTTATATATGAAGGACTCAGCTGCCATGGTGATGGGCAAATAAAATAAATAATTATAACAAGTATTCCATGAATCGGAGTTGTGAAATCTGTGAACAACATGTTGGAGGAAAGAGCTGGTTGAATGTGCTGTTTTGAGCCTAAACTTGCCTGTTTCTCTTTTATTTTCTTCATAACTGTTCTGATGTACACTGCCAGCTGGAAGGGACGAGGTGATGCAAGGTGAGAGCCTGATCTCAAAACTACTTTTGGAGAATGCTAGGAGCCAGGATTTCTCACAACATCACAGAAATATGCATGAGGCTTACAGAGATAAAGTTTCTTACCCAAAAGAACTAAGAGCTACCTACGTGCTACCTAAAGATACTTAGACTTGCATGCAAAGTGTGTATTCCTTATCTTCTTCATTTAATGAGGTGAAAATGCATGTCATCAGGTGGACCTTAGGCTAGCCATCTGATCATAAAATCCATTTTCTTCCTGTATTTGCAGTGCAGAGATCCCATGCTGGATGTTTCTTTTCTTTTCAGTTGCCCCACTGGATTTCACCAATGGAGTTTATACCTGGGTAATTTCAGACCCTGTTTATTGTTTTTCTTTTTTTAAAACTTGTTCTTCACCCCAGTTGAATGCTCATATTCAGTGTTTGAATGGCATGTTTTATACTCAGCCTTGGATTCTTGGCAAACCATATACTCAAGATCTACTAAAAATATTATATCCTTGTGGAGATAGTAAATTCCCTTGAGTTTTCTCTGTAAAGACAGATAAGTACCATAATCATTTGCCTCAATTACACCTGCTATGCCATTTGCACTTTGATTTTGAAAGGTGAATTTATTCTTTTTAATCATTATTAAGAACATATGTATTTCCTGCCAAGGCAGTCTTATAAAAACATTGGAGGCATATGAGAAAAATTCCTCTGAGGCCTCAGGCACATTGAACTGTCCTGAGAATGTGAAGTGAGGAGAGATTGATGCATGGACTACCTGTCCAGGAATTCAGTAGTACTGGATCGGATTTTCCATGGTTTCTTTCCCTTTATTTTTCCTGAAATTATACATCATTCGCATGCATCCGTGCATGCATACAAATGTACGCACACACACAGAGAAGTGCTCCTACATTGCAGTGGGGATAATGTAAGACATGATCTGGCTGCAGTTTAGTTACAGAGGGCAAAATGAATTTCCACACCTCCATACATATTTTTGAGAGTCTAATTTCTGTTTTAGCTATACGGCTATAGATATTTGCAACTTAAATATTACATATGGTCAATGTCCCCTCCAAAGCAAACTAGGTGAAAGGAGTTAATAGTTACCACTGGAATTATAATTGTCACTAAAGCACAGAGCCAAGCCAGGGAGTTCCATGGAGATTCTTAGACTTTAAATAAATAAATAAATAGAAATCATTCAATCTATTTATCTTTCTTTCTTATCTCCCGGAAAGCATGTGCTGAAGGCAACCGATATTTTTTTCCAGTGATGTGAATAAAGATCTATACAGAGCTATACAAAAGCATTTTAAAGCAAAGTCAGCTACTATTCCAAAAGTTCACCTTCTATTTTTGAAATTCAGACATGGGATTGTAGCCACTTCTGGCTATTGGTACAAAACCAAGAACATGAATACCTCTTCTCCCTCTAACAATAAGAATTATTAAGGCCAGAAGACAGACAATTATAAGCCTCTACTTGACCTCCTCCATAACACTGGTCTTTGAATTTCACTCAGTGATTCTTGCAAACCCATAACTCCAGGTTGGCTTCAATCATACTTTTAGAAAGATGTTCAATTTTGATTTAAAGACTTCAAGGGATGGAGAATCCATCAAATTCCCATGGTAATTTGTTCCAATACATAATTACCCTCACCTTTAAAAATATGTTCCTTATTTCCTCTCTGTATTAAAATAGCTTCAGCTTCCAGCCACTAGATCTCTATTTTTTCCCTTTATCTTTCAGAATTAAAAAGCATTGCTCTATGTAGGTAATTACAGATAGTGAATAAGTCTTTACTTAAAAAGGACAAAAAATGGAGGGTCTTTCTTACCTCGGATTCAAAGGCTTCCCCTTTCCAGTACAAAGAAGGAGTAAATACTGAGTGGAATTATTGTGAAGCAGAAAAAGATCAGACTTTTCTCTCAAGTGATTTTACTTGTACAGGCAGAAACAAGGCATCTAATTCATAAGGATCTATATTAAAATCAACAGCATTGTTACGCCCTACTTTGTATTTTATTTCCACACATCCCACTGTTTTGCAAAATAGATTTGATGTAGATTGGATAGGCAGTCTCGGCTACAAATTTTCTGCATTTAAGTCAGAATTCCAATGTCACTTTAATGGGATATTTAGGCCAACAGCAACTTATCTTGACTACCTCACTTCAAAACAAGAGAGAAAGTACCTTACTAGACACTGTAGCTTCTCCAGGGGACATTTACTTGAAGCCAGATTGAATCCTAGGGGACAATTCCAGGGCTGCCTCGTACCCCGTATCACTCAGTTGAGTGGGATTGCACACGAAGCACATCAGTACAAAACTTGGCCTACAGGCACTGAGCTTACACAGTGAGCAAAGAAGCAGAAGGACAGTGCCTTTAGCAAATTAGATTTTTGCTTGACTATTTATAGTAAAATTAATGAATGGCATTCCATTTTTCAGTTTAAATGTTCTTTGCAACCGTCATGGTAAAAACACTTGTTTTGTAGTCTGCAAACTTTTTTGGCACAGTTGAAACATTTTACATAGCTTACTGATTTACTGTCTCAATGATCTTTTCTTTTGCCTTAGCAGTTCAAGATGTCTCTTGTGGCATTGCTCTTGTCAATCTGATACCTAAGTAGAATTCATTCCTCTTCAGCCACTACTAAAAGGTAACAATATCAATGATAATTTAATGGTTAGTAATATATACATAAGCCACGCAGACCAGATCAGGTGACATTCACATTAAACGTTAGCCCCCAAACTAGGTCCCTAAATCCCTGTGTAATTACAGCTATCAATATGTTTAGTACAGATGTATCCACCATCTCCTATGTAAAAAATTTCAGTGTTCAGTCTGATCCTTTGCATGCGAATTTGCAACTCTGGTTTGGTAAAGACCAAGCTCAGATACTGTGTGCGGGAATCCTAAGGTGTTTGACTGAGCAGAACACAGTGGACTTTTTCTGATTACTTTTTTGTTTAATTTAAAGAGCATATACACTGCCCAAATGTAAAATACTATTTTTCTCATTGGTTATTTGGATAGCCTAAATTTATTGCAGATGAATTCCTTTTTATTCAAGTTTGCCTTTGTTACCAGTGCCAGATTTGCCAGTTAATACACAAAAACATCACAGCCTTACAGCCTGTGGATCAAGAACAGATCCTGGTGCTTCCTTTTGTCATTAAGTTCAACTGCTAACAAAATGCAACCAGTAAACCACAAATAGACTCAAGAAATATTCAGTTCTAAAGTCATTAATTTGTTTTAATTCCCTTTACAGCATTTTCTTATGAAGGCAACTTCCTAAAAAGTTGCATGATCTTCTCCTTTGGGAAACCAAACGTCTAGAGATGTGTAGACTAGATCCAAACATGAAAGGATTCACCCACAGTTTGTTTCTATCATCTGCCATACCTCAACACACTGGTGTTCCTTTCTGCAGTATGAACTGATGTCCCAGTGCATTTTCAGTATGCCAGCTTTTCTGACAAGACAGGAATACAAACCATCTGCTTTTCAGAGAGAAAGGCAAGGGTTCTGCCTAATATCACTTCCCTACAGACAATCAGGTTTGTGCCAATTTATTGAGAGGGCAGGAGGGAAACCTGTGCCTCTGCCTTGAGACTTCACATGCCAAGCTGCAGCCTGGAATTTTTACAGCTTTGTCCTGAACCTCTGACAAGAAGGGTTTACAACAGAAATCTTGCCAGACCCTTAACTATAGCGACGCCACTATAATATTTATAAGTACATTATACTCTTTCCAAACATATGCGCTTATTACTTATGTCTCCGCTCCCGCCTCTCTTCTGGGGGACTTTTCTGTATAAACAAAACAGATTCTCTTGCTTATACTTAGAAAATCTAATTGCTCTGCGTCTCTAGCTGTTATGCAAAAGCCCAAACAGACAAGAGATTCTTTCAGTGCATTTACACAGCAGCGAGTCTCTACAAAAAACATAAACTTCCTTTTCCACTTTGCTCTTCTTTGCTTTCATAAATCTGCCCATTTCATTCTTGTTTGGATAAGATTCTTTCTTTAAAAAAAAAAAAGTAAAAATAAAAAATGCAAGTCTGAGGTGGATAGGCCATCAGTTACACAGCCCAGCCTTACAAGAGCTGACAATTCTGTCCCTTTAAGTAAACAGAGGAACAGAAAAGATACATAAACAAAAAGACCACTTGCAGGGCTGACAGCTTGTCTGCTCCAGCAAAAGCAGGTTCCCAGGGAAAGTGATTGCCTAATAGTAATAGGGAGTGACAGGGATTTCCTAGCTTTTCCATGAACATCTCAGGGCGGTTTGGTCCTGGGCACAGATATGCACATTTCTGCTGATGGGTCAGACAGATGTGGCCTGCAGGTGAGAAACTGCTCAAAAGTAGCTAACTAAAGCAACACAGGTTCCCCTGCGCAAGGTTTTACTTGGATTCATAGGCATCAGAGGTTTAGTGAGCAGAGACCAGGATGTTCTTAGCTGCTTTGGGGTTGGGTTTGCATCAACGGTACGGGTTTGGAAATCAAAGTCAAACCAAGGCACAGTCTGAGAATGGCTTCAAGTGAGCTTAAAGCAAAATGAAATAGGATTCAAATCTGAAACAGTAGAAGCTTACTGGAATCATCTTTCTTCTGAGATTTTAGCCACGTTTCAAACAACACTTAAGATAGGCCTCTTCCAAAGCTAAAACAAGATGTAAAACATGTAAAGATATGAATATGTAGCCTGATTCTAGTCAGCAGTGCCAGGTAAGATTTTCGCTTCAGCTACCTTTTTACCCTGGCTAAGAAATATTTCAGTTGGGTTGTATTATCTGTTTCAATGCTTAGATAATTCAGAAGTTAAACTACTTGGAATTATGGTATGTATACAGCCTGTAAAAAGGAGGTGTTTGGGGAAAAAAACCTTTTAAGTAAGAAAGTAATATGTAGAGCAGGATATATACAGGAATTGTGTAAGTCAGGTAAATGACTCCTGCATGGGATTTTGCAGAAAACAGCTTCTCTGGTCTGTCTGATGCTGATGCGGTCTCTCTTATCAGGAGACAGATTGGGAGAAAAGCATACTGGTCATCATTTTTCTTCTACAGTTCTTCTGCAGTCATAAACAGTTCATAAAAAAAGTGAAACAATTTTTTCAAAGAAGCTACTATGACATAACAAAAGCTCTCTGAAAATATTCTTTCCTGTTGCACTTTATTCTTTCTGAGCTTTCGTTTTCTCAAATAAAGGATTTAGGTTTTGATGAGTAAGCTCTTCCGTCTACACATATATGACATACGGGATGCGGCTGCAGAAAGAATGGGGAAATAGTAGGCTCAAGCGATCCTTAAATTATATGAGTTGTCTGAGTGACTGCTCTGATCATAACAGCGAGAACATGATGGGATGTTGGATAAATGTCTATGTTTCTAATCCCAATAATTCTGAGGACATGAAGACAAAGTTATCTGTGGAAAACAAAAATATTATGGAAGGCCAAGTATAACCCATATTGTGGGAGGAATTGTGTTAAGATTGTTCTGTAAATATACATGAGATGTGATTCCCCTCTCAAAATATTTGCATCAAATTCTGGGGATTGACGTACGTGTAACCTCCCACAAAACACCTCAGAACTCAGTCTCTAAAGCTGAAACCTGGCATCGATATCAGGCCTGAATTTTATTATCTGGAAATATTTCTGATCATTCCTGATTCTTCTGAATTTGTGGAACTCAAATAGGAATTAAACACTGCACTGAAATGATAAGGTGTAGATATAAAGTCTAATAAATTGTTTTATTTTCCCCTTATTTTTGGCATGGATTGTGTCAGAGCACTTTAGCCTTGGATGAACTGTATCCTGACAACTGAAATTGGGAAGTCAGGAAATCCAAAGACTGCTAAGAAAAAGGAGACCAAGAGAAAAAAAACTTACAAATAGGTTTGATGACAAGGAACAAATTTCATTAAGAAGAAACCCACATGAGGAAAACCAGTTTTTACTCTGCTGTTTTAATGGACAAAGTCAGCAATATAAAACAACCAGGTCATCCATCTATTCCTGCAGGAAAACCACTGGAGCCTTCAATATCATAGTGTCAGCTGCTTTTCTATAGCCTGACCTCATGAGCTAAGAAGCATGAACTCTGCTAAAAAAGATTCCTTTGGGTTCAGTAAGACTGCCTCCTGTTTTTAAATGTGTGTGTGTGGGTATTGTGACACCTGCAGTCTGATAGAGCTGTTATTGCTCTAACTATGCAAACTAATTTAGGCACCTTGGTGGGGTTTTTTTTTCAGTTGTGCTTAAGTGGCTGATTTTAGCCTTTGAAAACAGGAAACAAGTGCTATAAATCAAAGAAATAATCTGGCAATCAACCCATTAAGAAGAAGAAATCAAGGGTGGGTTTTTGACGGTAGGGTTTTTTTTAAGTCAGAAGCTTAAAATTGGACACAGCTCAGTCACAACTTTCCTTAACTAAGCCCTGACTCTGCTTAGAGCAGTAAGGAAGTGGAGGAGGAGCATGACTTAAATGGACTGAACCAGAAAATAATAAAAGAAAAACAATGCTATTCTCTGGAGAAAAGAGTGTCATGATGAAAAATCAGTTTATTCTCAGTTAGAATAAATTTTGAAAGAAAGAAAACAAAAGAAGATAATTTTCAAAGGAACTGCCCTCATAAAAAAATGATGTGTGTATCATGGGGATACTTTAAAAAGGAAGCAATAATTTAACCACTGTTCCCTTTCCCAGAACCTTTGCTGGAAATTTGGAACAGAATAATCAAGTGCAGAGGTGTTTAGCAAAGCAGTTAGATTCACCCAAAAGTGATTCGGGCAGGTTTTGTTTTCCCTCCTTTTGTTAATTTGTTTTGCTTAACAGCTAAAATGTGTTTCAGTTATAAGCATATCTAAGCTGTTAAGTCAAACTTTGTAAACGAGAGTGGCCAGCCAGGGGGAATGCTGAATTGAAGGAAAACTCACTTTGCCTTCCCAGTGCCCAGGATGTAATCAAAAGCTCTGCTTCTACAGTCCCTGAGTCAAACCTTAGCCTCAGGTACACCTGTAACGGAAAGATCAGTGGGAACTGTAGGTGCATAGCTAATGAACAACTTCGGTCCTTGGTGTCAGAAGATGAAGCAAAGTTCCAGCAAATCTCACTCCTAAGAAAGTAAGCCCAAATTTTCTGAGAAACAGGATGACAGACATATGCAGCCAGCTATGTAAATCCGTGATTTGGTTTGTCGATGATGGCATTAGGCAGAGTTCCCGGGCAATGCATGGATACAGGCACCCTCTATTTTATGCTTTGGACTGGAAGAACCTAATTTGACTCCCATAACTGAAATTTTGGTTCTGCCTTTAATGCTTATTTGCTGAAGATGATGGACAGAAGCTGCCTCTCAACTCCTGCCTGTGTTCTGGCGCTACTGACCTGAGCTGGTGTACTATCACACACAGTGTCTCCTCAATATTATTCGACAGGCATTTCCTCCCACGCCACTGATAGGAGAACAGACCACATGAAAATGGAACTAGTCCTAAGACACTGAGTGTTTCCCCTCCCCATCCTGGATGTTTACAAGCATTCTTTGCTGTCAAAACAATATCTGTACAAACCAGTGACTGTGCTGGGGTATTTCAGTCTAAGCATGTGGCTAGAGATATAGAGAAACACTCAGAAAACAACTTTCTTAAACAAATAAACAGCTCAGCTCTTGAACTTTAGGCTCACAGTAATCTCTGTCATCATTAATCACACTCAGTGTTTGACTTAGCAGCCTAAATTGGGGGGAGGGGGAGGGAGCAGGGGAGGAGGGTAGAAAAAAAGTCATAACCCTCTGTTCAAACCAGCTGAGAACTGTTTTCTTAAACATGGAATATAGGGTGATCCTTATCCAGCTGCTGGGGAGCACTGATCTTGTGAGGAGACAGACCTGATATCTTTGGCATGGGTGCTACCATGAGAACATGGAGGACATTCATAGGTAATTGCTAAAAGCCCCAAAGTCCCTCATGAGAAGACTCAACAGACCAGCACTGTGTCTGTGGCTGTATATTAGCTGTTCAGAGTCTGTTTCTGTTTAACAAATGGTAAAAACACAATGCAACTCCTAGGAAAGACAGTTTCTGCATTAAGAAGATGCTTAGAATCACTTCAGAAGCCTTGAAGAGAAGTCAGATGAGGAGCTCACAAACTACTCTTTCAAGCAGTACCCTTACTTCTTCTAAAATGAGTCTCTCACCTATAGTCACAAATCACAAGTTGGAGAAGTGGAGGTAGTCTTTGTTGTCAGCATATATTATTCTCATTATTATCCTACGACACCGGAATGTTCTTGTTTTATATACAAGTTACTGGAGTCAGCCAAATTATTTTCTTTGGGAAGGGTGAGGAAGAGAAGATGGCTGCTGGAGAGGTTGATTGGGGAAAGAGATGTGGGCAAGGAAAACTGATTATTGCTGCTAGCAAAGCTTGCTTTTTTTCCCCTCATTGTCAAATAGTGCTGTTCAGCTGATGAAAACAAGTTGGGCCCTGAGATACTTGATGAAGCAATAAGGTCCACATGCTCAAGCAAAGGTGTTAATTACCGGCTGTAGGTAAAAAAAAAAAAGGCTCCACCTGCACACTATAACTTCTGAACCTTCATTTTCTCAGGAACAGGAAAACTATAATTTAAACAACCTGTCTTATGAGGGAAAATTTGAATTTTAAGGCAGATTATGACCCTGAGTGACAGAAAAAGCTATGTAACCAAGTTTGCACATTGAACTGATTTAAGAATCAAACAGCTTCTAGATAGAGAGATTAGCTGACGCTTAGCGTGGGACCAGCCCTGTCCCTCATTATAGCCTCAGCCTCAACAGAAATAGATTCTGGAAATCTTTAGTCTTCTGTAAACAGAATTGCCAGAGTCCCGCAGCCCCAGCAGATGGGCCTGATTCCCAACTGCTGTAAGTCAGCCATGGATCCCAGTATGAGACTATGGATTTTTGTATCTGCTAACTGTATCTGCTCCCCATGGAGCTTGTTCTGCTGATGATATACAAGGATAGACGTGTTTGCTTGCTTTCACAAACAACACACGCTTACTGAGGAAGCTACAGGAGCTGGGAAGATGACAGCCCTTCCCTCTCCATCCTTACTATTACATCCCATGATACCACCGTAGCGTGATTAAACCTTGAGTAGAATGATGTGCTGTTGGCTCCTGCTCACACTGCCTTCCTCACCCTGGCCTCTTTACACACTGTCCCATTTCTTTTCTTTGGCTGCCTTCTTTTGCCTTCCTTGAATTTTTTTCAGGACAGATTTCCACCTTCTTTCATAATTTATTTTTTCTTCTCGGAAGTCCCTACACCACAGGTGTGGCTGCAGAAGGGACATAGGTGAAGGCACAGGACCAGCTGGGTGCAGATACGACTCTGCCTCCAGGGCAGGGCTTGGAGGAAAGATAAGATTGCCTCGGGCCAGTTAGCAGTCAGCAGCACTGCGGTGTGGTGCTCCTGCTTCTGACACACTTCGATTCAGCAGCTCTACATGATGGGGAAGGCAGCAGAGAAGTTGTGTTTCTAGGATGTGCCTGTCTAAAATCAGCAGAGCAGCGCTCTCCTTGTCAACTTGTACCCAGCTTCCTGTTTTGATGCACGATTCCCTGACTCCTGTTTAATCCCAGTTTGGCTCTAAAATATTACAAAATGCATTTTTGGCAATGGCTTTCTGAGATTCCTAGCAAACAAAACTCACTTTTTGGGAAGATGCCGAATTCTAAAAAAGCTCTTCAGGAGAAATGTTTTCTAACTAGAGCTACTATGACCACTTCCTGCATTTAAGCACTGATGTTGGAAGTAAGCTGTTATGAGATAAATTCACACACACTTTTCTGGAAAAAATTTATTAGTACTGTTATCACCAAAAAGACTACTACCCTATGGGACGGCATGACCCCTGGACAAGATTAGACATGAGGCCCAAGCTGAAAGAGCTCTCGAATTTGATTCAGAGAATTGTCCCCTTTCACAACTGAAACTACAATAATAGGAGACTTGAAAGTATGAAGTGCCACCAAAAAATTTCTCAGACACCACTACCTTGGAGAAAATTCTATAATGTAGTATTTTAAGCCTAAGGAATCATATGGAGTAGATCTCTTCAGAGTCTGCAATACACAGGTATGCAGCCTCTGAAACTAGAGTAAGATATAATATTTTAAGGAAGGTAAAATTAAGCAATTACAGTAATATTTGTGATACAATCTCAATAATTTGGGGGATAGGAAAACATATGATATTGGAACACTACTCCATGATTTCTGATTGCACCAGAATTTTCATCTGGTTGGTGTTATTTTCAGCTTGAAGGTGTGTGTCGGGGGGGGGGGGGGGGGGTGTTTTGCTTTTATTCAGCATAGATTTGGGTTTTAAAGAGGTGTCACATCAAGTAGAATTTCCTCTGATGTTTCTGAATGTATGGATAAGATCATTCTGCAAAATGAATGTAAGAATGGACATGCCCTGGATCCAGCATACAGCTCCTTCAATGTACATACACAGAAAGATCCAACAAAGGAACTCAAGCTCAGGAGTTCCTTCATTTTATAGGTTTGCAAAGTCCATTGCATATTCTGAATTTTGCTGGAATCCAAGGGGTGCTTTTTAATCAATTGGCAAGATCTCAGAGGATTTCTCAGAAGCATAGCAGTGATAAACAGACCTCATATTACGAGGTATTCTCTTAAAACCTTTGGAAAGCAAATGTTTCTTGTCCTAGCTTCCTCGAGTTCCAAAAAAAAAACCCATTTTGGGCATACAGTAAATAAAATCTAAATACAGAAAATACATATGATTCTTACTTGAGTTCTATCAGAAAATGCTAGGAAACCAATTTGTATTAATTTTCACTTGGCACT
Organism: Egretta garzetta; assembly: GCF_000687185.1. Lineage (NCBI taxonomy): Eukaryota > Metazoa > Chordata > Aves > Pelecaniformes > Ardeidae > Egretta > Egretta garzetta. The sequence goes on from NW_009259975.1 coordinate 3,133,460, forward strand.
CAAACCGCTTATTTGTAGTACACTCTCTTTCCTAGGTCAAATCGAATAGAAATACAGTTGCATGGCAATACCTATTTTCTTATAAATCCACAAATATTCTACCTAGACAGCCATAGGTGAACTATTGGGTTTTTGGGTTGTTTTGGGGTTGTTTTTTCTCAGAAAAATCAGACTACTGATAGATATGAGGCATGAGCTTCAAAGAAAACAAGAAGTTAGCAAAGGTTTAGATCATTTCCATATTAAAATGGTTGGGTCTAATGCACTCAGATGCTAGAGCATGTAAGATTGTAAGATGCATAAAACTTTTAAAATACATCACAAATTGACTAATTAAATCTTGGAACCACTGACAGATGTCATTGGAAAGATGTCTCTGAGGTGAGACAAAAGAAGACTGGGAAAGGACAACAACAGTGTCCATCTCTAAAAAAGAGGCAGAAAAGGAAAAAGGCAATTTTTGCACTACAGTTCCAGGTTGCCAGAGCAATGCTAGAACAAATAATCAACAAACCATCTGTAAATACCTAGAAAATAAACAACATGATAAGCATGAGCCAGTTTACATTTGCCAGAACAAACTGTGCAAAACCAAAGTAATTCCTACAACCACATAACAGAACTTGCAGATAAAGAAGTCATAGTTGTTATATAGCTCATCTTAAGAAATGTACCAGACCGTATGACATGATGTGCTTCAGGGAAATTTATGGAAGCATGGACTAGGTGAAAGGAAAATACAATTCTCTTTTGAGGAGGGACCAATCAATGTTTAAAGGGTCTTTCAAGTATTATTCAGTATTTTCACTAAGGATCCAGGAAGGAAAAAAAGTATTTATCAAATATAAAAAAAAAACCCCTTATTTATCAAATTTGAAGATGACACCAAGTAAGACAAATTCTTAATGCACTAGAGGATAGAAAAGACACCATAGTTCTCCTACATTGGTGTTAACAGTCAGTACAAGCCATAGGACTCTGCCCACAGGGGAGAGGACTCTTTATCACCTCTGTACCAGAATAAACTGCTGCGTGAACAACAGATAGAGAACAGGTGGCTAAGAAGCATATAGGTAGGAAAGAACTGGGGGTTATGTAGTGGATCATAGGGTGAATGATGCCATTATCCAAATGACACACAGGAGTAGCCTGCAAAAGAAGATACACAGTCTGCAAGAGACAAGATTCTTCTCCTTTCAGAGCTCATGAGGCCTCAGCTACCCTATCCAAGTAGAAATGTGGAACACTGAACACTCCACAGGAGAACTACAGGTTAATATGCCTTAGAGGAAAGATTGAAAGATATGAGATCATCTGGTTACTGAAAAGGGGATGGAGGGGACATGGCAATTGTCTTAAAAGATACAAAAGAAAGCTGCAAAGAGAAAGAAGGTATTTTCTATGGCTTTGGTGTATAGGACTAGCTTAATGGAAAGAATTAGATTAGGCATTAGCAGACGCTTCCTAGTAACTTGAAGAGTGAAGCTCTGCAGTAAACATACGAGGAGACTGTGGACTCTTCAGCATGAAATGTTTTTTAAAAAGTGATCAAACATGTGTAAGACATGATCCAAATATGGCTCATACTGTCTTTCCTCGCCCATTATTTTCAAGTTCTCTTTACTCCTGCAATCCTATGAAACCACAGTCCATAGAAAACTGATTGGCTATGACGTAATGGTCTCTAGATCCCTACAAAACAGTGCATCTCTGTAGTACAGGTCTCAAATAGAAGTTTAATTGTCAGAGCAGACAGTGGTAAACA
>NW_009259975.1:3135271-3204553 GCF_000687185.1 Egretta garzetta
AGGCCCTACCTTGAAGTCTGAGCTCACTTTATATCCCACCTTTATTCAGCCAGAATCTCACTGAAATATGGCAAAAAAACCCAAAAACCAACCAAAACACTGAACTTCCCTTTCTCCCCCCCACCCCCTCCTTTCTTTTTTTAAACTTATGGAAACCAGGAAATTCTCCCATTTTTGCCAGAGGTACAGCAGTACAATCTTTTTTTTTTTTTTTCACACAACTAAGGTGGAGTAACTTTAACCACCCAAGATGTATAATTATCACCCTGAAATGCACTGCCTGGAACATATTATTGCTGTCATGAAATGGAATTTATACACAGTAAGGAAACAGTTAGCCCCACAGATTTACTGGACATTATCGGCAGGGCTATGACATCAAGGGCAGCCAATCCAACAGCTCCAAGCGAGCTCAGCACTTACAAACCATTTTGTGCTTCTAAGTACTTATTACCAATAAAACAAATATTATGACTGTGTATTTTTAGGTAGTCCAGCTGATTCATCAGCCAGTCTTTTGTACATCGAAGAGGTCTGTGTGGCATGGTGAGGCTAACTCGGAGAACTTGAAGACAAGGCATTTTCTTACACAGCTTTGGTTCTTCCTTTCAGGAGCTGCTTTACAGCAGTGCTGCTGAAGCAGAAAGTCACACACAGAATAAAACCACTGCAAGCAATCATTTGTGCTGATGGCAAATGAATCCTCACGCCATTTCGGAATTTATGGGTATCAAACTGCAGCTGTATTCAAAGAGGAAAGAACTCCTGGATATTTCTGCTGCAGCCCCAACCACAGCAAGCCCCAACAGGCGGGCAGTGGTTGTGGGTGTCTCTGTTACACCTACCCTGGTCCGACAGAGACGACACTCAGAAAGCAGTATCTCAGAAAGGCTCAAGCTCACCAGCACCAGACAGACCTCACCACGCATTAGGCTCTGGCAAAGTTTTAGAGCCATGACACATTTTGGCAGGTTGGCATCCGGCGGTTCAAATGCACCTGCTTACAATTAGTTACAAGAAATTCCATATAAAATACCTCATTGCTTGGATCAGGGTACCTTGTTCACATACTCATATTTTAACCCTTTCAGTATCCTAGTTTTATTAAAGGTTAGCCACAGAGGTTTCCTTTAACTTTCCTTGACCTTTTCTTTGTCAGGGCTTCCCTTTTAAGAGTTCAAGTTAAGGACTTGATATTGAGGACAAAAGAAAAAGCCCATTAACAGCAGTGCAGGAGACTCGGACTGTCTGAGGACAATTAAAGTAACATAACCCACTGAACATTCTCTGTGATTCTGAGCAGAAATGGATTAACTCCTAATATGGACTTAATACTCTTCCAAAAAATACAATAGCATTTCCTTGCACTACTAATTATGACAATAAAACAACTGTGTTTGGAGAGGAAATGAAGAAACACCAGAAATCACCTGGTCACCCAATACACGTGCATTATTGAGCTATAAACTTCCATTTTTGGAAACCACTACCACGTTCTGCTGCTACACTGATATTTTTAATGCCTCACAATATGAACTTTAAGAGGGACAGATTGCCTGGTTTATATACTATTGTGGGGAATAGAGATTTTTACTGGGACAAAATAATGAACTATCAAACAAGCGTGCTCTAATTGTAGCTAATAAACAGTCACAAAATCCTGTTAACTCCAAAAGCCTGGGGCAAAAATGTATTTATTTCAGGAAGAGTAAGAAGTAAATTAATTTGGGATAGGATGCACCTGGAGGAAGTTTAGCTCTAACTGTTGGCCCAAACCAAACATGAAGGATGTCTGGATCCAGTTCCATATTCATTTTCCATCTTGCTTCTATCTCTATAACATGATGGAATGGGAAAAGACAAACTCCAGATCCACGAATACAGAATATTTCAATGATTACTATAAAACTTTTTTCTTCCACTGAAACATCAAACATCCTTGTAGTCAACATGGCGCAAAGTGGATGCAAACATAGCAGTATGAAATTTAAGTCTCTTCATCCATGTTCTATTTCTTTTGATAACACTAACTTCACACCCCTAACTGCATTATTCTCTCAAATGAAAGAACAGTAATGCTCACCAATATCACAGCCCTAGAGCAACAAGAGATACAGAATAAAGATTGAGTACCAGCCTTTCAAAAAACCCTTTCACCCTGATTAAAAATGGGTAAGGAGATTTGTTATCACAAAAGCATTTGTGCTGCTGGTCTCCCATTCTTTTTATTTTTCATTTAGGACTTCAGTTAATTTGAAAAAATATCCGACATTTAGACTGAACGAGCATTTAGAATTCAGTACTTTGACGATGAAATCAACTCCTTGTAAAATCATGGGATTAAACCCAAGCTATATTGCAACAACCTTTTTTTTTATCTTTTTTTTTCCTTTTTTTTCTGCATCATTAAGGTCAAAATAATGTGGTATGTTTATCCTCCCCTACTCTAGCTGGCAACCCTCCTGCTTCCTTTCTTCAACCGGAGGGGAAGGTGAGAGGCTGTTTTGCATTGTCTGCAGGGGACATTTGTCTCATGGGAGAGAAAAATGCCTTCCTACAGACTACAAAAAAAAATCTCGGTAGACAGGATATACAGCACACTCCATGTAAGCTTCATTTTGATGTAATTAAGTGAGACTCGCGAGGCACATCACTTTATGTGTTACTAAGTTTGCTCTGCCATACTCCAGGAGCTAAGCCCATCTGGGGCCAGAGAGCAAGGAAAAGGCTCAAGATTGCAGACTTCCGAGTGCAAAACCACCTGGTAGGCTTTGGATGTTTAAACCAAATTGTCACATATAAAGGCACAGACTGTTTCAGGCCATGTGGATCTCAACACCATCAGTGCTAGAGAAGCTGTCTGATACACTTAAATTGGTATTCATAGTTCTATAGAGGAACACATAAGGAAGACTGGAAGGGGCACAGAGGTCCCTTACAATCTTAAACAGTTAGTAACGGTGTTAATCCAGAGAACATCTCTGATGCTTTAGAAAACTTTCAGTCTAGCAAAAAAATTAAGAACCATTATTGCAATGTACCAGAGGGAGGGAACAGGAAAATTACTGTCCACAGTTTCAATCAGTTAAAAATTCTCTATTATCAAAGCAATACAATCAAAGTATTTTTTCATATCTAGTCCACAGAAGTCAGATGCACTTAGAGTGTGTGTGTATATATATATATACATATATATACACACATAAAAAATTCTCATCAAAGTCAGTGGGAGTTGTGTGGCCTCAGAAAAGGGGCACAGACTTCTGGCTTGAAACACTTTAGCCGTGGAAATTACAGAGAATTTGTCTTGTCATCAGTGTCTCAGGGTACCTCTGTCTCCCACTCAGTAGTTCAAATAAACCAATTAAAAAAAAAAAAAAAAAAAAAAAAAAACAGAAAAGCTCTTCCAGTCAAGGCTTTACTAAAGATTTTTATGTAGACCAGGGTTCAAGCGGATGTTTGCTCCTCCAGCAAAAACCAACTTGGGTCTTCAATATCAACCAAATCCCCCCATATTTATTGAGCTTAGAGGATTCAGTATCACATTCATGTGAATCTAATAGCTGAAAGGATAGAATCTATATTTCTTTCAAAAAAAATAATTCTTGTTGACCTGACATAATACCACTCCTTCCTAACATATTCTTATTTCCCCAAAGCTTGAAATTCTAGAGAGAGCTGTAATAGCATCTCAGTCCAACAGCTTTCTGATTGCTCCCTCTTCATATAATGATTTCCCTGAGTTCTGTGCTTCCTTGACACCCAGAGCTTTCCCTCCCCCGTTACCCAATATCCTATCCTATGTTGTCCTTGAACACAAAGACCTCTACCTCCCTCATTTCAAGTCTCAGTAGGAGCCCATGACTCATTTTTATGCTCCCTCCCCAGGAACTATGAGTTTCCCAGGTGCATTTCATAAGGGAGAAAGCAAATGGTTGCTTAGGCAAAAACATCTTTCAGGTGAATGCATATTGAGGCAACAGACAAGCAGCATGGAGGAACCAGATTTACCTTTCCCATTGTTTACTTATTCCCAAATCTAATTCCCTGCATAGGCTGTATCACCCTCCAATTCCTCTTTCTTTTCACAGTTGGCCTGTGCCTCCCTATATCCTCTTCCCTCTTAATTTCAGCATGCTTAGGAGCAGCAAATCACCCCAAAGTAATTCCTGGGGGAAAGTCCTTATGCAGCTATGTAGTACATAAAGAGGAGCTTGTTTGCTCAGCTTATTGACAAGTAGAAACTTTGCCAAGTTATAAAGAGCAGGAGTGTTACTACTTGATTACGGACAGCTGTTTCACACTGTTAAAAACTCAGTTTTGCTGAATATTTGATTTTGGGCTGGTTTTTTCATAGCTATTCTGTAAATGCTTGTGAAAACCTCCAAAGCAACAGCTTAACAAATGGTATTTATCTTCCTTCTTTCCATTACAGGTGTTTTCCTTATAGCAGCCCTGGTATGCAAAGTGGGGATCAGCGGCTCCACTGCACCATTTTCATTCTCCTTTTACTTGTGCTGTGGTGTCAAAATCTTTCTGCCTTCCCCACCTGGTGCCCTCTCTGATCTCTCTTTCACTGCTAACAAGAGTCTTTCCATTCAATTCCTAGTGTATCATAGAGGGATTTATTTTCAAAGATGCCTAATTTCCTGTCACCTGTTGTGATGGATCTTCCTAGAAATCACTATGGTCAGATCAGGACACTGTGACCTTGTTCCCCTACCAAATTTCCTTGGCATTAGAAAAAAGTGATGGACCTCCCACACGAGGAAAAGTACTTGGGCAATTTCTTAGCTGGTATCATCAGGTAAGTTCATTCCTCCACACTAAATTCCTACAGAAGTTGAGCTTACAGGGGTACACAGGGATTTCTACTACAAACTGAGAAAACTTCTATCTCTGTCATTCCATCTGAAATTGGCAAAAATATTATTCATTTCTCCAGGATTCATAGATGGCTTCTGAAAGGCACAAGACTCGGCAGAAGTGTAAAAAAGGAGACCACAAAATGGAAAGGAAAAGGAAAGGAGGAGAGGAGGCCCTCTGTAAGAACAGCTGGAGAGAGAGAAACCCATCAACTGTGTCAAGGCGGCTGTGCTGGCTGCCTCCAGCCCTCTCCTCAGAGTCCACGCAGGTGCTGGGGCCTCTGCGACCTGAAGGCTGATGGCACAAGTGATGAACGACATGCTGCAGCTGGTGCTGGCCGGTGACCTCCAGGTGGGAGCCCTGCCCGAGTCAGAGGTCCTTCAGTGGCCGCAGGAGCATGATGCAGATGCACGTGGCAAGAGAAGATGGATGAAATATATCTTGCCAGAGGTGTGAGGTATGCTGCGTTCCCACGCACGGACCATGCCCCTTTGTTAAAATGTAGGTCGGATACGTCAGTTTTATGAAGTACGTTAGGAAGGAGGTCAATGCTATTCCTTATGTTTTGCAGACTGGGAAAATGGGGTGGGCACATGTGAATGAAATTACTAAGATCACCCAGGAAATGTCTGGCAAGGCCAGGTATTGAAGCCCATTCTAGCCTGGTGCCTACAAATGGCTTTGGTACAAGATTATCCATTCTGGCCTGGCATGTATAAGAACAGACATTTTACAAGCAACCTTTCCTAACAAGATTTTTTTTTTTTCTATTATTATTCCTCTTAAAATAATCCTGCCATTAAAACACAAGTGAATTCACAGGCATAAAACTCCATTTAAATAACATCGTATTGACAGAACCTGACACAAAGCCTGGAAATTCAGAGTTATGGTTGGCATTCCCTGCTTGAGTCACTGTGCCTTTTATTTTCCACATGAGCATTAGTGTCAGCCTTAAGTGTGGATTTCCTGACTTTTTCAGCCTGTGTCACAACCTTCACTTTATTTAAAGACAGATTTTTTCCTGCACATATCTACGGAATAGGTCACCAGAATTACAGTGTCATTTTGCTGCTTCTAAAGTAAGATCTGGCAAATAAACTAAGAAACAATACAAATCTTGATCCAAAGGCCTAAACAAACCCAGTCCTAAATTTTCCAGCTTTATAAAGAAGAAAAAGATGGGCTGTGGGGTTTCCTTAAAAAGCAAAAAAATAAAATGTTTTTTTGTCTTTTGCTGTCCAGGACTGGAAGGAGAAATTAAAAAAAAAAAAAGTTCTTCTCTTATTGCCTTGCTCTGGTTTTGCAAAGGCAGGGAGTGCAGACAGTTCAGTCAAATTCATATATCTGAGCAAATGCTCTTTATCAGATAAGCCCCCTGGAAGGGCTGCCAGGGCTTCCATCAGTGCACTGAATTTTTGGCCACAGCAACCCAGCTGAGCAATTACAGTTCCTGGTGCACGCAAATGGGAGATGTAGAGTCAATATGAGCTGTGGAGTAATTGGTATGGGGGAGGCACACGTGCATTTTACAGCCAACATGCCGTGCTCTCCCTGCTACTTGACAGGCATATGTCCAGATACATGGCATCATGTGCACTTGGCATGGGCCCAGGCAAGATGCTGAGCACACGAGCAGTTTGATGCAAGCAGACCTATTTTGTGAGATCAGGACTCAACACGGATGGTCACAACTGCATACATGCATACTGTTGTGTGCACCTGATGGAGACAGCCTGAAGGGTGGCAAGGACAACACCAGCAAAGAACATGCTTCCTCAGGAGTGAAATTAGTCCTCCATCTCCAACTCTGAGGGACCTGGGAAGGAAGGTGATGAGGTTGGCTGTCAGGCAAGAGGTTGGCTGTTTGGTCCTGCAAAGCCAAATTTGGATCATGAGTGCAACAGATGATAGAAATCATCCATTCACCAGCCCTATGACATACCACCAATATATCTGTAGTGCCTTCTCCTTAAAGCTCCTTCATGCCAAATCCCCTCATTTGGACGTTTGGTCTGTATTCTACCAATTAAAAGTCCACATGTGCTGGGACTGCTCAGCTGCATCTGTAGAAGACTGAAGACATCAACAGAGCTTTGCTGCTTATAGTTTCACTGAGCCCTGGCCCAAATCTGGCCCACAACCCAGGAGACTCAGGGATCAGCTTCTCCTTCAGCAGACACTGACCCGGAGTACAAGCTTCTCTCCCTGTGCCAGGCACTAGTCTGGTCCAGAGAGCTGGAGGGGATGAAGGAAAAGCTTAGAGCAGCATCCAAGTCTCCTTCTCTGCTGGCGGCCCCCCTGGGGTGGGCAGCATCCTTCCTTCCTTGCACCCCAACCCTCTCCCACCCCAATGCAGCCTTCTATGGCAGGCATGAGTTTTATGGCTGTTGCAAGGGGTGGAGATGCAAAAGAGAAATCCTGAAACTTCAATCCATCCTCCCAGGGTTGGATCACCCAGGCCTAAGTCATCTTCCACTAACGCTGTGGTGTAAATGCAGGGGATCACTGTTCTCTTCAAATTACACTGAATTTCACATTAGCCCTTTAACCTATGAGTACTTAAGCACGTGAGAATGCCCAAGTAATTACACATGACTAGTCCTACCCAAACGTAAGTGTGGGCAGAGTTTGGGCCCTTGGACTACCTTCAGCCAGCACATGTACAGGCTGCACTTGCATAGATTGCATCTGTACAGATTGATACAAGCAATTAATGGCAACAACATGGCAATTCTTTACCACATTTGCTCAGATTCTGTTGTTACTGGCAGAAACCAGGGCTGATTTCCCTCTGTATTAAGGCCACATCTAAATTAAAATTCTCATTGCTCTGAGAGGTTAAATTGCAATTTTTAGGTGTTATTTTGGTTTATCAGAATTTTTCTTGTTGCCTAATTCCCAGCTTCTCAAAAACAGGGCTCTAGAAAGTATCTCAGTGGTCAAAAACTGGGAAGATTATATCTTTATTTGTCTCAGACATAGCCTGGTATTTTAAAACAAAATACTAGATAAAGACTATTTCTATCACTTACGCAATTTCTAAAGTCTGTATGAGAAACTACGGGAGAGGGTCCAGTTCATATAATCCTCTTTAAGATAGAAAATAAGACAAGTCCTTATCACATATTTTACATAGAAGATCACTATATACTGTAGCTCATTTAAGGCTTGGTAGTGAAGCTGCAATGTTGAGATCAAAGCAGCATTCAAAACCATAATCTTCTTCTTTTAAGAAGAATCTGTAGATTATGCAGTGTTTGCTGGGTACGCATAAACAACCAGCTTCATGAAACTTAATCCTTTAGTAGTCTTGAGACAATGCTATATTCTTATAAAGCTTATCTGTGACAACTCATCATTGTAGCAGAAAGCTAAACTAACACGTCCTTAGGCCTGATCACTGAAGGGTCTATTCTCAGTTTAAGATCACATTCTGCCTTACACAAAGAGCAAAAAAAAAAAAAAAAAAAAAAAGGTGCTGTAAAGCCAAAGGAGAAAAACACACCCCAGACTAAGGACAGCATACACTTGGACTTACACATGTCTACAACACATCTCAGTATGGGGATTGGTAGGTCTGTTAACATGATCCAGAAGGCAAAGAGGCCAAACACTTTGCATCTCAGTTGTTTCGTCGTGAGAGAGGCGTGCAAGGCTGCTGGGACTGGAGCGGTCCCTGGGGTTTGCAGCCACACTTGTTTCCACAGCGCCAGAAATGTGCAGCGCAGAGCTGGCCCGGCACTGCTGACAACTGGGAGAAGTTCAAGGGAATGAGCAGCCATAGCCAGAAACACTCATGTAGCACATGATTTTTGCAAGATCTCAAGACTTTGTTCACTCTGGACCAAGCCAGCAATCTCAGTGCCTAACTCCCATCTATTTGGTGAGGAAGCAGGCATCTGATTTCTTCTGCACCTTTCTTCTCCAGGGTGGTTAATATAGGATTTAACATTATCAACCTCACATCTCTGTTAGTACTCAAGCACAACTGTATACAGTCTTTTTTTCTGCTATGTCCTTTTTTTTTTTTTTATAAGCAATTAAAAAGGGCTAAGATTGTCATACCATTAGTTTCCAGGGTTGCTTTAACAGCATGAATATATAACTATATAACTAACAGAATCAAGCAGCACACTGGACTCCTTTCCTCACACGGAGGTCCCGAAGATGGAGCATGCAGAGGAAGAAAAAGCCAAATCCCATCTCATTTTTCCACCGGGGCAGCGAGCACTTCCCACATTGCACAAGGGTGTCTCCTGCTCGAACGCAGCTGGAGCAAGCAGGCAGGCTATGGCAGGAGCAAGCCTCGTCGCCTTGCAACACTGCCTTAAAAAGTCATATTTGGGTTCGAGCGTCTGCAAGGGCTGCAAAGCCGCCAGCGAGGAAGCAGATAACACCTGTCAGTCGAATTCAAACCACCTGGGGGTCTGGGTGGGAGGGAAGCCTGTGCACCCCAGGCCCCAGCCCCAGCTGCCCCCCGGCATCCATGCTGGCCCCAACTCTCCTCCCACATCCAGAGACCCATTGGTACCCAGCAAGGGAGGCTCCAAACTGTAGGCTCTCAGCTGGGAAAAGAAAAAGTGGCAGCAGGTTTTTAATCTTCAGGGTAGCCTTTTCCTCAACACATAATGTTGCGAAATCCAGTTTCATGCTTTTATGATTAGTAACCCACATGCGGTGCTTGTTCCTAAAATTACATCGGAAAGACTTAAGGACATGATGCGTAAACATGCATGTTAGAACATAGAGGCTGTTCCCAAAAGGTAAAAAAAAAATCTATTTTTTCTCAAATCCAGAAAATTTGACATCACATGTATGCATAAGAGATTAAGCGAAATGCCAAAAGTAACAGTTTCAATTGGATTTCATTACTCTGTGATGAGGTTGTCCTCTGTTATTTTTGGTATAGCTCTTAATGAGCTGAGCAACCATGCCAGTCTAATAAGCATTTGCTTTAAAGTCTTTCTTTAATTTAGAAAAAATAGTTTAAAAAAAATCACAATTCATTCTGAAGAAGGAGTGACATAAAGGACTCGGTTACAGAGCAGGACTTTACTTTTGCGTTCACATTTGTGTGGATAAGAGGGTTATGTCGGTGACCTCCCTAAAATTTCCTTTTTTTCCTTTTCTTTTTTTCCTCTGGATTTCCGCGAAGCATGAGCTGCTCTTTTAATGGTCTGGAACTAGAAGTTTCAGGGGGTGGAGATGAAGAAAATGGGAGAGAGGAAAAATAATTTCACACTTAATACCTGATAGGGTGGGTCATTTTTGCAGAATGGAATATGATTTTTTTTAATTTCTTCAGTGAGTAAAATACATTTGTCCCATGTTCCTTACACTTCATTCAGACATGAATGTCTCCTTTCTTCACGTACGCTGGAGAAAGATGTCTTCACTTTGGAAAAGACTAAGTTAGACAAATAAGAAGGAGATTCTCTGAGCTTTGAATTGCTTAACAAAAATGGTATATTTCATAACAGAAATGAAAAATCAAAAAGACCTCTCCATGTCTCTGGATGAATTCTTTGTCTAAACGAGTGCCACATGTCAGGGCTTCTCGTGGAGAAAGGGGAATTTTTCTTTCCGAATCTCACATATGGTACGCAGTCTAAATCAGATGGAGATAAAAATGCAACCAAACTATGCATGGTTTCATTATGTGGGCTCTTAGGATATTAATGCTGCCTTTTTATCAGAAAAAAAGTGCAGAAAATACTCAATTTACAGCAACTAGGCCCACTCCTTGCTTTCCCAGTGAGATTATTAGTGGTGAGGTAGAATGTAATCTCATTAAAGCATGATTCAGTTTCCACTTCGGATGCTTTTCCACATGCTGCAAGTCATAGGCATCGTGAAATTTGAAAATCCTAAGGAGTTTGTTTTCAATACCTCAGAAACTTTGTCATTCTCAAGTCATGGAAGGCCTTTGATGTATCAATGCAATGACGCTACTCTGCAACTGGAGGCCTTGGATGCAGGACCTCAAGCACAAAAGACAAGTGGGATTAGGTCCCAAGTCTCCCTGTTTACCTCCTCAAACAGCTTCTTCATAAAGTCCTGAAAGTTCTTGGTGGGCCTAAATCCTGTTTAAAAATACAAAAAAAGTTAATAAAGTGGAAAATTTGTCCTTTTTTAACCAGTGTTTGAGAAGCAAGACTATATAACTAAGAGTATATTACCTTAAAATCCTCACAATGATGATGTTAACATATTTCTTTCTAAAATAAAATTCATTCTGATATTCCTTCAGAGCTAACCATAAAAAAAAAAAAAACAACTGATTACCGCTTGTTTAATAAATTACTTTTTCTACACACTGCCTTTCAGTCTTCCAGGAATAGCTTGGCATATGCTCGGGTGTCTGTTATAAATGGAGATTAATAAAGCTTACATTTTAAAGGAGTTTAATAAAGTCCAGGACAAATTAAACCAGAAGTAGCACAACAAAAAGCCTATTAATATTGCTACACCAGGGACCTCATAAAGGCACATAGCTTTGGTGTATTCCAAGTTTCATCTTGCACAGTACCTTGAACAGGATGTGGGTTGAGAAGGTTTCACAACGTGTCTGGTTCTCAGTAAATCAGTCGTTAACTTTTGCGTTCGTTTTCACTGAAATTGTCAAATGATCATTGTTCCCAGTTTGATTTCTAGAGCATTTTATTCCCTTATTAGATGTGTATTTCAGGGCACACAATGACACACACTGGGTTTTGTTTGATCTGCCTCTACAGAGTCAGTTAGTAAGTTTAATTATTCTAATAATAACCCTCACAGTTAGGAAATGTTTCTGCCCCAGTGCAGTACTTATACCCTCTTGGACCACCCAAAATAATTCCTTTTACTATGAAAATCTAATATTGCTTTCAAGTTAGTAATTTTTTATTTTGGGAATCAAAGAATAGAGTAGGACGTAGAATACATCCCTGGGATGAGAAAAAGCAGAAGAGGAGTAATTCAGCCATGCTCATTTTAATTATCTTGTAGAATACATCCCTGGGATGAGAAAAAGCAAAAGAGAAGGAGTAATTCAGCCATGCTCATTTTAATTATCTATTAATATTTAGGGCACTTCACTGAATTGGAGATGAAGAACAATTACATGAATCAAAATGCTGAGCTCGTTAGCTGCTTAGTTTGCATTTTGAAAAAGCTGAGTATATTTATTAAAATTTAATTAAAGTTCAAAACAACAAAAGATAGAAAATAACTTTTGAATATGAGTAATCATTCACAAATAGGAACAATCATGTAAAGGAAGCAAAGGCAAATATGTCCATATCATATAGTTAATTTGCTAACTCAGCAAAAAAGTATCCCATGCATAACGAGAGCAGTGTTAAGTCAGCTGGCTCTTTATGATTAGGTATCTGGGGCTAAATCCACACATGGGTGTAGGTATGGCAGCTCTTCCTTTTGCCATAGCTAACTTTTGGGGTCAGTGTTAAATCTACCATTTTGACAAGTCTGAGTTAGCTGCCTTATGTCTCTCCCACCATGAGCAGGAAAATACGCAACATGGAGCAAGGCTCATATAGGGCAGCAGCAGGGACACCCATGGAGACAACATAGGTTAAGGAAGAAGGGAACATGTCTGCCATCCTGCCTCGCTCCTCAACCTAAAATCACCGAATTAGGCACCTGTGGGAAATTGGTCTTCGATTTCTTGCACTAGGCATGCACAGTTTCTGCCTGTGTGTGCACAACAGGCCTACAGTTTCTCTTGAATCACAGCTGGAAGAAGCATAAGCACAGCCTATCTTATATACAAGAACCAGAGCAGCAGGCCCTCTTCCTGGGCACTAAGATACATCCTAACTTGAAGCCTGAAGTTCTTCACACCTCTTAAAGCTGGGACACTGGACAGTCCAGCATAGAAAATACACAAAGGCTGTTGAGAAAGAGAAAGCAAGGCAATGCATTACTTAAGACTTAACAGCAAGGGCAGTCTTTCTGGGAGAGGAAAGATGGGGATACTGTCCAGACAAGCTTATGTAGTACAAATTTCTATCGTAGTAGGTTCACACGCACAGAACAACACATACCTACCTTTTATTGACCTTCACCTCTCCCCTTGGTGGCCCTTCTCAACTCTGCATTCATTCTCCATGAATTCTAAGGAGCTTTCCATCCACTGGTATCTCATGCTTTTGGTGCCTCTCCTTCAGCCTTTCTGGACTTAGCTCCCTTTCTCTCTCATTGTTGTTGCTGTTTGAATGAGACAGACAAGTCACTCACCCCAACTTGTCCCCTTCTTTATTCCTCTCGCATGGCCTTCTTGCCCGAAATGGAGCATCCAGCTCAGTCGCTCCCCAGCCCAGCTCTCTGCACGACACTGTAGCACGCAACTACGGACCAACTGTGAGCTATTAGAAAGCACAGTGTATATTAAATTCCTTTGCTGTTAGGGTCAAACTTTTATCCAAATACCACACTCAGCAAGAACACTATTCCTGGAAATCCTTCTTCACGTGAAACTAAAGACCCTGTTCTGCCATGCTTTCTTCTTTCAACAAAGAAAATTATAGCATGATAGGGAATAGGTTGGAAGACATGTCAAAAGATTATTTGAAGAGATATCAAAAAATCCCAAAACTCTTTCTCCTCAACACAAGCTGGAATCAATTTCATGTGAGCTAATCCTGATAAGTTGTGTGTGCAACCTATTCTTAAACATCTCCAGTATAACAACTCTGCAGGCTTCCTCAGTATTATATTTAAGACCTCAGTTATCTTTACAACAGGAAAGTTATTCTGAATGTATTACTTAAATCACTCTGGAGTACAGTTTATTCTTTTCCCCTTCCCTTAAGCACCTTTTATGTGCTTAAATATTGTTATTGTGTCTCTCCCCAGTCTCATTTTCCAGATAAACAAACTCAGTTTTTCCAGTCTTTCCCATATCTCAGATTTCCTAGCCTTGTCTGGAGCCTTCTCAACTGTTTTATGTCTTTCTTGGCATACAGTACCCAAAAGGGTCACAACTCTCCAGCCAAGGCATTGAGAGAGGAAAGATGCAGTGGAAGAATTATTTCAAATAGGCCCACCAGAATGAATTTGACTCATTTCACAGGGAAGTGTGGGTCTTGGTGAGTGAGGCTGGCACAATCACAGTAAGATTTTCAAATTTTCTTGGCATTTTCTTAACTTCTGGTTTTTTACAACATTTGTAGAAGTTTTGGCACTTTTTGAAAATCAGAGCCTTCAAATGCACATTAGCAGCATTATATAGAATCAAACTGTCATTTGCAATGAAGTAAGGGACGGCCAAGGGCTGATGTCAGCTCTTATATCTGATACTATTAATCATTGAATGTGTTCCTATAATTTTTTGTTGGAGGATGAATTTTGGTCTTGATCCTGCAAAAGACTGTATACACCATATTTATGCATAGTATTAAGGGGGGCCTTCTGCAATGGAATTAGTTTCTGCTATGTAGAAAACCAGGATGACTTTATAAAGTGGAAGGGAAGACAGAAGAAATTTGGGGGTTCGCAGAAGCTATAAAAAATTTTTACTTTGAATATCATTTTAGACAAAAATAGTTCTCATAGGAAAAATACATTCTCTCTTTGTCTAACACTTTCCAAAATGGAATAAAACCTTTAAATGCGCTAAAAGTTTTTATACCATGGTATTCTACAAGGTTTTAAATTATAGGTTCCTGATTCTTCCATCCCTAACAGTAGCCAAATATAATAATGTAGGGAATATAATGCCAGTTTAGCAGGTTTGGAAATAATGTTGTTGTGTTTCTTAATACAGAGCACTTTCACATGCTCCCTTCTGTGTGACTGTCAAGAATGGTGATGTGGCAATGTATAGTTGGCAAGGTACGCTCCATGACAACGGTTAATTAGTAAATAAATGATCCCAGGCCCATTTCCACCGAGTTCCAGTTGTAATAGCACAGTATGCAGGTTTAAGCTCCAAGCTGACTAATTCTAATAGTTATAAATGAAATGTTGCTTCGCTTTGATATATCCTTTAATTTCGTCCCTTGACAAGCAACGGACCCAGGATCCAGATATAGTTCTGGTCTACAGCGCAGCAACTCTAAACTGTAGCAACAGCTATTGAAACTTGTTGAGAAGGTAAAAAAAATTTTACATTTACAAATTATTTTAGAGAGCAAACTGAAGCTGTTTATTTACAGAATACACAGACCTACATGAGGAGCCAAGACTGTCCCCCTGCCCCAGCCTGTATTAAACCTACACAGAGAAGACTCCTGCACATCTTGATCCTGATCCTGACATCAAGCGCAAGAAAAGAGGCTATAGGAGCTCACACAGGGATTCACCACATCATGCTGTCATTTCTAGAAGGTATTCATGCTTTCCTTTTTGATTTTACCCCAAGGCAGAGTAGGAGCACTCACATAGCAAGTTACAAATGGGAGACAATTCAAGAAGGTACTACCAATAACAGCCAAAGGAGATCCCGTGTTTGCAATGATGGTGAATGTACGTTGTCACCTCACCAAGCAGGCATAACCTCAGGAAGAAAAGCTCACCTGGCAGTCTGGGATCCGAAGTCTCCATTGGGATCCCTGCTCTACCAAAAGTCCTCTGCATGACCTGGGCAAGCCACCAACATTCACCTTGCCCAGCAGGACCTGTCTGTCCTTCTCTCTCCATCTCACCCCATTCTCTGCGGGGGCACTAGCTTTGGTACCGTGCTGATACAAGGCTACCTTGGGTATAATGCTGACACAAGCCTTCTATTTTAATAACTTAAAAAGCAAAATCCCCAGCAATTTATAAAATAAGGAAGTAGCTAGTGGCCTTTTTTAAATTGCTAAGCACACTATCTAGGTCAATTGAGCTTCATCACGGATTCTAGGTCAAGATTTTCACATGCTGAGGGAATTAATATGTCTCTTTCCTGTCTTGTTTCTCTTGTCTCTAATAAGGAAGAAATTTATGCTTCAGCCTAAGGATACTTCCGTTAAAGTCAACAGCAAGGTACAAATGCCTTAAAAAGCAGACTCAATTAATTTGTGTGTTCATCAAACCACTTGTTTGGTCAGATCCATATACTGATCCATATCCACATTGCTACCACCTTCTAAATAACAGAACTTAATAACAAGAAGACCAAATTTACTGCTGCTGTACATCAGCAAAACATCAAGGAACTCAGTGAAGACTCACACCCACCGTGAATCTGATTCAAAACACAGCATTTTCTACATCTACAAGTCTGGAGGTTGGCTGAAGAATAAGATCCCCTACATTTATGCACAGAACTTCTATTGATGCGGGTGGGAAGGCCCAGGATAGTATAAATATTTCACACACGTACTGGTGTGTCCTGTGTTTGTAGAAGAAAATATTTATTTAATTTAAAGTAAATGTATGTAGTGGGTTACATCCTCAACCTGACTACTCTGGCTTCTCTGCCAGAACCAGGTCATCTTCTGACACTGAAAGACTGCACAACTTTTTGGATGTTAAAAGCCACAGAGAAGCGTGAGGATTTTTTAAGATTCATAATATAGAAAAATACTTCTACCTTTTATATATTCTGTAACAATCATTGCCATGGAATATTAGAAAGGATAAAAGGAAGACGATAGCATAGACACTTCCACAATCTGCTTAACATGAAATAGAAACTCCTGACCATATAATCACATTCCTACACTTCTCTGAAAAGGATATTTTTAGGACAAGGGAGAAATTTAAATATTCAACAGATGTTTTCCATAAAAGAAGATGTATGTACAGTGAACCTTGCTGTCAGAAAGTCACTTAGATGATCTTCTGACTCTTCTGAAAAGTGTGAAAAATCCACCTATTACTATGTTTTCTGCTATTCATTGCTGTTGAACTTTCTAATAAAATATACAGTGGTAGTATGTTTCCCCTCATTATGGTAAGGTCAGCTGCATAAATGTAAATGCAAGTGCTTTTTTTTATATTTTGTCTTTTTTATATTTTGGGGGTTTTTTCTTTTATTTTTTGTGGGTATATTTTGTCATTTTTACATTGCAATTTCATTGAAAATGTTTATTTCCTAAACCACAGTGTGCAAAAAACACTTTAAAAAAATAAAAATGTCTTAACCAAACTTCTCTGCACTTCATTGTACCAAAAATTACACCAACTACTTCACAAGATCTGTTTTGTGTCTCCAGTGGCCAAAATGTCTTTCTCTTGAGCTCATTTCAAATACATAGCGGCACTTCGTTCCAGCCCTTCTTCATCTGCGTGAAAAGCAGGTGCAACCAAGTAAAATCTGAAAGACTGTCAATGACAGTCATAGTTCCAAGCAGTAGTTCATATTGGTTTGTACTTTCACTCATTCTTAATCTCCAAGGCTAGAAAACATGCAAAGGATGCAAATATAGTGTTTTAAGATTAGAAAAGATGTCTCTGAGTCTGATCTCTTCCCTAACCCTGGCCACAAGTTTTTGCAATATAAGGTCCTGCTTCAAGGCCAGCAGCTGTTTGACTAGAGTGTATCTTTAGAAAAATAGCCATGATCTTATTCATGTCAATCAAGTCAATGGTCTACTGATAGAGAATGCGAAAACGTAATTCATCCCTAATACCAGATATTCACAGTTAAAGCACAGTCCTTATTCCTACTTGATATGTGTTTGACTTTAACTTCAATCCATTGGATATCGTTATACCTTTCTCCACAAAACTGAAGAGTCCACTGTTGATTTCCATCATTTATGTAGATAATTCAGAGTATCATCAAGTGACCCTCTAAACTTTGTTTTGGAAAGAAATGAATCCCTGCACCTCCATTGTTATAAAACTGTTTCTGTAATGTTTTCGTCTGAAACCACCCAGTTTATCTCCAGCCTTCCTGAGTTGTGAATACTAGAACCAGACGCAGTATTGCTGGAGCCGAGCTCCTCCACCAAACACAGAGGTAATGCAGCCTCTCAGTTCCCAGTCATACACCACAGTTCACACACTTTGTTTTGTCTGTTGTAGCCAAATATTAAAATGGCCACATGGCCACCCATGGCCACAAAAAAAACAACTTCTTTTACAATTTTCTTTCTTCTCAAGATAGACCACTCAGCCTCAGTACCCTTCTGCAAGAGTGACATACATTTCCTGATATATAACCTTAAATACAGTTGCACTAAAAAAATACGACCTATCTTTATAATTCATCATTCCCATCTTTTTTTGTCACCAACAGTTATTATTAGCACCAAATTCACAGGGCTCTGTGCAAACCATTTATGAAATTGTTAGCATTAATGAACTTCCATGGGAACATTGTCACGCAGTGATGATTTCCCATTTCAATTTATATCTGAGCCCTATGACTTAATAAAGTCTTCATCTATTTCACATATGACACACTAGTTTTGAATCAATCTATCTTATTAATAATCACTATACCATGTGATCCCATGTCAAACGGCTTACACAAGTCCAGCTATATTCCATTAATATTTGTTCATTCCACTAACCTTTATTCAGAGCCAAAGAAAGAAACTTAACAGACAGACTGAATTACTTTTACTAGCAAGAAATAATTTCACAAAGACCCATAGGCTGACATGTACTTTCCATCCCAGGGAACCCTTAACCTGCCATGCTGGAGTCCAAGTCCAAGTTTCAGGTCAACTTTTGGACTTAGACTCTGGCTGTCAGGTTGGAGTCACTTGCTTTGACCAAGGAAGGGACATCTTTACCATTCATTTTCCATCCTACCAGTTTACTCATTTTCAACCATATTATCAAGTATTCTCATATTAACCAATTTTTCAAACTTCCAGTGGGTGGTTGGTATGGCTGAAGAAGTCTAATCTAATTTTTTTCAAATGATTTAAAAAATGGGTAAAATAATTGTACCAAATCTTATAGTATACCAAATTTTATAGTATTGCTGGTAATGGTGATTCATTTGTAAATGAGAGAAAAGATAGAGAAGGTTCAAAATGGAGATTGTTGCCACGGGTTGGATTTATAACCGGATTCTATTAACAGTGTTCACACCATATTTTGTCTCATTCTGTGCTGAGTTTTGCCAAATTTATTGGTGTAGTTCCATAGTGATTTACTCTTCAGACAGTGCTGCTTCATGGAATAATACTTGGGTAGTAGAACAATTGCATCCAGTGAGCTACATAATGAGAGAAACTTGGACAAATGCAGTTTACCTACTTCTCATTTGGACAGTAGAGAATAATACAATCCACCCTCGAAAACCCTACTAGCAAAATTCCCCACTTTTCTGTGTATCACAATATTATTGATCCAAATTGTGTAAGGAGTTCTATTGAAACCAGGGAGGAAACCCATTCAGTGGCAGCTTCTGCATTGCATCTTTGCAGCATGGCTGTTTTCCTGGCAGATGTTGCTGCACTTTTTGAGGAAGATTTGGCCAGCAATGCCACAGTAGCGTAGGGCCAAACTGTTAGGAGACATTCCTCAGCAACACAGCAGGAGGTATCATTTGTGCAAGGAATCGGGGAGTAGCAGTGTGTCCTACATAGCTGGCCACCATCCTCGCTACCTGAGCATACTGGTAACCAGCACGTGTTCAGCAGCCATACTCTAAGGGACCAGCCCAGCACAAAGTAGTCTTAGGCCTGGAAGAGTTCAGAGGTGATTTTTCCCTCTTCCCTTCA
This sequence comes from Egretta garzetta, assembly GCF_000687185.1. Classification (NCBI taxonomy): domain Eukaryota; kingdom Metazoa; phylum Chordata; class Aves; order Pelecaniformes; family Ardeidae; genus Egretta; species Egretta garzetta. The sequence goes on from NW_009259975.1 coordinate 3,154,753, forward strand.
AACTGCATGATGAGCAGATCAGCCAGATCCTGGGAGCTGACATTGTGTGCACGTTTATTGAATCTCCCCTGTATCTCTTACTTCCCGAGTCCCTTCACCCTATCCCTGAGAAATGTCTTTGTTAACAGGATTTATTAAGAGATTCAGGTGCCAAAGCCACTCAGCAATTCGCTCATCTTGCTGATGCACTCAAGCTCTCAACACCACTGAAAGAAATACACAAAAAAAGTATGATTTCAAAATCTGCACCCTTGGTCTCTGAAATAAATCAAACACAGAGAGAAAGTCCAGTAGAAAAGAAAAAGGCAAAAGCAAGATGAGGAACAGAGTAAGTAATGGAGCACTGAACTCCTTTCAGATGAATTACAGACCTTTGGAAAAAAGGAGAGAGATGTAGTCATGCAGATATCCCAGAAGAGTCAAGCTCCACACCCAGGACTGGAAGAGTCTGTCACCTACAGATCATGCATGAGTGCAGATATCAGTAAAGATTAGTAAGCATTAAGGAGAAGGAGAATTTTGTGTTATTTTTAAAGTTAAAAAAGCATACAGAATTCATAACCAGATGAATGTTTTATGGGGGGAGATCTAGTTTATCAGCCTTGTAATTATGGTTTGCCCCCAATGTCCCTGTCACAATGCTGCATTAAAAATCACGTACTATGCATACAGTAGGATTATAATTCGTGATGCTCAATCTCACCCTTCATATATAAACGCATGTGTTGTCTTGTGGAGAATATTATGAATTCAGGACTGTGCTAGTCACAGTATACAAGGCCAATGGGTAAATGCTTAGGGCAGCAGAGTTCAAAAAGTGGCAAGAATTTACTCTGCCAGGTCTGGCAAAGAGGCTAATGGTGTTACCAACTTCAGCCACCACTACCATCCCTCTGATTACCGTACTCCTGCAGAGCAGAGCTGCCACCAGGGAACATGTGCCTGAGCTTGAGCTCCCCCAGTTTACACATCTGCAATAACAGCATACTTGTGCAACCGCAATTAACATCCACATGGGTTTACTGAGGTGGTATTTGAATATGGGAAAGAGCCGCTTGTGGGAAGGACGTGCAGAATTGATCCTGCTGTGACCTAATTCTGAAACTACCCCAAGCAGAATAAGAGTCCAACGTCCAAGGTCCTGACGTAATGGCTAAATTATGGTTAAAACACCAAACTCCTCCTCTGCAGGTACAAACGATTGGCCTCACAGTGTACTTCTAACAGTTTAACATCCACAAATTTCACACGCACAGTAAAGAGTGCTGAAACGTGCTGGCCTCTCTCCACCCCTTGAAAAATGGTTGCTGAGCACCTGAACCTTACTTAGAGTATTCAGGCATGAAAGAAGAAAGAGAAACGTGGATAAAACTAGACGAAGCTTTAGTTTTGCATTTGGAAAATAATTCTCTTTTTCGGTTTTCAGGGAGCCTTGACAGTGCCCTGTGAGCACACACCTATTTAAGAGCGAGACACCCTTCAGAATGGAAAAATAGATGCATGAACAAGTCGGTCTGTGAGACCTGCCCAGGCACTCTGAAAATTGCCTGTGTCCAGTGTCTGTCTGCCCATGGCTGATCCTGGCAGTGGCCCGTAAGGAGGGAGGAGGAGGGAAGAGCCATTACTCCCAGCTTTTCACACGGCACGCTGGGACTGCAGGGACGGGGCTGCTCCAGGGACCTGGGAGGGACGTGGCACCCCTGGAGACGTGGCCGGCACCAGCCAAGCCCAGCAGATGCACCAGCTGCAGGCAGCCCAGAAAGCCCCTGTGGGACAGTGGCTCTGCGGCCAACAAAATATCCACCTTCTTGTCCCCATCGACACCTTATCGCTGCCCATTCCTCGCTCTCATCAGTCATGGTGAAACCCCTCCGCAAGCTGTGATGGCTGCAAAGAGTCAGGGAGAGCTGAAAGGGATGGGCAAAGTTTCCCTGGGCAGCACAGAGGGTGCTGGCACTGAGCAGAAGACTGCCAGGGCAACAAAAAATGAGGTTTAAGCTCCTTTTATCACCAGACCCATGGGAACTGCCCTGGGCTCCTGCCTCCTTCCTCTCCCACCATCTTGGCAGCCCCCTCTGTGCTGTCAGGCACAAGCAAACCCTCCATTAGTCAGAGGAAAAACATTCATAAGTACTTGCTATGGATTTATTTGGTATAGCTTGTAACCATATTTTGAAATGAGAGATCAATGGCACTGTATATATACCATTATTTTTTATACGGAACAGATTCATTTTCACACTTGGCATGCAATTAAACAGCAGAGTCATGAAGAAGCACAATTTTTAGAGGCCAGCACATTTCATGCTGGGAGAGCACTGTACAGCTACCCCTTAATTACATGCAATACTGACCACAGCAAGGCACATACAGCGTGTGATAGTTTGATTAAAGTGAACAACGTGGCCAATAAACCAAATGCCTAAAACTCTAAATGTTACCTAAGCTAAACACAAAAAAAAAAAAAAAAAAGAAATGCAGAAAACAGATCTGACAAGTCCTTGAACAATGTTTCAGCTTCTCATGGCTTGAAATCATTTTCTCATGTTGGGACTGTTTTTTGCTCTGAAGTGATTCTTATGCGAGGGCAAATTCACTGTAACCTTTCCCACACGCCTGCTCTGCAGCATGTACGTGGCTTAAAGAGAAACTTCCACACTCTGGAAAGCTCACCAGCACACCGGCATTAACTGCAAATTTCCTTCACCTTCCTTGTGCTTCTCTTCATTAGTCTCCTCCAAGGTGCTAATTACCCACTCTAGCTGTGTCCCGAAACAAGCTGCTTTCTCTTGCAAGCCCCTTTTCTCTCCTCAGCTGAGTTTTCACAGACAACTGCAGGAACAGGAGACGCATTTCACCCATGGGTAACATTTACATGGTGAGACAGACCCTTGCTTCTCTGCCCTTATTCCACCAAGCGAGGCAGGAGCCAGTTGCATCCTGAGAGTCGTCTGGCTCTGCAAGCCCAGGATTGTGGCAGGACGAGCCTGCTATGTGGCCACTGCTGTACCTTACCAACTTGGCGTACAGCAAAGCAAGCCCACATCTCTTGTGCCTCACACATGGCCCGAGCAAAAGCAGAAGGGACTTCTCAAGGTCCATATCTAGAAGGAGCACTTGAGCCGCATGCTCCGTGGGCATTCCCCCGGGAGTGCTCAGCCTGCCCCCTACACCGGGGCCCACGAGGGACCAGTCGTGCCATATTCATTCATCCATTCCTATATGCTCTGGGACAACTTCCCACCACAGGGGTACACAGAAGATATATTACCTCTGCAACCCACAGTGCTGACTTCTTTCACTTTTGTATAAAGAGTGCAAGGTGATGGGGAAATGCTCAGTTTGCTGTAACCCTGAGGACCCACACTTCAGGCTGAGGAAAATCTGGCAGTGTGGCCTGGATGCTCCGGGGCTTACGGAAATCTTCTGAAATCTCTTTCTTCTATTCTGAATGTATTCTTCCCAACATAATCAGAGTCTTTCTATCCTTTCCTCATCCCCTCCCCCCACACTCCCCCCCCACCCTGCACCTAAGGCAGCTCCTTCCTCTGGCTTCCAAGAGCTCTCCTCTCCAAGCCATATTTTATCAGGGGAGTCTCACTTCTGGCACGTTTTCTTCTGGGCTCAGCTGGCTGATGTCTTCCCATCCCATGCATTCCTCAGGTCAAAAGTATACCCCAAAATGTACTCACTCCCTCTAACCCAAGGGAAGCATTGGAAATTGTCAGATTTGAGGACAGCAGCTGGATCAGCAAAGACGGCCAAGACTGTAGAGTCCACATGATTAATTTCAGGGAGGTACGTATTGAAATCATGTTAGCTTTAAAAAAAAAAGAGGGCGGGGAGAGAGTTCAAAATTTGGGCTGAGGTTCATGGCGGTTGCTATTTTTATTGAAGTAGTTTGCCCATCCCTGGTGGATTTGTGCTATCACAATCTTTTCTATGCTGGCAACAGCTTGCAATGTCAGAAGCACAGAGGAATGATTTCACTGAAGCACTGGGCTGGGGGAGAAGCTGGATTGTGAAGGAGCAAGCTCTGACCAGAACACAAATAGTTTAAGAGCTCACAAATACGGTTTTAGTGAAGTAATTTCTTTTTGATGAAGCAATTTGTTTTTCCTGAAGTGCTCCTTCTCCCCACTTCCAGCCCACTTCCAGAATTAGAGCCCAGGGCCAGCTCTTCCAGCATCGGGAAGAGGGGGCTGAGAGTGAAACGCCCTGGTGACAGCAAAACAGGTAGCAGAACGGGAATACCCTACTCTCAGTCTGCACACAACTGCACTGTAATCTTTTTGTTTTAATGAGTGAAAGTATGGCACAAAAATACAACCCTCTCTACAGCTGAGATTCCTACTGCAGAATCTCACCTATGGTAAAGTCTTGTATGGCCTGAGAAATAAATAACAAACCATCTATTAATGAATGTATATTTAAGGAGCATGGATGAAAGCAGTACAAGTCAGAAGAAAACTTATGGAAAATGTGTGTCTCCTGCAATCAGTTTTCCCTGAAGGAGGATCTCCTGAGACAGCACGTACAAAATGGAAAGACCTGGGTATTGCTGGAAACAGGGATTTTATTTCAGCATTTGAAAAATTGGTTTGCGCTAAAAGAAACAAAACTCCTATGTAACCTGATGATGATGATGCATATATTATCTGTGCCCTACAGACCATTTAAAAAACAAAACCTGACTTCTTTTGGTTGATTTCACTTTTTCTGGTGCTGCAAACACAAGTGTCAACTTACATGAAGCGGAAAAGGTGTTTAGTGGTCAGGAAACATGTTCTTTCTAGTGCACAGGGAATGCAACTCTCAGGCAGAAATAGCCCACCAGAAAAAAGAAAAAGAAAACCTTCATGATTTATTATTCTGATTTACAAGCATGACAACTGTTACCCTTTGTAAAAAACACTTTTACATCATTTCAGAAACCTATAAACACCAAGGAACAAAAAGCAAATTTTCACCATCTTGCAACAGTAAAGAAAATTAAAGAGTGGGTTAAAAAACCAAAAAAGCCCTATATACCCCTTTCTCTTTTGAAGAGCTGTAGGAAGGTGCTGTGCTCACATTGTGTCTGAGTGAACTTCTTACCATGGCCAACCTCAGCTCAGTTCCTCTAGAACGGACACTGGTTGGTGTCATGACACAAACTAATAGGTCCTGCCACTAAAACACGGGGTGCCTCAAAGAAGCTTTAACCAACATGGTGCTTACATGGTGCTTACAACAGCAGTGGCAGAGAGGGGCTGGCTGCAGCTGCGGCATAGCTGAGCCTCAGCTCGCAACAGTGAGAAGTCTCGAGAACAAGCCTTTGCACCAGGGCCTTCGCAAGCAGAGGGCAGCTTAATTGAAAAGGTAGCAGGGATGTCTCTCTAAACTGCAAAACTCAGGAAGTCCTACTGTGAGGAACCAAACAGCTCAAGAACTTGCACAGGCATCTGTCAGAAATACTCAAGATGAGAAGCCTTGGGTCAGAGGGCTGAAGCAGATGAATTCCCTCCTAGTACTATTTTTCTACCATTTTTCCTCACTAGGATACAGCGAAATTCCTTACGACCACTAAACGCAGTCACATACATACTGCAGAGTGGCTATTTTTAATAAATATTCCAAGAAACCTTGTGTTAACGTCTTTAGGATTATGAAATAGTAATATAAAAGACAAATGTATACTTTAAAAGTTATATATGCTGTCAATACCTTGGGGTGCTGAAGAATTTTATCATGAAATAATGAAAACTGAACACATATGACGTTAAAAAAACAGCTTTGATTTCTTGACATTTACCATCCACCTTCCAAAGGTACATAGCACGATCGTGAGCAAAGCAGTAAAACAGATATCATGCACAACAAGTTTTCTCTTCATTGTTTTTCACAAAGTTCACAGATTTCTTCTAAACTAACAGCAAATGTAACTTGACAGATCCATATGTGTCCAACATCCTGCAAAAAGCAAAGCACTTTCATAGATGAAGTAGAAATAGAGCAGCTGAGGTCTCCTGGCAAAAATTTGGGGGACATAATGTGAAACTTCAGGCCTGCTTCAAGAAAACAAGAATAGACAGTCCCTTCAATTTATTGAGATATATTCCATTTCATGGCTTAGTGTAAATGCTATTAAAGCAGCTGCTGAGTACAAAAGTAAGCTGATGTACCAGACAAGCCTTAGTGTCAGAGAGGGCTGGAAGAAACTTTTTTTTATATAGGTCACATTTGCATTACATCAACAGTAGTCACTCATCAAATCCCAGCTAATATTATTTGGGAACATGTCAGAGCTACTGAAATAACACAAACATTTCGGCTGCATTGGAAATACACTAAATATGCAATCAACTATTCCCACTACAAAAGCAAGGTGGGCAGTTTTCTGGCTGAATCAAAACTAACAAAAAAACCAAGGAATTGAACAAAAAAACCACAGCAACAAATCCAGTTTAAGAGCTGCACAGCAAATACGCAATAATGTAAAATCATTGAGCGCATCAACCCACTCCTCTCTTAATGTTTTCCTGTCACATAGTGGTTAATTCTCACAAAACTACAAGTCACCTACAAAACTCTGTTGCAAAGCCATTCATGCTGAAGTGCACAAATACAGCCTGACTTGCAAACAGCAAGGGAAGTTAATAATAGGGTAATAGAGAAGGTGCAAAAAGCTCTGATCTCTTATGAGCTGCTGAGTCTTTTTATTTAAATTATATTTCATATATATGTGGCAGGAAGAACGTAGGTGGTTTCTTTGACCCTGGCTGATCCAAGGACCCAGGTGTTTCTGATAACAGCAGAATCCTTTTGTCCTCATAACATTTCATCTCTCTTGCTTCAATATCTGCTTTCTCGCTAAACATTTGCCTTCAAATCTGTCCCAGGGGTGCAGAGTGGTATGATCCCTCATTGCAGCGGCTGTAAGGTAGTGTGCAGAGGGCTAGCTCTATTACTGCAGGGTACAACTTTCCCAAACTCTGCTCTCCTCTGTCCTCTTAAAGAAAAGTCAAAGCCTACTGGTTTCTTGAGAGGCTCTCCATTAGCCTCCCTTGCTGCATTAGGCCACGGGGAGGTAAAAACCAGTTTCTCACTCAATCAGAACAGAAGTGCTCTCTTTGAGGAGACAGCTTCTTCTGAACGCAAAATTGTCTCAAAGACTTTTAAAAGGTGAAGAGAGAGAACAGACAAATTGTGTTACTACACTGGCTCTCACGATGAAGCTACTAATAGTTGTACTACTAGAATAGAAAGGAGAGAAGAAAAAGGTTGGTTATATTTTAACAAAAGGAAATGTGATAGAAGACACACCCACAAAAGGCTGAAAAGCAAAAAGCCTGCAAATCCTCATTTCTTTCAGTGAACAAACACTTAGCCAAAGATAATGAGGGTCCTTTGACCGACTCTTCCCTGTATATTGCCTTAGTTATCTCCTCCTGCTCTTGCAAAGGTTTTTCTCTTCCCTTTCTCAGCAGCTGTCGCTATAGGCAAAATCAGCATCGTCTTCACCTTTTCCAGGAAATTACAGCGCTAGACATCACTCCATTCACAAATCGTGGCTCCACAATGACTACAATGATGTGAAGCCCAAGTAGCTCAACTGGTTTTAATTTACATCAGGTAACTGGATTTGCACTTGTGCCAATGGGAACAGTACCTGGCCCAGAGAGCCAAGCCATAAACAGGTGGGAAGAAGTTTGGAGAGAGTTCATCACCAGGGATATGAGAAATGTGCGCGTGAAAACAGCTTAGTCAGCAATCAGTCACCTCTAATTTTATTTTTTTTTTAACCACAACGGGTTTATCCAAGAGCCCTGTAGACTTTAATCTGGGTACATTACGCAACCCTGTCTACTACAGCATTAAAAGGCAGGTGTATTCAGAGACACGCACGCAGAGATCATTCGCAATCTCTGAATCACGGCGACGTTTCTGCTGGCTCTTTGCTCTGCCACCTGTACACTCATCATTAAGTCAGAGAGCAGACCGGCCGGCCGATCGTACAAGTTCAGAAAATCAAAGCCAGGCAGACGATGGCGTGGGAGGCTGAGTATGAATTGTTGCAGGGCTCTGACTAATGCTCCGGCAGGGAAGCGCGCAGGAAGCTGTGCAGAGCCAGGAAGGACACTGCCCCGGTGCTTCCTTTCTGCCACTTCAAAAATATCGACTAACAGACCTCTTTTAAAAAAAAAAAAAAAAAAAAAAAGTGCTTTGGACAGATCCTGACGTTAGCTCTTGGCCTTTGCCTCATATTATCTTACCGAAAAATAGAAGGAAAGTACTGCAAGCAGTTAATAGCTTCTCTTAAACAGGATGCTGAGGATAGCGATTACAAGGCACTCTGTAGAAAAGACTTTGAAACATGCAAGCTGTGTATTCACGGTCTGGGCATGAATGCAGTTTGTACAAGTCCTCGTTACTGTTTTGTGAACACAGAACACAGTGTTTTCTTTTACTTACTCCCTTCCTATTCCCTCTTCATGTACTCTCTCTCCACATATTGTTTTAAAAGAGCACGTCAAACAACAACAAAAAAAGTCTTTGTACTGGTCATACTATATGCATTCATTTGTATTGCCTTTAGGTTTGGAGTTCACAGAGGCTGTGTTATCGGAAAGTCGGAGCCATGCTGAACTCTAGGTTTGAGCAGAGCCACTGAATCGATCTGTGACCTCGAGCAAGGCACTAGATCTCTCGGTGCTTCAATTAGTCATATCATAAAAGTGGGGAAAAAGCAACACCCCGATGAAATACAGATGCTTCGTCAGAGATGATGCTATCTGCCTTAAATAACACACGTAGAGGCATACACATAAAAGGGTCTCAAGCCTCTTTGCTTGGTTTTGGTAGCTGCTTTGCTAAAGTTCTGCACAGATTCACATCCATCCTGCTCATATCAGAATACTGAATTTATACACAAAGGCATATCTGATTCAGCTGAGAACTACCCCTGATAAAATTCAGCTTTATGCAAAGTGCCACCATAAGCCTTACCGAGCACCCAGCATAAGCCATTGCAAGCAGGACTTAAAGTAGCAGGAAGTTTGAACTTAAGAAATGGCAGCTCTGTTATTGCTCCTTGTTTTAAAATTGGTAGGTTTGACCTTTTACATTTATCTTCTGCGGTCATTAATCAGTTCTGAGGTGAAAGCTGAAGTTACAACATGCTATGTCCTTTCACTATTCATTTTTAGTTTAAGTTCTAGCCTTGCACTTTAACTCTCCACACTGAGAGTGGGGTGAAATGGTCCCCAGGAGCTTGACAATCCACACATAGCAAGCCAAGTGCCAGGCATTCATTGTTGAATTAATTATCAAACGTGCACACCGAATTATATCGTCTTTTAAAGCCGTAAAGGGATTTCACTCCTACCGACTAGCTACCTCCAGAAAAAGCTTTAGGATTTATAAACACTATTCCAGCCACTGTATCCTCTACAAAATTTCAGACAGAAAACCTCAAAATCCTTCTTCATAAATTCTTGAACCTCGGACTCTTTGATCAACATCAACTGCACCATTCAAGGATTTTTGCAAATCCTGAGTGCCTTGGGAAATGCAATGTACATGTAGCAAAAAGGCTACCTAATGGCCATATGGAATGTAGTTTATTCTTGCCCACTTGCAAGTAACATAGAAATGCCTGTATGAAATGTCTCCGGGGGCCTGGCGCGAGACAGATGAAAATTCAGGAAATGGGTAGAGAGGGGAACAGAGGAGCAGCTTTGAATGTTGAGCTGCCATTCACATCAGCGGGACTTTGAGTCAAAAATGAGGACAGAAATGGATTATCACCTTTTACAAAGAGCACAGTCTCTGACATGATTTAAAGCTCGCATCATAGGTACAATCAGACCTCAGTCAATGGACGCTGCACTATCTGCAGGGCTGCACACACAAAAAATCTAAGCAGACGTTAGGAACCTTAATAATACACAGAGACTTAACACATGACCTTCATATTTATTTTTCAACCAAAAGCTATCTAAAAGAATGAGCGTTAAAAAAGTTTGATGTTGATTAACTGGGTCTGACTGTAATTAAGTTTATGAATAGAGAAAAATGCACAATTTTATTAACTGTGGAAGGAATGTTAGGTCCTTAACTGCCCAGCAAGTTCATGAAGACAAAGGAGATCAGTTTACAAGGGTTAAGTAAACATAATATTTTATATTACAGTTCAAATGAATCCAATTTCAACAAGACTGTGTAAGAGTCTAAAAATTGGTTTACCAGATTGAACATTTTTATGAACATTAAAACCCATTACATTGCTCTGAAGTACAGCTACTGAACAGCCAGAGCCACATAAAGAAACCATTTGTTTCTTAGCCCTATGGCTGAATTGCTTCTAGCCTCCTTGCTATTCATGTCTGGTGGGTTCCCTGTATTTATTTTTACACGCCTACATGTTGTGCATTTTGTATTCCTTTAAGTTTCCAAGGTCATGTCAAAACAAAATGCATTCCTGAGTGGGTCAGCATAGGAATAGCCACACCAGACATTAACGTAATAACTTGATGCTTACTGCAAATCTGAGAAAAGTAACCAGCTGTTGTGAAACACAAATTTCTGGTAAGGGAAGGAGGCAGTACATGAACACAGTGCTCTGAAAAGTGCTGGTATAGCAGTAATTGACCTTAAGGTCCTTTATTTATCTGTAGAATAGACATGCATTTATAGCCTCCTCATTCTGTTTAGCTAATCACTGGCTCTGATGAGGCTGCAAACAAAGCTGCCAATTAGCACTAATTATGATAGCAATATTTCATTCAGATTAATGAGTCTGAACCACTGAACTCCCTTGAAGAGGAAAAGTCCTTTTATGCACTTTTCAGAAGACTTCCAGCACCCTGAAGAACTAGACCACAGATACTCTAAGCATGTATCCAAGGGTGATAGCTCACCATTTGACGGAAAATAAGCATTACATAATGGAAATACTGTTGTACAGCATGACACAGAGTGGATGCTGTGTGCCTCCCGTAGCGTGCACAACAGTTCCCCCATCAAACCACAACTACCTCTGCATAACACACCGCTCGTTAGGAGACATAAAATTCAAACAGACCTCATCTTGCAGCTGATCATTCCTTTTCTGCACAGCTGCTGGTGTTACAAACATTACTAGTTGTCTTGTCTTGCTTGGGCCATGCCTGTATCATGGCCTGCACAAAATAGCTGAGGCAAGCCGCTCTGGTGAGAGTCGATGGGCCAAAGGCTGCCCTGATGTATGCACCAGAGGCAAGTCTGTTGAAGTCTATGTCAAGGAAGAAAATTGTCCTTGGGCTTTTTGAGCTATATTTTTTTTATGGCTGAATTACAGGGCAGATAAACCTTTAATGTACCTCATGGGCAAGGCACACCAGTCCAGGCATAAGGCTGGTGGATGAAGAAAATCAAGGAAACAAAACGGTGTGGGTTATATCACACACTCAACTACGCCAGCTTGGGTCCTGCTGCCCCAGCAGCAGCTCTGAACATGGCTGTGTGGGACCATACCTGGTCCAGTACAGGGATCCGTTCGCATGCACTCTGAGAGAAAACCAATGTCACCACCAGCAGCTCCTCACACCAGGAAGGAGACGTGTTTTATTGCACTTGAAACACAACGCTTGTCTTCTCAGGATGTGTAAGCAATAGATTTGTCAGGTGAGCCAAAAGGGATCCTCCCCTTAGGCAAGCCAGCAGCGATGAATGTCAGGCTTGCCTCGTCCAGGACTCTCTCTTGCAGCTCTTACACTGAAATATTGTGAGAAGTGAATTAGCACGCTGGCATCTGTATTAGCTACATTAAAGAGCATGGACAGGATTGGCCATACCACATATCCAGGAAGAGAAACACATGGTTTTATTTCATGATGAGCTGTGGCTCTTCCTTGCACTCCTTCAAGGCTCCACTGGAGCAGGTTGGTCATGGGCAGGCTGCCTACCTGCACAGCAAGAGCAGGGCTGGGAAAGGGTCCAAAATCCAAAGAGGAGCTAGGGAGTAACCCAGTGACTGAAGGTCTGGTTTGACCAGGAAAAGTGCAGCCTTCCCAGTAAGGACAATGATGAGTTTCAATAAGAGTGGGTGGGTAGGGTGGGGCGAGACAAGGCTTGAGAGAACTGAGCCCAAGTGACTCCCACACTCGGGAGAGCTGGAGACTGGGAGCCGTCCTTTCTGGAAAGCAACATGCTGGGGTGGACAAGGAGCAAAGACATTACTCCTAGTAGAGATGGGTGGGAGCTGCAAAATTTGGACTCCAGTTTTCAATACCACCAAGTACAGAACATGCATGGGTCTGAGCGTGTGGACCTAACAGACCCATCTTAATTTCCTAAGAGTCATAAAGGCAAACTTTTAACAGCATAAAACCTAAAACATAATTTGGAAAGCCTGTGTTGCTGGGGGAGGCAAAGAGGCATGCCTTAGCCTTCATGGAAAAAAAAAGCTGTTTTGGCAGGGGCAATAATTAATGAGCCAGCGGTCATTTAAGGTGGGCATAAATATTTGCATCTCAGAAACATTTGCCACCTTCTCCACGCTCCCCTTCTCTCTGTCTGTTTTTTCCCTTCTCTGCAGCCTCCTCTCTCACGCGCTCTTTTTCTCTCCCCTCCTCTCCCCGCCTGCCTGCCTATCATCTTGCTCTAATTGTTTCCAGATTTGTGTGGGAGGTCAGGGCCCAGGAGTGCTGCTTCATGCCAAGTTTATAAACAGAGCAGTGTTTCCAGATGGCCACTGGCTCCAGCCTGGCTAGCAGGTTGATTGGGACCAGAATAACAACAGGTGGAGAACAGACAATGAATTCCTTGACACTTATTTTACTCCCTCCGCTTTTCCCCCCATTCCCTCCTCCCTGCAGCCACCACAGCTACCACCAGCAGACCTTCAAGCTCTTGAATCAGGGCAGGGAGTCAGGACACGGGGGAGGGAGAGAGGAGGAGGAGGAATGATGAAAGAAAGCGCAAGTGACTTCCTTGACCGAAGAAATGGCAGGGCAGGAAAGGAGACACATGTTGCTACCTCCCTGCCACACGTTACTGCTGCTGTTAATTAAGGTGTCCTTCCAGCCCTCCTGGAAGAGACACTCGGAAATGAAATAATGGAGAATAAACAAGATACCTTGGACAAATACAGAAAATTATAAGATTGATTTAACAATGTTCCTTAGGCAACTGTGTGCTCTCAGTTTTTGGCAAGACGGCCTAGGCCACCAAGCCCACTGGCAGCGACGACACATCTTCAGCCACAGGGAGCTCCGTACTCTACTTTTCCAGACAGGCTCCAGTTTGCTACCCCCGCTCCCAGGCTCCTGCTTTTCCCAGTTTCCCTTGCCTCCTCCAAGATGATGTTTTCTTCCCACCCTCCACACCAAATCCCCACTTTCCTCATCGAAAGTTGTTTGTAGAGATGATGGGGGCAGGGAAAAGAGGTTCTGCAAGGCAGTCACAGAGGTGTTTTTCTTTTTATTTCCTTGCTCTTCCCAGTGCATTTGGGGGGGTTGTTTGGCACAACTGCATTGCTCCGAATGACTGGGTTTAGAGCAGATCAAAAGGTGGCCACAGATGACACAAAACTGCAGTAGGTTCAGACTCAGGAGAAGCCTCACTCCAGCTGAAGGAGAGAGAGGCATAAATTAAAGTAGACAACAGCCTTAATTTTTGGTCTACGGTAACATGAAGGGACACTTTATGTGCATACACCGAGTATAGGCAACCCCTACTATCATATTCCTCCTGAAAATTCCCAAAGGGAAGGCAGATCCCGGGAGAACATGGGAGATAAAGAGCCAGGGTCAGAGGAGTAAAACTAAACTTTATATGTCCAGGCAGCTTCAACCTGTGGTAAAACTTTTAGGAAGGTGTGAACAGTAACCCATCAGGAGACATTTGCAACAGTGTGGTTTGGTTCTGGTGGCTGTGATTGCCACCTCCTCTGTCCCCAAAGAGAGCACAGGCATGCAGGAGCTGGATCTCGTTCCAGCTGTACATGGGGGTGCTGGGGCTCCTCCTCCTCCTCCTCAGTGAATCTCCCAGGGATCCATACAGCTGGGAGCTCAACCTCAGAAGGAGAGGATGCGGAAAAGGGAGTGAAAGGGGTACTAATGAGGGGAAATAAGGAGAAACAGTCAGTCTTCCAGATGAATTCATTTTATATTACCTAACTGCAAATGTTCCTATTTCTTTGCCTGGCCCAGTTCTGTGCTCCTTAGGGTAAGACAGCAGAACTGTTAAGAAGCGAAAGTGTAAATGATCAAAAACCGTTATAATCTCAAGTGAATTAATGAATAATGAGACTAAATTATTGAAACTGCTGGACATGACTCACCAGGCTAGCTCAACAAACTTGCTATACACAAGAGAAAGAAAAAAGTGTAACATTTTCTCTCTGTTTCCCAGTTGTGCTTACACTCTCCAGATGGCTAAATTTAAACTAGGATGAATACCCTAGAAATAAACCCATACAGAAGTATTAGGACTACAAAATTAAAAGCTGCTGTCTTTTTAAAAAGATTATTCCTGAAAAATTCAATGGCTGCCTTAAATAGGATATTATCCAAGGTTGACAATTAACCCAAGATGCCAAAGTGAATTGTTTATTTTCTTTTTATTTGCTGCACTCCTCACATGTAAATAGAGACATTCAAAAGGCAGTGAAATGGCATACACAGTCTCCTCTGTTCAAATAATGTGATTAGTAAACAGACTGAATTACTCACATGGGTAAAGCAGACAGGATTTGCCCCATTCATTATTAATAACATATTTTCTTATTTGTAACCTTATATTCAGGTCCTTAATGGTTGACATGTACTCTTGGACTGTCTATAAAATACCCCCAAAACCCCATTTTTTGGCAGAAGTGCCAGCATGAAGGTAAACTGGAATTTAATAAGACTACAATTTGCTGCTACTCCAAAAGCTCTTATATAAACGGTGTGTGAAAAGCAAGCATAATTTAAAAAGCATTTGCTAATATTTGCAATGCAAAATACTGCAAATTCTTGCATATGAATACCTGGAAGCAGATTTGGAAGCATTTAGGGGTTTTCATGAATGTCAGCAAATTGTTAACAGGTTTTTATTTTCCTGGAGAAGTTTCATGACTAGTCTTAGCTGTCAAATTTTATACTGCGTTAGTTCTATATCTACAAATAAACACAAAAACATATTAAGCCACTTAAAAAATCTTTGCACTTCCAAAGCTTCTTATATCTCAGGATCTCAAAATACTTTAAACAAACATTGTGCCTAATCCTAAGGATTGGTTTAAATGAGGTCACTCAGCACCTCTCAAGTAGATGCTTAAGATATTTTGCCAGAATGGACTCTTAAGATAGATCGTTTTATGGCAATAAGGTAAGCTCCAGCAGTTTGGAGATTCTCCCAGTTTCAGACTGTAAATTCTTTGGGGCAGAGAATGCTTTGACCATATGCTTAGGCAGTAGAGTCTTGATTCTACTGGGAATTCTGGACATGACTGAGATGCAAGTAGAATAACAAAGGGAGAGAATAGGAAGTGCCAAAGACAAGATGCTCGCCAAGGCAGAATTTGGGTCTGATCAAATATGATAATTCTTATGTTCATATGGCTTCCAAAATTCTACTCATGCACAAAGTTTCCAATTATTTGTGGAGCATTATTGGGACTGTAGACTGGTCATTTTTCATGTGCCACTAACACTACTGCTTTGGCACAGCACCATGTCCTGTATAACTCGGAAACACTAGGCCGTGCCTTTCCTGATGCTGCTCCTGTGTTCTACAGAAATCTGTGTACCAGTTTTTTCAAAAAGTGATTCAGTTCATTGCTTGGCTCATAGATGTTTTGCCATATGAAGATAGGCTGAGAGAACTGGGTTTGTTCAGCCTTGAGAAAAGGAGGCTTAGAGGGGATCTCATCACCACGTACCAGTACCTAAGGAGTAGCTACAAAGAAGATGGAGACTCCCTTTTTACAAGGAGTCACATGGAGAAGACAAGGGGGAATGGACACAAGTGTCCGATTGGACACGAGAGGGACATTTTTCACAATGAGAACAGTCAACCATTGGAAAAATCACCCCAGGGAAGTGGTTGACTCCGCCACATTGGACAATTTTAAGACGCAGCTGGACAGGGTGCTGGGCCATCTTGCCTAGACTGTGTTCTTACCTAGAAAGGTTGGACTAGATGATCTTTGAGGTCCCTTCCAACTTATGATTCTATGATTCTACGAATATCTGTGTTGCTTCTGAATGGAATTATCCAACTCTGATGTATCAAATCCAGAATAAGTAAACTCAAGAGTTGACCATGCACTGAACTCTCAGTTTCTGTAGTGAAGGTATTGATCTGGTGCTGAGCTATAGATACTTATCTGCAATCCTGGTTTCTCTTTCCGCAGCTCATCACAGATTGTGATGACAAGAGTCACTTGTGGACCTCTCTATGGAGAGAAGGCAAATGACATTTGTATTTTAAACCAGCAAAGAACAGCTTTCAGTAGGTGGAAAGCTGAAGATAGGCAGGCCTAGGAATTACTACCATAAGTGATTCTTTTAAGAAGAGTTTGTTTGCATAATGCTTATTTGCAGTGTTGATGTCCACATGAGAACAGCATGGTAAGTAGATGTTCTTGTTCTGGATGTGACTCCTTGTGCCTTTTTACACCCAGACAGCACAGTGGGAAATGCCAGGGAGTCTGGCTTCAGTCACTGGCTCAGATATCAAGTTAAGCTTGAAAGGTCAAGCTCTAGGCATCCATATTTCAGAATCTTTATATGTAAATGTAACCAGAAGGATTCATCTCATCTAACTGCCTAAGTCTTAAAAGTTAAGCATCTGATGGAAGATGTTTAGATTACAGGTGCTTCTTCTACAATCAGCAGAGGCAGACATCTCCACAGGTATCTTCAATGGAAGGATCTTTCACTTGCACATTGTTGACTGTAGAAGGACTTCAGAAAACTGAGATAGCTAGACACATAACTTCTTTTTGATGCTAAAATAAATTCTGCTCCAAGCATGGCAACAGCTTTCATTTTCAGATGCAAATGATTCTGACCATTCCCGTTGTAGAGAGATTACGTAAATGCTTCCTGAAATGTAGTTTATGTAGAAGTGAAGTGCATACCTGAGCTAATATTCCTGCAAAAGGAACAGCTAAGCTTCTTCTCACATAACTTTTGAAACACCTTAAACCAGAATGAAGTTATTTTTCCCTTCAGTAAGTTGGCAGGGTAGTGAAAAGACTTGTGTGGAGGAGGTGAGAAATACCGTTTCTAAATGCTGAGAAAATGAAGTAAACTGTCCACAGTGACAACCCATATTCAGTGACTGGATTATTTACTATGCTAGTCTGAACTGCTACTCTAAACCAATGATACAGGCAGAGCCATGACTAAAGATGGGAGAACATGCAAATATTGTTCATAAATGCTCCCCTAAATTATTTAATTAAATTTGATCTCATGTTTGTGCAGTTACAGAAATATTCGAGTAGTTGGGTGCATTCTCCTGAGCGTTCAGAGACAGCAAAAGTATGGCCCTGTAAGAAGACCATTGCAAGGCCTCTGAAGAGTTCAACATATTCAGAACCTTCATTAAAGCTTTTTTTCAAGAAGCACCTTATAAATTCAAATAAACACACAGAGTATGAGATAACCAGACTGGGTAAGTTAACTTCACTTAATGGTGCCCAGTGGCCATTACTCTGAAGTGCAGACTACAGTTTTGGGCATTAAACTACCTGTTTTCTGGATTTCTGCCAAATTCCCTGGGCAAAGAGGCACAGCACTGTCTCAGCGGGACACCACAGTCCATCCCAGGTGGTCTGAGAGCATCAGTAGGCGCATCAGGTCCCGGAGAAAAGTCTGGCACTACCCCAATTTGTATGTTTTGATAGGTGCATAAATGCTTTAAGCAATTTCATTGCAAGGAGTCCTGCTAATAAGTCGTCACTATGAGGGTGGTAAGGCACTGGAACAGGTTGCCCGGAGAAGCTGTGGATGCCCCATCCCTGAAAGTGTTCAAGGCCAGGTTGGATGGGGCTTTGAGTAACCTGGTTTAATGGAAGGTGTCCCTGCCCATGGCAGGAGGGTTAGAACTAGATGATCTTTAAGGTCCCTTCCAACCCAACCCATTCCATGATTTTATGATTCTATAAAAATTAATAACAGACATTCTTCTGCTATGTTTTCTATGTAGGAACTCAATCAAGGCACCTCAGGCTGTTTTTCTTTTCTGTTCTTTGCCACCCTAAAGATAAGAGAGCAAACATGGCAAATACACTTGACCAAAACAGAGAGCATCTTAAACAAAAAGCATGTAATGGTGGGAGCTGCTCCATCACAGGAAAAGGTAGACTGAAGAGATACAGGGAGAGAGATTATAACTATGACCACTGAACATCAGATGTAGCAAGTACACTTAGTAAAAAAGGCGATAGTGGACTGTGGGTTGCAGGGAACCTAATTAGTGAAATTTAGATAAAGCTTTTGCTCCACGGGAATTTATTGATTATGAGGTTTAAGCAAAAGGAATTGCCTGGGAGATTTTTCCCAGATGTTTAATGAGATATTAACTGCAAGATTTTGTTAAAAATATGTGAAGAAAAAAAAAACAAATGGCTATCTAAATTGTAATATCTATATAAATATTAAGATGATAGAATAATCTGCTCCAACACTTCCATCTGTATTAGTCTAACTGTTGCACTGGACCGCTCTTTTGCTGAAGAACACTAAAGTATGTCTGCAAACATTTGCCTATCTCCTACTGCTAGATCTTGTAATGATACAAGGCTCCACAGATTAAATTTGTGGCAACATTCTGTAGTCCATGTAGGACATATATACATATGCCATCCATGTAGGGCATATATACTATGAATACAAATTTTAAAAAAATGAATTTAAAATCAACCTCAGATATTAATTGTAGTCCCCTGCTTATGTTCTGATTCAACTGCAAGTATAGTGGTCTGGAAACTACTGACAAATACTGACTGTATAATAACGAGCACTACGCTGTTCTTGTATGTCTTGCATAGACCAAATTGACATCAATGGAGTTCTACCTAAGAGCTGCTGTGATATCACAGGCTGCACAGTGAAGCCCTAAGATGAGCCACTGTCTGTAAACCATTATAATAGTAATACTTTGTCTAAATCATAGAGCGTAAAAGGCCTAATAGATCAACACATTCATCTGTCTGCCAGAGGACTGCTCATGTTCTGAAACTTCATAACAATCAAAGGAGAGCAAATAATAGTGATTAATGAGCAAAGAACAATGTAGTTATTGCAGTGGAGTTTGATCTCTGAAACAAAGCAGAATTTAGCAGCTGAATAAAGTGGAAGCTATTAGCTGCATCTTTATTACTATGCAAAGGCAAGTAGCAACTGTGTAATTTAAATAGGTCCATTATGTAACTTTTTTTTCTAATTTATTCCTGATCTGCTAAACTAATCTCTATTTTTCAGGGGTTTTGAAAATGAATTAAATGGATGAAAAATGCAGCTGAAAGCCAGGATTATTTAAGGAATGGAGAACAATAGGAAAGCATGACAAGGAAAGATCAGCCATTTGACAATGAAGCAACATCCTGAGCCTGAAGCACAATACTATTGAGTAAGCATCTGAGAAAATGTTTTATTTCTTCACCCAGGATGCATTCTCTTTCCCCTTTCTCCTGCCTTGCTAGCAGTGGAGTTTGACTTGGTGTTTACCTAGAGAAGTTTAACTTGGGGCTTCCTAGACTGGACCAAGAACTCCATTTGTTACGTAGCTCTGTAATTCCCCATCCTACATTTATAGTGTGTGCTGGAAGTCCCAGTTTCATCCCACCTAAATATGGGCACTGAACGGAGGCAGCTACCCAGGGGTTGAAGGACCCCTAAATGCCCTTTACAGTCAATGAACAGAAAGAGAGACACTCCAACATCTGACAATTCAAAGAACCAAACCATGGCTCACCTTATGGAGATCTCCCACTGATTGTAAAGGAAACCTAAAATAGGTACACTCTTAACACAGGTGACTTAAGCTAGGTGGGATGATTCCCATCCAACTTCGCATGTTCTCCTGCTTTTACAACTCCTTCTCCCTACAAGAAGTGAAGGTTCAAAAGGTTCTTCTCTCCACAACCTTTGTTACATGGGTTTCAAAACTGTTCCTACCACAGTTTTCCAGGCAGCATGAGCAAGGATACTTGACTGGTTACAGTGCTACATTCCTCCAAACTATGTCTTGTTACATAGTTATCAGAAAAGAAATCTTTGTCTGTCCAATAATGATGCTGCAATCGTGCAAGATTTTTATTTTACAAAGACACCATGGTGCCTATCAGGATGTAAGGAATTTTCACCCTATTTCTGATTGCATGCACAGAAGAGTGGTGCAGCACTGTCAGTTCATTTAGAACAGCATTTCAATAATGAAAGTCAGGGACTTTTGAAGATTTGGAAAATATATTGAAAGGCTATATATTTAAAACTAGCACCTTTTCATTTAGGCATGTAAAACTAGTGTTACCCTTTTATCTAATTTCCTGCCCCTTTTACTAGCGATTCAGTTACAGCTCTTTTCTGTTAGGAACTGGCAGTTCAGTAGTTCAGTGGACCAAAAAGTAATGTAATATTTTGCAAGTTTTGTTGGAAAAGTAATGTAGTAGTGCTATTACTAACGAGGAACATACTCATACTACAAGTGGGCTTTACTTTAAAAAATTAATGAAAAATAGCAACTACAAGTGCTGCCCACTGTTGCACTTGTCCTTTGTGATTAACGAGAGCTGTACGTGCTTGCCTAAAGATAAAACTGAGTCCTGTGGTTGCACTGAATCTGCTAAAAAGTTTGTTCAAATTCACTTTCAGGAATAATTCAGACTCACACATTTCAGTCATGCTCTGCGTAAGAGGTCCACTGTATTTTCTTAGTTGGTGGACAACAGAATTAGAGATGGGTCCAGATTGGAGCCCCGGCCAAAATGCATCTTCATTTTATAGAGGTCCAAAACACAAGCCTGACCCAGAACTAATTAGATTCTCCCTCATAAAAAAAAAGCTTCCAAGTCTCATTTCTTCCTTCAGAAAAATCTGAGAAGTGGGTAATTCCTTAGAAAATTGCAACTCTTATTTGTGTAATTCAATTTAAACTTCATAGAGAAAAAAGTCTGGCCTGACACAATTATTAACTCATCATTCAATGATCACTAAAATTCATTGGAATCTTTCTTTATTCTTGGGTATTTAAAAGCCCTTGGGTTTTATTTGCTGTGTTTCAGGACACCTGACTTGACTGCAATGACTGTGATCAGAATTTCACCTGCCTGGTAATGATAAATTGTGCTTTTGCAACAATTTTGTGGATAGTTTCCTTTCTCTGTTAACTTCATCTTCAAGTTCTTTTTTCACATCCACTGTATTACTTACTGTCTGCATTTTTATTCTTGTGGTCTTCTTTCTACTTTTTTTTCCCCCTTTTTCCTCTATTTCATTCTTTTGCTGTTCCTCATTTTTGCTTAGTCTAACATTTATTGTGGTTTATTTTTAGGATACATGTATATTTGGGGTGGAATTATAATCTGAACATTTATATACTGAGCATATGTTTTTGTTGGAGAAATATATAATTGATGACTGTTCTTATTCTTCTGAGAAATGCCAATAACAAATGGCAGGCTCCAGTTCAATGAATCCTCTACTGCTTTAACAAAACAAAACACTGAAAGCAGGCAAAGGAAGTACAATGGGATAATTTTTTGAAGCACAACCATTTATCCTGGGGTAAAAAATATTGCAGATGTTGATGTTTGACTGTTTCGCATCTGTCATAATCTTACGCTGAAATACCATTTAAATGTCAATAACATAATTTGCAAAAAACATGGAATAGGTATACTGTAAATAATCACATCGAGAGGAAATAACACATTTGGAACTGGAAATTCCTTTTTTACTTCTAGGCACATTTCTCAGTTGATTTAGATGTTAAAGAGATCTATTGCCCTTCATAGTACAGTATTAATAGCTGGGTTAGTTTAACTGCCCTTTTCCCACACACATATGTTTTTGCAGACTAACACCTACTGATACACTTTTCAAACCCTTAAATCTCCTCTGATTCCTAGAGCGGTCTTCTGTCTTCATTTCTGAATGATGCTCACAGAGCACGAAGCCTACTGGAATAAACGCAGTTTGTGAATGCAAGTTCCATAGGTTTAGCTGCTGCTTGAACACGCAAGTAGGTCGCAAAGTTGTGTTTGCTTAAAAAAAACCCCACTGTGTTAAGGTCTCTTTAAAAATTGATTATTACTTGCCATGGCCAATTCTCTTTTACATGTAATATAACTGGATAGGATTCAAAAGAAGCATTACAGAGCGACTAGCATGGGCACATATTTAAAGTGAGGCACCCACATGAGCCAAAGGGACGTACCAATACACAGGCAAGCTCTGGTGACATTATTGGCACCACTCAGCTGTAGTGAATTTTTTACTTTTACCTTTGCTACATTAATATACAATGTTTATTTTTTCACAACTGTCTTTTTGTTAGATGTAGAACATCTACTATGAAGTAGTAGTTTCCAAAAGAGAGGACTGGGGAGGGGGGAGGTTGCTGAGTTTTGGAAGGGGGTTGTTTGTATATTTGTTTTCTTGCAACTGGCAAAACCCCAGCAGCTATTCTCCAGAAATTTCACAAGAAACATTCATATGGGCAGGAAATCTACTGGCAAGAAACAGCAGATGAAAGAGTTATGTACTGCTGAATGAGAGTTTTGCACCTGCACATTGCTTAAGTTGGAGAACACGCTATTAATATAATCACAATAGCATAACCAGCAGGATGCGTAGTCATCTACCAAGAAGGTTTCATTTTGAGACTTCATGGACGCTTTTGGCATCAGTGCAAAACAAGGAGTTGAATCCATTTCAAATGTGCACTAAATGAGAAGAGGAAAAAAAAAAACAAAACAGTTAAACAATTACTATCAGGATATCACGTTTAAAATTAAAATGAGAACTGTGTAACTGAGCCCAGACCAGTCTACTGGAGGTCCAAGGACACCAGTGGGATTATAGGCAGGGATGTACAGTAAGTAGGGTCAGAGGAACCCTGCTTCAGACTCATTCACTAGATTCTGTTTTATTTCTACTTTTTTTTTTTGGAGAAACCAGGGGTTTTTTCCCCTCAGGGTCATTAAACTTAGGCTAGAATAGAGCTGTTCAAAAAACTTCTGTGGAACATTTTTGGGGGTCAGGATTTGGTAATTCATTGAAATCAAAATATTTCCAATGCATATCAAAACATATCAACAAAGTTTCAAAACAAGTGCTGTCCCAGTTTCGAAACCTGGAAGCCCTGAGGTCTCCAGTTCAAAGGTGGACTACTTGGTGGGCCATCCTGCAATGACAGGCCATCAATCCTCTACGCTGGCAGTCGGAGGGTTGAGCAATTGTCTGCCAGCCAGGCAGGACTCCTCCAGAGCCCTGTAGGCTTCCAGAAAAGCTTAGCCAAAATCCAACTGTCCCTGCGAAAAGTTTAGATTTCAGTCAACTGCCAAGGTCTCTCTGAAGTTTGCCAAACAGCTTTACTTTTGAGACTGGTTCCATCAGCTTTTCTGTGTAGAAATGTTGTTTTTTTCCAAATAAATCATTCCACCCCAAGCAAACCACTTTATCTACCTCGGTAATCACCTAGATCATGCAAAATGTTGTACCATCCTCGGATTTCTCCCTGGACCCATGACGCTGCTTCAGGTTCCAGGCACAAAAAGGTTATGTGCAGTTCAGTCTTTCCAAGCTGACCAACAACTCTGCCACGCAGTCAGTCCCCTCCTTACTGAATTTCACCTCAAGTGGTTTTAAGCAGCCATAGAGAGGTTATGCCCAGTGCTTCCCTGGGTGGGAAGGCTGGGGAAGACCTGGCCAGGGTGGTTCATGAGGAATTTTGGCCATTTCCTACTGGTATCTGAATTGCCAGTAAAGTAAGAGAAAACATAATTGTGAAGAAATTACTAAAATCAACTAAAACAATACCCATTAAAAACAGTAATACAGAAGTATGCAACCTATATTGCTATGTCTTTCATAAGTATTATGGCGTATCAACACAGAACACACAGGAGCAATCATAAGAGCCCCATGCGGGGATGCACTGCTGAAACTTTGTACTACCGTGGTACAAGAGCTGCTGCCCAGCCACACTTGCTGCCCTGGCCAAATTTGCCTACATGATAGGTAGGTCAGCCTCCATCGAGAGTCATGGGGGCCACCTACTCATCTGGAAGGTCACAATTTAATCCACCAAAAGGCTAAAATACCAAGCATGGCTTGTGACCTGAGGGGAGGAAATGAACCAACGTCCCTAGCAAACCTTACGGTGATCAAAGATTTTCTGCTCCTGTAGACAAACATGTTTTGGGGGCTGACCCGCAGTGGACTATTCATAGATTTACTGAGCAAGATTGCTCAACCATCTCCATACTGGGTAAACCACTGCTTTCATCTGAATGAGAATTTTACTACGGTCTTTAAAGACAGCTAAATCAACATGGCATGCATCAGTATGTTATCAGCAGCAATGTCTTCTGAGGTTTGTTTTCTCTCCTTTATTCACTGCAAAAATCTATTGAGTTGCAAGGAGTACTGAGTGGGACAAGACATTTTAAATTGCATGTTTGTCACTTTAATGTCATTTAAACAGCTAACCTGCAAACTTTATCATTTTGTTATTAGAAAGGAGAAATAAAAACTACATAAAATTTGTAAAGAATCGCAAAGTACTCGTCCAGACTGCTGACAGTCAGTAAATGCCTCAAAAATCTCTCCCACTTCTTTACAGAGACTAAAATTCAGCAGTCCAGTGAACAGGACTATAAAATCAGCGTATCTGCCCCAAAACGAGCACACTTTTTCTTTGCAGTAACGTAGCTAAAATGCATTTGTGGGACAGCAGGCTGGCAGTGGGCCGCGAAAGGTATTCGCCATTTTGTAAAACAAAGCAGCCATCCATAATCTTTTTCTTTTCCAGATAATAAAAGGAAAGTCTCATTCTGCGACTATAAAAATAAGTTAAAGCAGTACAGCTGTAAGCAGAAATCCAGTCCACTTGTGGTTTAAAGAGCTCCACGCCTACTGTACATAAAATAATACGCTGGTATCATTAGCATAGACAACAGCTTGTTTTCAATTTGGCTGCAGATAATGAAATTATCCCCCGAATTACCATAAAGTGGAACAAATAAACACAAAAGCAAACTCTTGCTTTTTTTCTCCCCTTCAGCAGCGTTGGCTTTCAGCTATTTAGAATAAAAGCAAAGCTTCTGTTTTTCCAGAGCTCCAGTTTGACCTCAAGCAGATAAAGAACACGAAATGACAAACACGCAGCAAAGAGTTACTGTGTCCTTCCCCCCCTCCGCCACCCCGGCCTCTGTTTACATTAGGAAATGTACCCGGGGAGGAGGGAAGGGAAGGCAAGGCAGGAGGGCTGCCTTTCAGCGCCGTGCTCAGCTCCGCTGGCTCCGGCTGGAGCTGGCCGCTGTTTCTGAGTAAGCTTACTCCACTCCAGATGTGCCTCGGCTCCAGCGTGGCTGCCATGTACAGTAAATCGGCATCTGAGGGCTCGTCAATCTGTGGGGTAGAGCAATTGCGGTCTCGCCAGGCCGCCCCACTGGCACAAACAGAAATTTGCGCCGCTGAACTGGAAAAGGAGGAGGAGGAGGAGGAGGAGGAGGGAGAGGAGGGAAGGGGGCGACGGGGAGGGAAGGAGGCAAATAACGGGAGAGCAGTGTGTGAAAGGTGAGGGGCTGGAAGGTGTCCGCTCCCGGGAGGAGAAGGGGAAAAAATAAACACTAACGGCCAACGGGGGAAATGTTCTTAATGCGTTTGTAAATTTACTTGTAAATGTTTTACACTTAGAGAGAAAGGGGAATGCTGCGTATCATTTGGCAGCGCTGGCTGCCTATAGGTCCCCGTGGATATACTGGTTTAGTACGGCTTGTAACCAGGGCAAGAGAAACATAAAATAGCTGGGAAAACACAGCCAATTAGTCATTACATGTAGATTGTAAAAACAAGAGAGCGAGAGAGACACAGAGACAGAGACAGAGAAATAAATACCCTTAGCAAATTGAGTCCCTCTCGTTTATGTCCCTGCAACATGAGTATGAAAAAGGGGAGGCAATGACGCCTTCTAATCAAACTGCAACCTGCAAAGCAGTCAGTGCTCCCATTCAAAATCCTCCAGGATTTCCTGACGCTCACAAGATTTACCTATTTGCTGTCATTGTAAAATACAAATTGTTTCGCTAATCAGGCAGTTTGCTTTGGACCCGACCCCAGTTGTACAAACTCCAAGTTGGACGCTTATTTCTGATCTCCTGCCGCCTACGCAGCCATTGCTAACTGAGTTTTAATAGGATGAGAAAACGATCTTTTCTTTTATAGTGGGTTCAAATGAGCTACCCAGCTTCAGGCTGACTATAGCTGTGTTTTCCTAATCACCATTTTTTTATAGCAATTCTGAGGACCAAAACGCTTGCTCCCCCTCCCTTCCCTTCCAACAGCGCCAAGTCTAAGAATGTAAATAAGTGTTAAATTGAAACACAGAACAAAAATGGGTCAGATTTAGTGTAATTGAGTCATAGTTAAATTTAGGCTGCTTTTATTTGCAAATGTGCACTTTAACAGCAGCTCTATACAGCATCTCTGGGTAGAATGAGAT
Source organism: Egretta garzetta (assembly GCF_000687185.1). Classification (NCBI taxonomy): domain Eukaryota; kingdom Metazoa; phylum Chordata; class Aves; order Pelecaniformes; family Ardeidae; genus Egretta; species Egretta garzetta. The sequence goes on from NW_009259975.1 coordinate 3,181,441, forward strand.
GCCTCATTTATTTATTATTTTTATTGTGGTTGTGCCTGAAATTCTCAACAAAGGCTCCCAGTCCCATTGTGCTGTGCGCTATAAAAGATGAGCTATGCATTCTAAAGACTCGCCTTTGCCAGGGAGGCTATCCTTTGGGTACCATCTGGGGTAAATGGCAGCACCTTAAATGGACAGAAGTACTGTCAGCTGTTCCGAATTTTCAAAAATTGCAACTCAAAGCTGAAAAAAATCATGAGGCTGCAGGAAAAAAAGTCGTAAGATTTTTCCAAAGGGTATATGCAGCATCCTTTCTTGTCTCCTAATCTGTGAGTTTTCAAATCTTCCTAACACACTGTAAGAGTACGAAAGCTACTTTTTAAAAAGGAATTCTCAGGTTCTTGCGGCATCCCCTGATTTAAGGAACGAAAACTTAAAAACATCAAATATCATTAGATTTGAAATAAAGCCATAAGACTTGGCAATACAACAAATAGTTGTATACAGGACTTGATTTGCCTTAGCACCCCACTGACAGGATAGTAAGCTCTCTTCCCTCTAGGTTAAATCAGTCCTGCCAGGTACAAGGTGCTCCGATTCTGACTGCGAAGAACATATGTAACCACATACCATGAAACAATCAAAATAAATGTGATCGTTCTTGTGCATAAATTTCGTACTGGGTTTCCAAACACTGGAGGCACTGAGATCATTACCTCAGATGCAGGGCAATGGAGAAGCTCAACAAGCCCCCAGCATGCATCTGCCAAACAGGACGAGTCCACACATAAAGAATATGTGTCACATTGCAAGCTCTTCTATGTCAGCCAGAAGGAGGCACGCTGCCTCCCTCTTCTTCCTCGCATCTCAGTGTCCAGCCCATGCCACAGCTATTCTCCACAGAGGCTTCTTGCCATTGCTCTCGGCCTTGTACAGTCATTTACAGCTGGACAAAATGGACATAAAACAAGTGTATCGAATCAGGATGGCAAGATTAGGATCAAAATTACCACAAGGGCTGACTGTTTAAAATTAGGCTGGCCAAAGCACTGCTAAATGTACAACAGGGGCTTCCCTTTACGCTGACGGAAATGCGAACTGGGTGATCGAACAGGTGTTTTCGAGGGCTGGCATTTCCCTGCAGAAAGGCAACACATACGGGTCTCATTAGACAGTAGCTGAGTTTAGTGAGGAATGTGACTTTTCCCACCCAATGTTGAATGAGTGGCCCAGGGGAAATGCGATACTTCGAGGACACCAAGAGCAGCACAGTTCTTAGCTCATCCACCACAATAATGGCACTAATTCGAGAATAAGTGAGCATAAAGCTGATAATAGTTGTCTGTAAAGAACCGTGTATGATGGTAAGATGATATCAGACAATGCTAAGTGACCATGGAGGAATGTATTGAGAAGCCAGGACACCAAATGAGTGAAACATGAAGAGGGTGTTGAAAATGAATCACAGAGAGAGATAGGAACAGCAGAGCAAATAGTGCAGTCCCTCTTCAGAGCAGCCCCTCTCAGTATCATGCTCCTAACTCACAGCAACAGTGCTCTTCCACTTTAGTTTTAGCCATGTTTTTACAACGTAAAGTCTTGTTTACATGTATGTGTTAAGTGCATCCACTTAACCTCAGGTTTATCAGGCATATGGTCAGAAAGGGCGATTTCCCTTACAAAAGTTAAAAAAAAAGACAAAATCCACTGATAATCTCACTAAAATATGATAATATCCTCTTTCTTCGATGGCTCAATTAATGCAATGTGCCCTCTTGCAAGCCAGCAGGTACTAACAGCTCAAGAGAAATTGCCTGCAAAAGAAATGATGCTTTGTATATCCAACTGTAACCACCTTTTAAACGTGCATTAAAATCTTGGATCGACTTTATTCTTTGGTTTTTCTTCTCTACACATTCCAATGCACCTGACAACTGAAGGAAGGACAGTACTGTCCAGCCATTGTGTGGGCAGATGTTGTGTAAATTTCCACAAAAGATTCTGCCAAGCCTCCCTCTTACACAGACCTCTGACACCTGCATTATTTGGAAGGATTACTTTCTGTATCAGCGAAATTCCCCCAGGGACGGAGACAAGATGAGCAACCAAGAACCTGGCTGCAGAGCAATCCTGCAGACTACAGCGGGATGCAATTATCCTTCCCTCCTTAAGGAAGGAACCTGGCTGCAGAGCAATCCTGCAGAGTAGGTAGGGATGCAATTGTCCTTCCCTCCTTAAGGAAGATGCAACAGTCCTGTCTTCCAGGGAAGACAAAGGTGGCTCACTTCATGCATCTCCTAAAAAAGTGGAGGTTAATGGAAGTTTGTTAAGTATCCTGTCTACAGTAATTTAAAAATAAAATCTAGAAGGACCGCAAGAACAGGCTGTATCGTAATTGGAATTGTCTGTAACGTAAACTGCGAACTTGATATTTCTGTTCATAAAAGAACTATCAGTAAATCCACCGGGATTATATATGCCAAATGTTTAACATCCCAGAAACATGCTCTTTATGATGCCTTTGACACCTGCAGAGAAATTACATCAAATCTGTAGCAGCAGTATTAGGTAATGCACCAGAGTTCAATGTTCAAAACATCCTGTTCTTTACATAGCCTCTTGTCTTACACAAAAGCGGTTAAAAATAATAGAGCTTGTTCACGCGCCAGATTTACAAGCTTGCGTTCATAGACTTTGTAAGGCTCATCTTGCAAGGTTGTTTTGTTTTACCTGTGGGCTGGGGAAAGGGGAGGCAGGAGACAGCACAAGGGGGAGGAAAGTTTTGTGAATGGATGGTTTCAAGCTTTCAGGAAAAAAATTAAATAACTTCAACCAGTCCGCTTTTATGACAATTAATTTATTTTTTTCTGAAAAGTAAAATTAGTAAGAAGTGAAATTTGTAAGAAGTGAGTAACAGAATAAGCATCCTGTAGCTGGACTGAAGATGGATTAAAGTCATGAAATATTTATATTTGTAGTTTGAGATCTGGAGGTTTGGATCAGCTAATTAGTAAGACAGATGCCATTTGCAAAACTTGGATGTTGATTCTGATGCAGATTTTGAGCTCATCAATCTTTTGGAATGTTTAGAGGAGAGGAAGCTTGGCTCTCCTCTCAAATTTCACACTAGAAGGCTCTAGCTGGATTCAGTGCTGAAAGAAAAATAGTAAAAAAAAAAAAAAAAGAAAAAAATGGCTCTATGTAGGCTTCTACGGTCTTGCTACATAACGCGTACATTGTAATAACCTCAGTGTTGCTGTTACAAAACTATGTGAGTAATAGGCCCTCTCCTTACTGGGATGTGGGGTTCCTGTTGTTGTTGAGGGAAATCTGAGCAGAACAATGCAGTCCACCGGGTCCTCTATGTTCTTGTCGCATTCACGAGTCCTATGACTAATGTCTTTGCAATGAAGACTCAAAGCTATAATCGATCACTTCATTCTTATTTTCTCAGGCTGTTGAGAGCTTTGCTGTTATTCATTCTGTTTATGAAGCACTCATTTTCACTGGGAAGCAACATACTGATAGTGTGTTGGACTGGGAATAAAGGGACCTGGCTCAGTACATCAGTGAAGCCTGCTACCAGTTCCTGGCCTTTGTCACAGGTGCACTTCTCAGACACAGAGTATATTTACAGTTATCAAGCCTAAAAACTGTAAAGACCTCCATTATTGCTTAAAAACATACTTTGAGATCACAGATGAAAAGCACCAGAAAAAAATAACGGTACTTTGTACAAAAAAAAAATAACCAATGCCACAGAATGAAGCACCAGATCACAAACAAGCTGAATTTCACACTTCCATTGAAGAGTCTTCAGTTTCTACCAGACCAGATTTGAGGCCAGCTATTTTGTCTCAACACCTACATACAGTCTATTTCTAACATATCCCTCATAAAGCTCTTCCTCTTTCTTCCTGTGAATAGGAATATTGCAAAACTGCACAGAGGAAGTGGAAGTTTAAAGCTTTGCAGAGACCAGATGGAAAATGTGATAGGAAACTGAAAAACAAACATTTTGTGTTTTCGTATATATTAATTACACTTTAAAAAGGTTAACTTCCACTCATCTTTCCCTCAACTTTTTTGCCCAGAACTTTTAATTCTTGCACTGTTATACACACCAATAACAATAGTAAGAGTCTGGTAAATGTTTTATTATCAAAGGCAGCAAAAAGTTCTATTTTATGAAGAGGAAATAAGCCAGAATCAATAAAGATATAACCTGTTGCTTTTATTAAATCACTGGAACAAGAGTTCTCAATTAATTTTTATCAAAATGCAATTCCCTTTACTGGGGTTCTCTGAGTGATTTTTACCAAGGTTTTTGCTGCAGGAAATACTGGACATACTCCAGATCTCTGAAAGAATGACAAAAGGGTATGAAATACAGGGTCTCCCACAAGAATGCTAGGGAATTCATCTCTCATGGACCTGGGAAAGACCAAACAAAACTTACACATGGCCTGAACCCAGACTGGGGTCTGGCATTTGAATAATCCTGGAGTATTTTCAATCCATCTCATTCTATCTTAGTAGCTGCTTCGTTTTTTTTAAAGCAGGCTAAGCTCAAAAGATCTTACTTAGACCCCTGTTATATCAGCTGATTTTCAAACTCTTAGCATCCACTAGCACACCTGAAAATGAGAATGCTTACTTTGTTCCGCAAATTGTGAAATATAATTTTGAAAAATTTGTAAAATCAAATTATTCTGACTGTTTTGTCTTCTGTATTTACTGGCCACTAAAGATTGATGTTGCCCTGTAAGTTCTTGCTGATTAACACATTCCTCTGGATGCCTAATTTGTGAGACATTTACACCGTGCAAACATTATTTACAGAGAGCACTTGGTTCTCTCTAAATCAATTAGATATGCCTTTCCAGGCACATTTTCTGTTGGAGACTGCCAGAAGAGGGTTTTCTTTTTACCTGCAATGGGGCTTCCAAAACTACATCACCTCTGAGAAGCCATGGGGTGGCTTGGAAATTAAGTGGTCCTGCCAGTGCAGCCTCCTGTATAATTGAAATGCAATTTAAGGGGTCTTCAGAGGAATTTCTCTAGCTCTGGAGGAGGCCAATCAGCAATCTGACCTCCAATAAAGACAACAGAACGAAGCTCCCTTTGAAAGATAGAGGAAACTTTTTTTCTTTGAAAAGCATTCTTAGGTGCCGTCTGCTGATACAGTGCAGACTTATCTCCTGAGGTCCAGACAAGTCTGTGTTACTGATTATGCCAATATACCTCATGTGGTTCTCACTGCCCTTATCTAAGGATGGGAAAAGTCAAAGAGAGCAAGTGAAAAACAAAACAGAACCCTACCTAACAGAGAAGTTTATCATTACAAGTGTTCTAAACACATCCAGAGAAATCTCCCTGCATATATATATATATACTTATATATATATGTATAAAATTTAGGAATTTTACCATTTTATTGTTCTCTGGAAACAATGAGACTGTCAACAGAAAGTAGCAAAATATGTCTATGAACCTGGCGGATACATGTACACACAGGTAATTGTATTTGCAGTTATGCATTGTGTGTGCAAAATGAGCATCTGTACCTAAAAGTACACGAGTTCATGCTGTTCCACAAAGGCAAACACTAAGTCCTGCATCTGGGATAGTCTAGAGGCCAACTGATTAGAAAGCAGCTTTGCAAAAAGGACCTGGGGCTCCAGAGGACAAACTGAACATGAGTCAGCAGTGTGCCTTTGCAGTGTTAAAAGCTAACCTCATACTGGGCTGTTTTATTAAGAAAATCGCCAGCAAGCCAAGGAAGTGATTACTCCCCTCTATTCAGCACTTGTGAGACCACATCTGGAGCACTGCATCCAATTCTGGGACACTGACAAGCTGGGGTAAGTAAAGCTGAGGGCCACCAAGGCAGACAAAGGGCTGGAGTATGTGACTTGAGAGGACAGCTGAGTGAGTTGGGTTAGTTTGGCCTGGAAAAGGGAGAGCTGAAGGAGAGGGTCTCACCACCATTGCCACCTACCTAATGGGTGGTCACAGACAGATGGTTCTTGGAAGTTAAGTTAAAAGGTTAAGTAGCAATGAATGCATGCCACAGCAAGGTAAATTCCAGCTACATGCAAGAGATTAAAAAAAAAAAAGAAAACCCACAATGAGATTGGCCAAAAGCTGGAAAAGGCTGCCCAGAGAGGCCATGGAATCTCCACCCTTAGAAACATCCAGTACTTGACAGGAAAGGTCCTGAGCAGTATGCTCCAACTTTGAAGTTAGAAATGCTTGGAGCGGGCAATTGCACTAGAGGATCTCCAAAGATCACCTCCAACCTAAATTATTCAATGAGTTTATACTAGTACACAGAAGTTCATCTGTTTTCATGGCTAACTGGTCTTCCATCTCACATCAGAAACCGAATAAGTGCATTCTCTGCAAGTTTACAATTTGTGGGGTAAAGTGACCCACTGCTGGAGCAGAGTAAGACTAAAGAAGACCTGGAGTCAAGCCAACAGGCATGCCTCAGGCAAGCCAGAGCAGTACAATAAACTAACCAAATCCATTCAAATGTACAGCAAAATTTCCCATGACTCAACCGCCTCCATAGCCTGTCAGCTCTACCTCCCACCTCCACAGCCGTGTCTAACACTAGAGCCCAAGCTGCCCAGCTACTTCAATCCAAACATTGTGGTTATACAGGCCCCCTCCAAACCCAAGGCCCAGATCCTTGAATCCTGCCTTAATCCACCCCTGAGAATGTGTGTATTTTTTGGTCAGAATTTCCGTTGTCTATATTTGGAAGGTCTCACCCACAGTCTTTAGCTAACTAAAGGAAGCCAAAAAAAAAAAAAAAGCAAGATGTAGTGGTTACTAAAGCTAAAATCTTCCCTGAATATGACCATCCTTTATTTGTATACTGTATATGTGCCTACCAAACCTCTAGGAACTCAGTCTGTTCCTTATTTCATTTATAGGGAAGGGATGAGAAAGAGTCCATTTCTACAGAATTCCCCAGATACGGTCTACTGCAAAGTACATCATTAATAAAGGATTTTTCTATTTATTTATTTCACCCAGAGCAGCTGGTCAGTCATATCTCTCTGGGGCATGTCAGCTAATACATATTATTTCATAAGCTGAGAATTTTTGGATAATACTGTCTTGTCCCTTCCATTTGTATTACATTACATGGAAGTAAGGAAGTATGTTTTCATTATACTGTAGAAATTTAAGGGGAAAAAATATTTACAAAACATTAGGAGAGAATTGAGCAGAACTAAGATATTTTTAAATGCTGATAACCCTTTGTATAGGAGGTTACGTTTCATAATGGCAAAGGAGGATGCTAAGAATAAGTTTGAATCATGTTCCTGTGAGGTAGAACTAGTGAATGACAACCAAGGCAAATGTGTTAAAAACAACAATATCAGCTTTTTTCCCCCAGAGATCTCAAAGCACTGAAGTGCCACCGAACTCAATAGGAACCTATCATTGATTTCAGTGAGAAATCCTGGCCCACTAGCCTCATTTTCACAGTTGGAGAAACTGAGACACAAAAATGTTAAATGCATTGTAGGATATTACCCAGAAAATGGCAGAGTTGGGAATAGTACTCAGGTCCCCTGGAGGCCAGTCCACGCGTCATCCACCGCACTGCTTCCTCGTACTAGAAGGCAGCAGCAGAACACAAATTTCAGGGATTTTATTTTAATGAGAATGGGAGATGGAGAAATCTGGAGGCTCACCTCTAAAGTAAAGGAATGCTGAGCTTGTTTGAATGTTACATGCAATACACAACTGCTGACACTAAAATATGAACCTGTCTTTGCTCATGTGCAGGCTATTAAGGGTCAGCATCACAAAATGAAAATCACAAAAAATTAAATTTAAAAACAAACACACGGCAATGCAGATTCTGTACACACTGAGTCAGGAGGCAAGTTTGCAAGTCATAATCAAATGTGATTTAAACACTGTTTCTGCTAAAGTGGTTGAATCAACTAATTGGTTAATGTAAAAGGAATAAAATGCAGAGATCTTACTTTGCGTCAGATGCCTATGAAGCCTATTTTTTACAGATTACTTCTCTTCAGCTTGAAATGGGTGATATCAAACTTTTTAATAGAATACATGACTTGTAGCGTGATTATTTATGTCTCACTGCTGTATGGGTGGTGGCATATTGCTTTACTCCTGAGACAGATGCACTGACTTTGCAGCTTATTCCTACAAGGATATTTTAACCATTTAAAATAATGAATATGAATCCATTTTCATGGCAAATACTGTTTGAGAATTCCCTCTCCCTGTAGATTATGCTGCACATGATATGGTATTAGCCTGCCATACTGAGAGGTTCTGCATCTTCAGAAGAACACATGGAATGGGACAGGACTAACAGGCACCAACTTTTGATTGTCTTGCTGAACAGTTTTGGCCCACGGACCCAGAATATTTCAGGCTTCCAAAATGCTCATAGTTGAGAAATTGCCCAAACACATGCAAGTCCCAGGTGGGGGTCCCCTTCCTTTGGGCAGCAGATTGTGCCCCTGGTACCAGGAGAGGAGCGGTGGCTGCAGTGCTGACACTGCTTTGGAGCAGACCCACTGGCCTCAGTGTGGCCACTTACTTACTTGTGACTACCTGTGCAGTGCATTCTTTCCAGAAGGTTTCAGATCACTTTACCATTCTGACTGCTGCACATTATTATTGTGATGGTTTTGTGAAAAGGAAGGTAGCAGTTATGGCCAAGGCCATCTGAGATGGTTGATAATTTCAAGTGATTTAAATTGAAGGACATTGTAAGTATTTCACATATTACCTTAAGTGAAGGCAGTGTGTGAATGGCAAAGCAGCAAAAAGGTTATAGGATTCATATCTATAGGTTCAGCAACCTTTCAGATGGACCACACCATGATCCAGGGGCAGAAAATCCCTGGTCTTCTATTCACTTCAAGCTTTCTGACTTCGCTGCTTTAATACAAAACAACTACATAATTCAGTTTCATGACTGCTAGTGGGAAATAAATATTACTGAAGCTTCAGACTTTGAACATTTCAAACTTTTCCTCTGATTTTAATCTTTGAAATCTTGTAAATAAACATGTAACTTTGACATTACAATCCTTCAGCCAACACTTTCTTCTTAATGACATTTTACTCATTACACTGTTCCCACCTACCAGGAGCTTCACTTCTGGACTGGGTTTGGCTTTTATTGTTTTGGATTTTTTTTAAAAAAACTTGCCATTATGCAGCTGTGTAATATATGACAATAGAGGGTGATAAATACTGCACAGCTGAAGCTGAAAACAAGTTGAATTAATGGAATGAAGTGAAGGTGATGACACTTTTTTTTCACACAGAAAGCCATGAGATATTTTAAACAATGTTTTACACAAACACAAAGAGAAATCCTTCATTTTTTCCTAAAGGGTCTCTGGTGCAAAATTTATTCCCACGGGAGCACACACACACAAAAAAATAAATCCTAACCTCTATTTAATGACTTCATGAATTCACACAAAGTGGGATAACATTTATGCTTCAAAAATCCAGGTGAAGCAGCAGTCCTCCCTTCGGCTGCTAAAATTCTCTCTGTTGCTGGTGGCTGCTAGAAATTAAAGAGTTAAAATGGAGGCCACTGAAAAAGAGTAAAGCATATGTTATATGCAGCACATTACTTGCTCACTGGGCTTCCCATGGGCCAGTGAAGGTTGGGAACCACTTCTGTAAAGGAAATGTATATGGTGTCAAGTTATAGACAGTCCTGTGCGCTAGCTCCATCTCTGCAACTGATTAGCCCCAGAATGACTTTGGCCTCACATAGTTTCTTACAAACATAATTTAGTCAGGCTTCAAAACTTAAGTAGGCAACACTGTTATTCCCAGTTTACAGATGAGTTATAAGTGCAACAGGGTTAACAGCTACTGCAAGGGGACACATTAAATGAGCATCAGGAGCTAGAATGAAATTCAGTTTCCCAACCCTTGCCCACTTAACCATAATGTCCACAGTCTAAACCACTTAGACAAAAAAAAATATTAAGCTCCTCCATTGAAACCATGTTCCCTGAAGCCATTTCTCATGCCTAAGTAAGCATTGTCATTTTTAGAGCTACTGTGCACCTGCAGCTTCCAAATAGTTTCCCAAGGACACCTACCTATCCTAATTTTTCCAAGCCTCAGATTCTTAAGTCTTTCAAAACATGGGAAGAATAGCTATGTGTCTCCCAGTGTTCCTGCCCTCTGAGGTCAATGAGAGACTTTTCTTTGACTTCAGTGGCTGTAAGCCTCCCCTCCCATATTCTTTTCCTTCAGTTTTGGAGAGCAATTGTCTCAGGGTGGGTAAATGTCTGCCTCAAGAGAAACTGTTGTTTTGAGAATCACTATCTAATCATTACCACCCTTGCACCACACAATACAAGCAGTAAAAATGATGAGCAAATAAAACAGCATAAAAATAAAGAATAAGAAAACAGCATGACCATCCTAACAGCAATGGCTGGAGATTCATCTTGGAAGGCTTAACCGTTCCTGTGGCACAGAAGCTAACAGTGATTGCTGTGTGCCGCGATGGCGTTGCCCAATAACCCATTCTGTCTAAACTAACAGAGCTGGCTAAATTATCCTGCCTTGTGTTCTCTTTTAATTAATTGTTTAGTTTAAAGAGAGGATAAAAAAGGCTGGCTGGGATCCAAGCTCAATTGCCTGCTGCTATGACAGAAAAAAGTACTGATCCGAACATTTCTCTGCAGAATGAAATGTGTATCTCATGGGCTTTTAGCAATAGCAAAACAAGTTTACATTTCTGTCTCTAATACGATTCTGTCCTCTAAGTCATTAACAGTTCCTTGATCCCTTCTCTTATTCCTGCCCCCTTTATCTTATTTATTGAAAATTGTAATATAAACAGCATTTCTTCACCTACTGTCTTTTTGAATTGTTGATTGTCTGGAAAATGGCACTAGCGCAACGTTTCAGGGCATTTCCTCTCCATAGCGGCGGTGTTTCAGTCGCATGCGGGTACTGTCAGACACCAGCTATCATTTAGGGCAACTCGGGGAGCAAGATAGTGGGCCAGTGTAAATGACCACAGCACAATGTGACCTCAGGAGCATCGGGCAGATTCGCACAAGGCAGAGGATCTGGCCATGTGACTGCTTCCAGCTAAAATCACATTCTTCCCTCACCACACACTGGAAAATTAGAGACTGCAGATCTTTCTAAACATGCTTATGGATGTAGAAAACCCTTTCACTTGGGGGCGGGGGGGTGTATGCATGGGGGCAAGAGGTTTCTTCTGAAAGGCAGCATAGGGTGGGATTGCAAGTGCCAGCACTTTTGCCCCCTCGTTGTCACATTCCTTTCCCAGGCCCGTCCGATGAGGCGGTCTGTGAGCCGCTCTGGCTGGGGAGGATCGCATTGCTGAACAGGGACGGGAAAGGGAATGTGGTTTCCTGAAAGGTTTCCAGCAAGTACATGGGAATGGAGCTCTTGAAAGAGACATGGAGCTGGAAGCACTTCCCTTCTGAGAAACACTTCCAATCCACTCCCCGGGCCAAATGTAATAACAGCTCTGACTTTATTATTACAAAGGGGGAAAAAGTCATTCTTCCAGCTCGCTGCTGTGATTTCTCCATTTTGAAGCCACACCTTCTTTGAGACCTGGAAGTCATGTGGTTTAACACACGAGCCTTCTCACAAGGGACGCTTCTCAGGCACATCTCTACTAGCACTTATCACCAAGTCTTTCTGGAGGTGTCAGGAATATTCATGTGGGTCCCTCCTTATACCTCTTGATTTACATGGAATATATTGCCACAAATTGTCTGCAATATATGACAAGGCTTTTCCTACCGTCAGTCATGAGCCAATATCTGGATATGAGGGAAAATTCTGTGTAAAAACCAGCTATTTTGCCATTTGATGTGGCAAGTTTTAAGTTTGGTAGAATCCTTCTACAGCTGCAAAGTGTCTCCCTTTCCTCACTTAATACACTACACTGCACAACAAATCAAGAGAAATTAACTGAAACTTCTGTCTAACCAAGCCTATCGGAGAATATGCTAACTGGTCCTTATGAGTGAACACTAACAGAGTCGTGCTAAATATTCAGACTATCACTAGAAGGGTTAGGAAATAACGTATGAAGGAAGAAATGAAGAAGCAAGAGCAGCAAGGGACCCAGTTTCTGGTTTACCGTCCAGGAATATGCTGGAATATGCACAGAAGAGTTACAAAACAAGTGCTGTTGACAGTACAAAGGGGAAAATAAAGCCATTAGAAACAGCATAAATTGTACTGGCATGAATAATGTTTCTCCCCAGACTTCGTTCTAGAAAAAAAAAAAGGGGGTGGCATTAATTCAGCAACCTCTCTTTCTAAATAAGTTCAGTTAAATTGGTACAACTTTTGTTTAGATAAGGCCTCAGACTCACTGACTCTCTGGAACCCCCTCTTAGTCTTACCTCTAACCACTTTTTCCAGCCCATGGCAGGGAAAAATGTACCACAGGAGGCAGAGCCAGACACCAGTATCATAAGAGCCTCAACCAAGAGTGTCTCAGCAAACACGGGGCCAGAATCCACCCTTGCTCACAGTGAGCAATTCATTTGATTGGGACTACTTAAAGAGACAACTTTTAAGCTGCCAGCTTACCGACACCTGACAGCCATCAGCCTGCAGTGCCTAAGCTGCTATAAAACATGAGTCAGTCAATGAATTACATGATTTTTGGAAAATAAGAGTAATTTAGAACATTTTATTCACATTTCTGTGTATGGATCATTTAACCTCGTGGGTGGGGGCTTTTTATTATTTTAACTGAGCATATAAAAAAAAAATAAGAATATAAAAGTTCTACCAGTATCAGGAAAAAGTGAAAGACCGTTTTTTGCAGGGTTATGTCCATATTCTAAGTAAGGGCAGGAAGCTCTTTTGATTTTTGAGAAAATACAGCCTTAACTACACAACCCAAAACTGACAGAGTACTTTTCTTAAAATTCAAAATACAGGATTTTAAACAGTTGATGGCTGATTTTAGCTGATGTTAGAAGTTCACATAACAATTCAGAGAGCTGTTTCTGGAGTATTTCTGGGTTTGTAGCTAACTCAAACATGCATACACTTCACAGCCTTATTTTCATGGAAAAAATGTTTTAGGAAATAAATACACTACACCTTGGATGAGTGTTTCTTCCCTCAGTTTGCTTCTCTCAGTCAAATGCAAACAGCCAAGAAATCAAAGATTCCTAATGGGATATAGAAAATACTGCTACAAATAGCAAGTAGCAACAAAACTCTCTAAGGCCAAGGAACTACTAAACTGCAATCAATTTATGCAGAAGGCTGTACAAATAAGCCTGAGGGCACAGGTTCTTGCAGTCAGAGGTAGGTGGATATGAGGCGTCTAAATCCAAAACAGTGACAAAAAGCCCTGCCTAAACTTGAGGATGGCGAAAGTCACTGGAACCCTTCTTACTTGACATGAAGTAAGAAAGGGTTCAGGAGATGTATACTTCTACAAAAGTGCAAGATTGCCAGAATCTGGGCTGATAAACACCTTTACTCCTGAATACAGTCATTTTTTAGAAAAGGGTATATCTCAGTTTGCACCCCTCAAGGAGACAAATTCAACAGGTGCTTTCAGAACAACCTCAGCACACACTGATAAACTGAGGTCTCCACAAAAAACTAGTTGTGGACACCCTGTTTAAATGGAGCAGGAAGAGGAATTTGTGCCATTGACATGTTTGCACTTCTCATTCAACACCAGGTTAATAATATACAGACGTGGGCCTGAAAGCAGGATTCCTCCCTCCCAACAGAGCACCCTAAGCACTAAGCAACAGAGTCGCACTGCTTTTTTCCACTCTGGTTCAATGAATCTCATAGTCCTTGCAAACAGCTGACAGTGGCACAAAAAGAAACTACTCCAGGTCATCCTGTCTCACACCTGGTAGGACAACATTTTTGGGAGAGAGCTTAAGAAGGGGATTCAATTCCTCCTTCCCCCTTGACACAGACTAAGAAGAAGACAGACCCAGCATCTCCCCCATCCAGATAAGCACTCTAACCTGCAAGCTTTCCTGCTGGTCACACTGTGGAAGAGTAGTTGACTGCTTGCTTTTGCACACTTCAAAGAAGTGGGCTCTGGATCATGGCTAGATAGAGGAATCTTCCCGCAAACCCTGCTGAGGTTTGGCAATGGCTATGACTTCAGGCACATCCTACCTAAACTTCAGTGCTCCCTCCTGGCTCGCTCTAGACAGCTGGCTATACAGTGTGAGGGTTTCCCGACTCATCCTTATGAATCACCACTTTTTGGTGTACAGTCTAGTGCACTCAGACTGATGGTTTCCCATCTGGTGAGAAGATTGCTGAGCTCATCAGACATAGCATTAATTAACAATGCAACAGTTACAGACAAACTGTTCTGGAGCAGTAAGCGCCCCTTCACATTTGCCTTGCTTTCTGACTGACACTTCCTGATGAAAAGGCACTGGAACAGGCACATTATTAGCATCCTCTTGTTTTATTAGTATGACGGTCCTCAAGTACGTCAAGAAGAGATTTACATGGCAGGCCAGCATGACACTGACATTCTGAATCACCAGCAACCCCATCTGGTTTTTGCAGGGTCTCATAAAAGCAGCATGTGTGCCCATAAACTCAGAAATGCCATCAGCGCCATGAAGGAAGTTGCCACTCAGGCAGAGTTACCTTCATGTGATCTTCAGGGTTGCGGAGACAAAAGTAATTTTCATCAGTCCGGGCTCAAAAATTCTGACAGTGCAGGCTGTGCAAGAACAAGAGGAAGGGAACCTAGATGACAAGCCACCAATAATCATAAAATGCAAGATTAAGTGACCAAGCAGCAACTACTTTAACCAGGTTTAGGAATTAAAGTCACCCACTTTGATCTTGTATTTGAATATTTCCTAACATCCTCTATGGTTCTGCTTCAGCTCCCATCACGCTTTTCAGCAAATACTCCATAGAGGCCTCACTGTTCTCCATCCCTGAGCTTGACACTGTGGTCCATGGTGAATTAATGTGGTGTCTCTGCTGGGCGTGCTGGGCCTGCCACTCCAATTAAGAAAAAAGAGATGAGACAATGCAGCCACCAAACCCAGCAGAAATCTGGCTGAAATGATTCTGAAATGCTCCTACCATCTACACTGCTCCCTGCCAAGTCTCCCCCACCCTCCACTGTCATTTTCTCCTCTCTTTTATAAGAGGAAATGGATGCTAAAACAGCAAGTTAGGTTCGCTCCTTAACATAACAATTACTAACAATACACCTTTTGCCCTTTGTTATAAATGACTTTAGGGTGTAATTCAGCCAAATGAGAAGACAGGCACCACTTCACTTACACACAGTCTCCATCCTTTTGTGTAAGGCCAGGACTAGATGCATTCACCAGCCTAGAGATCTGCAAAACAACAGCTTTTTCCTTCCACTCTGGTGACATCCATAGCTCTTCCTCTGCTACTACCTCTCTTCATCCCCAGGAAGCCAGGACCCCAGGAAATTAGCTGTTGCAGACAGAGGCAGGATGAGACTTCTGTCATTTAAGATGCTGAAGACTAGAGCTGAACCACCAGTTATTCCACAGATATTTTTTTTTTCTGTGAGGTTGGTCAAAAAAACATATTTAGCACTATTTCCTACTTATACACCAGACTCTGTTTGACATAAAAGTATAAATACCGTTGGAGACTGTCCTTCGTTTCTTCAGCTATATAAAACATGTCCTGTTAGGTCAGCCCGGCAATGGTGGAGCACACCATTGCACAATCACCTACAGCACAACATCAGTCCCACAAAACCCCGATAACCCCTCTGCACTATCCCCATCCCATCTGCACCATGGCTACCTCACAACACTAACACACAGCACTACCTGACTCGCAGCACTACACACTAGCCCTGTAGCACAGGGGACCCAGGGACCATGAAGGGAAAATGTGAGCCAAGGGAAAGTATGAGTCAATCACCTTCCAGACTCCCACCCCAGCCTAATGATGCCCCTACCAGGCAGCTCACGTAGGAGGGAGGAGGCAATACCTGACTCCATAGGCTTAATGTGCCTTAATGCCAGCGTGGAAAAGGGCTGTCCTTTCCTGAAGACTCTGTACTGGGTTACAAAAGCAGGGCCTACAGTTTTCTACCTTGTTTCCTTACTGTATTCTCAAAGGCTTGGATGTTCTCTCCCTGAAGGGAGCCTACAGAGCTAGATGGGATCAGGAGGACTCACCAACACTCATGCACATCGCAAAGCCCAGATGGAGAGGGAGAACAATGGAAAACTAACTCAGAGTGTTATGTGTGCATATGCACAGGGGATTGGGAGCGAAAACCTTGCCTCTGGAAGTCCCACAAAGCACTGGACAAGGGAAACAGCCTTCCAGCATACCCTGGCTGCTTTGCAGCCAGGCAGCTCACAGGAAGTCTAGCTTATGCTACCAAAATCCTGATATGCCAGCTTTGCAAAAGAGGGAAATGTCAAGAGAAGTCTCTTTGGCCATGGCTCTGCACGGATGTCTTGTGAAATCTCTGTGCCAACAGCATTTGGCTCTAAGCCTTGCACAATCCACTCAAGAAGCACATGTGCTCTCCATTCTTCCTGGGCAACCTCCAAATCAAAATCAAGGAGTGACAGTTCAGGCTCTCCGGCAGACGACGTGGAGGGAATAGTGCAGAGATCCTCCTAAAGCCCACCCCCCCACCCCACCCCCCACCGAAAGGAAAGGAAGGTAAGAGGGATGCCCTACTCTGTCCTGCCTTGTGGGGCCTCATTTGCTCCAACGCCTTGCTCAGAGGAGCCACCACAGTGGCCCCACCCCCCCCGAAAGGAAAGGAAGGTAAGAGGGATGCCCTACTCTGTCCTGCCTTGTGGGGCCTCATTTGCTCCAACGCCTTGCTCAGAGGAGCCACCACAGTGGCTGTGGTGCTGCCTGCAGGACACAGAAGAAACCGCAGAAGGGCTGTCAGGAATTTGCTACAAGACTTAACACCGATCTCCAGCTCCTGCCAGCCCTCCCAGCTGTTTCACTCCAAATCTGATTGTTTGAAACTTGTAGGCAGGCTTGAAGAAGTGAATTTCACACAGCCTAGGGATACCAAGTGATGTGGATGTGCCAGTGCGTGCATAGTTTGGGCCCTAACTGACACGATGATAATTATCTATAAGAGCTGAGTAACTATCTATACAAATTAGGAACATTTGGGGCATAATTACCCACTTGGAATAGATCGTGAGAGCATGTTTTTCTGAGGACCCAACTCTTAGGTGAATACACACACTGCAGATGCTAGTGTGTCCCTGGCTTGTTCGGATTTCAGATGTTATGTTTCCGATTCATCTCAGAATTTTGTCAAACTTAAAGGCCATTGTTATTTCCAGTTCATTTCAGAGAGCAAGCCTGAGGGTCACAGCTGACCACTTTTTCTTTACACTCATACCATGTAATTTTAACTCCCTTTTGACTTGCTCTGTTGTAGATTCTATTATAAAAAATGAATATTCATTATTAAGTGATTTATTACGATATTAAACATTAAAGGCCAGATCCACAATTGATGTGATCAGTGTAGTTGTGCTGAAGTCCTTGAATAATTGCTGATTTACAGCAGTGGGTAGTCTTACAGTATCAAGATTTTTAAAAAAGCTTTGTTTTATTTTTCTTTCTGTCTGGCTGAACTGGTGTGGGGAGGAAGCAGTGTCATTGCTCTTTGGCAAGACTGCCTCAGCTTCATATCTGTTCTCATGAAGCTTCCAGTCAAGTTTTTGCAGAGTCAGACACTTGGTTACTGTGGTTTCAATACACACCTCAGCCTATAGATGCTCAGCTGAAGAAACCACCAGTTCCAGTCCTCTGGTAGCTCACCTATCATCACTAGTGTAAACCAACCAGCCTTTACTCCACCAGCAGCCTAAATTCCCCGAAGTGCTGTTTCCAGATGGAGAAACTGCCTTCACAGACACCTGTTACATCTCACCATATCAGATAGCACGTCTGTAATCCTACTTCAGACTCACCCAACAACTCTGTGAGTCACACTACATGTTTCATGCACCAAGTGAACTAAAGCAAACAAACAGGAACTATTTGTATTCTTATTTATGCCAGGGCTTATAATAAACCCCTTTGGAAACACTTCCGAACAGGTAGCAGCCGGCACACAATTTTTGCCAAGGATTTAAACTAGTCTTTACCTGTTGCAGCTGTTGGGAAATTTCTAGCTGTTGCTCGAAGTGTACTTGTACCTGCATGCTGGGATTGGGAGTGTGAGCAGGTGTTTGCAAACCACAGTTATATTGCTAACCATGCTTACTGTCTCAGACTCAATACTAATCAAACCAGCAAAGTCTGGTACCTGCAATATCTTGCTGCAAACATTCTCATTCGACTTGTCTTACAACAGTGGTCAGAACGTCTCTAAGCTACAAAAGCCTCTCCAGCTAACTTCTGTGTGCAGCGCGATGCTCCTTACCCTGAAGGCCCTTTAAGATTTGACCCCTTTCACTGTTTTTCCTGCTGTCAGCCAGGACAGCAAAAGAAGAGGTGGTATGCGGGCTGAAAAGCCTAGCAGTCCTCAATCAGCCCTTTGTCTTTCATGACCAGCTTTTTATCCAGGGGCAACAGTCTTTTTCCATTACCAGTAAAAATGAACCCCCCAGTAGGGGTGATGAAGAAACAATAAAACTAATCATTAAGCAGGCCTGCTGAGAAGTGAATTCCAGTCCCAGGTCAGATCTAATTGCATTCTGACACTGAAGCAATGGCCTGGTCATTTATATTAGCAATGTCATGTTTCTTTTTATTTATTTGTCTCCATTCTCCTCTCCATCCCCATAAAGAAAGAAATATAAACGTGTAGATCGATGAAAAGACATACGTAGAGATAAAAATACACATACAGTCCTGTGGTGTACTTTGCAAGTTTCTAAAATGTTCCCTTGTTAGCCAAGATCAATTGTGGAAAAACTAAAAACAAATACAGCATTTTGGAAAATGATGAGCAACTGTAAAAGAGAGATTTAACATAAATTATGGTAGTGTCATGGCCTATTACCAAGGAAAACCATGTACACAGGGGAGGAAAGACAAATTTAATCATGCGTATAAGCACACAAGATATATATGCGTAGTTTTTGAAACTAAGGAGATTTAGATACCTACCTTTCAGTAATTACAACAGAAATACGCTACTTTCAATTTCAAGCATAGCACATGCATGCACATGGCATACACGCACTTCCATGAATATATTCCTGAGAATATAACTATCTTTAGGTCCCTTTCCTCCCTTGCCACCTTCCTTTTACTGCTTTCACCATTAATGATGTTTTGCCCTGGTCTGGATCCTCAGCCTCCTCCCCCACTGTTTTTTGCCCAGATTCCCGGCCAGCCTCCCAGCCTGAGACTCTTCCTTCGAGAATCTAAACAAGATGCCTTTGCATCTGACTGAACACAATGGGCCTCTCTTCAAAGCCAAGCAACATTTTTCCTATCATTGTTTGCAGGGGAAGAGTCACTCTGCACTCTGCTCAGATATTACGGTCGCACAAGCCTTATTAGCTTATGGTAGATTTGCTGTCATAAAAGGGTTCATACAACTAACAAGATTGCTTAATCCCTTCCTAGGTCCCTCAGCATTTGTAACAAGTTTTGTAATTGCTTTTTAAATAAAATGCCCTGACCATGGAAACTCACTTGCAAGCCAGCTCAGTCCTCTGGCTTCTTTCCCTTCATGCAGCTTTTATGACCTCTACTATCTGGATATCAAGCCCTTTCTCAGAAGTATCTTGGTCCAATCCTCCTGATGCTATCCAGAGCTAAAAGCCCTCAGCATGTGCTTTGGATCTGATCCCTACCTGGCTGCTGTGCTCAGAGGGGCGTTGATCAAATCTAGTAACAACAAATCAGGGCCCAGAAAAGGTATTTGTAGAACCTGGAGTTGTTCCATCTAATTGCAAGCAGGCTTTCACAACTCATTTGCCGAAGAAAACTTCCTTATCAGGTGAGGATGTGACTAACTTCCACCCAGATTTCATGATGTGGTTCTTATCAAAAACACTTGAAAAGATTTTTCCTTTATCCAGGAATTCAGCTTTCAAAACTTGCTTTATCAAAAGCCACAGTATTCCACGGTGACAATTTTGCCTAGTATTTGCCATGCACTTCATGTTCTAGTCTTAGCTGAGCCATGTCTGCCCTGGTGGCACATGGGTGAAGCAGGCTAGCATAGGTATACCACAGCTATCTTTTTGTATTAAGCTCCATGCCACTATGAATAGAGTACTACCAGTATCCAAAGGAGCTAGTTTAATAACTCATTTATTCCAAATAGTTTCTAACCTTGTGAACATTAATCATTGTCAGGGCAGGCACACATTGCCCGTTGCATTTGTGTGACCACACTGGCTTTTTTTAGTTACCTGTGGTGAATCTCTTAAAAGTCACCCATGGGTGCCAGGCTGAAAACCTCTGTGCTGCTCTAGGACACTCCAGCCCTCTCTGTGCAGACATGCAGGAAGAGCCAGGCTGTAACACCTGGGTTCTGCTTCCACCTCTGCTGCTGAATTGCTGGACAAATTTGAACAAATCACAAAACTTGTGCCTACATTTCAGGCTTTCATCTGATGTCTTGAGGGGAGTTCTCTACTTCTCTAGGGTATTCTGTGGCTTAATAAACACCTACAGGGTGGGCTGGATCAATGTGTAATAAGGTGGAAAGGACTGGGACTTGCATCTAGAACTATTAACCTACCAAGGATCTAAATCACATTGAAAGCTACAGGGATTTCATTCCCAAGAAGGTGAGCGTCTAAAATGTACCCAAAACATTATAGACATTACTGAAATGTAATTAAATAGTAAATACTATTATAGTAATAACTTAGCACTTTGCTTTCCAAAACTGAAAAAACATTTTGGTAAACTCTAATTAAGCGTCAACTCATGAAACGCAACCTCTTTGCAGTGGAGAGCAATATATGTGTAATGGTGTGCAGCAACATGACCCAACAGATTAGAGCAGGAAAGTGAGGAAAATACCACATCAACCTGCAAGTTCAGAGGGAATTAGGTAAACAGAAGGATCCCAGGTGGAACTGGGATTAGGGCAACTCGAAGTAAATGAACTCTACTGCCAGAGAAATGATTACAGAACACTTAAAACCAGTAATTGTGAAGAAGCTTTTTAATACCTTTTCTGAAAAATGTTACCCACATTAGCAGTGTCCTCTATGTCCTACTGAGACACAAGTACTGACTCAGGCGAGGATGTGCCCCTACAGAGGAATGGCTGCTGACTGCAGCGCTCAAGGGCTGCAAGAACTACCCCAGCCCCACCAGGACATCAGGACGGCACTCGGCAGCGAGAGCCTCTTGCACAAGGCACTTCACAGGATCCTCTCTCTTCTCAATATCAAGCCGCCCATGACCTGTTTCTCCCATAGTCCCACATATCCCAAAACATGAGCAGAGGAATTTAATTTGCACACAGGCTCTGTTGCTTTTATATCCATAACTATAAGCCGCTATTACATTTTATGCCTTGCATAAGTAAACTACATCCATTTTCACTAAGTATTTTCCCTTAATATCCATGCCTTTCCCTAATCTTGATAAAAATATTTCAAACTTTAAATCCATTGTTTTGCAGTATTTGTCATTAGCACAATGAGGTTAATTTTAGGAAAAATTGCAAACTGTATCTTAAATTTCCTTTTCTTTCTACTTCTTATTTTTAGTTTTCTAATATATAGTTGTGTGCCAGAAATATATACAAAACACACCAGTTAAAACTATGGCATATCAAGCTGTTTCATTTTTTGTATTAAGCATATAACACATCACATAAATGTATCTACGCAAATATGCCCTGGTACTAAAATTTCAAACACCCCCAAAGTCAAGGTTACTTAGTACTTCAAGCTAGGTCTGTCAGGTCTTGATTCAAAGCTCGTTGAACCCAGAGACAGTCAATTCATTCACTTTTTTTGCTTTTGTTCCATATTCTTATTTGGAGATAGAGCTGAATTTTTATACACAGCTAACCTCCGAAGTCTGGGAAAGCCCGAGCTTGGGAATGACAACCCAAAAATTATCCACAGAAATGCTCCCATGTAGCCAGAAAAAGTTGGCAATACCTTATATTCTCTTTCTCCAGATCATCTTACCCCAAAGAAAAGACTATCGGGAAGAGTTTCCATGTGCCATACAAAATCTGTTTCATCTTGTGGATGTCTCACCAGCATCTCCTGTACAGAAACACAGGACAGGGTCACAGCACTAAGTTTCAGGTGCACCAGGCACAGTGCAACAACCCTGGTACAAAGTCAAAGCACCCATCCCATTTCACTCGCAGGCTACTCAGGCTACTCAAGTGGTAGCTCAGTGGAGTCATCCGAACTTCAAGATATGCCATGTACTG
The DNA here is from genome assembly GCF_000687185.1 of Egretta garzetta. Classification (NCBI taxonomy): domain Eukaryota; kingdom Metazoa; phylum Chordata; class Aves; order Pelecaniformes; family Ardeidae; genus Egretta; species Egretta garzetta. The sequence continues at coordinate 3,203,840 of NW_009259975.1, forward strand.
GATTATCATCACTCACACAAATCACTGAAAACCTCTCCTATGATACTTGTGCTTTTACATGAAATCACTAGGCAGATGGAGGTTGGTAGACCATACCTATGCCTCTTTAGTCAGACCCTCTTCTCCCTCTGCTGCTGAATTTAGAAATGTCTAAAATTAATGTCATAGAATCACTTTGGTTGGAAAAGACCTTTAAGATCATTGAGTCCAACCTTTAACCTAACCCTGCCATCCCACCTCTAAACCATGTCCCTAAGCACCTCATCTATCCTTCTTTTAAATACCTCCAGGGATGAGGACTCTACCACCTCCCTGGGCAGCCCATTCCAGAGCCTGACAACCCTTTCAGTGAAGAAGTTTTTCCTAATGTCTAGCCTTAAACTGCCCTGGCACAGCTTCAAACCATTCCCCCTCGTCCTATCATCTGTTACCAGGGAGAAGAGGCCGACCCCCACCTCCCTACAGCCTCCTTTCAGGCAGTTGTAGAGGGCGATCAGGTCTCCCCTCAGCCTCCTCTTCTCCAGGCTAAACAACCCCAGTTCCCTCAGCCGCTCCTCGTATGACTTGTGGTCCAGACCCCTCACCAGCTTGGTTGCTCTCCTCTGGACATGTTCTAGCAACGCAACATCTCTCTTGTAGTGAGGGGCCCAAAACTGAACACACTATTCAAGGTGCGGCCTCACCAGCACCGAGTACAGGGGCACGATCACTTCC
>NW_009259975.1:3204586-3215443 GCF_000687185.1 Egretta garzetta
ATCCAGCCTGTCCAGGTCTCTCTGCAGAGCCCTTCTCCCCTCGAGCAGATCGACACTGCCACCCAGTTTGGTGTCGTCTGCAAATTTACTGAGGGCACACTCAATCCCCTCATCCAGGTCATTGATAAAGATATTGGCCCTAGGACTGAGCCCTGGGGGACACCGCTTGTGACTGGCCGCCAACTGGATTTAGTTCCATTCACCACGACTCTCTGGGCTCTGCCATCCAGCCAGTTTTTAACCCAGCAAAGAGTACGTCCATCTAGGCCATGAACTGCCAGCTTCTCCAGGAGAATGCTATGGGAGACTGTGTTGAAGGCTTTGCTGAAGTCCAGGTATACAACATCCACAGCCTTTCCCTCATCTACCAGGCAGGTCACCTGGTCATAGAAGGAAATCAGGTTGGTTAGGCAAGACCTGCCTTTTATGAACCCATGCTGACTGGGCCTGATCCCCTGATTGTCCTCCATGTACCTGGTGAGCACACTCAATGTCCTCGCACAATAGTCTTATACATTTATTTCTAGGCTCTCCTGAAGCCCTTGAAAATTCATACGAACGTTATTGAGGAAAAAAAAAACAACCAACATGTGAAAGGATTTGTCCAACACCTATCGGCACGGAATTTAGGAAAACTTCAATTAAATGTATCAGCAAACAATTGGGAACTTTGAACAATCCTTTACCTATAAAAGCTTGATTACAGCCTTCACAATACTTAAAAAATCCACTTGGTAGGACAGCTATTCCAAGGTTTTCTTGTCATTTATGATTTTTATTAACATCCACATCAGCTTCAGCTCCCTGTCATGGACGGAATTTCCAGAAGCTCCACTTCATAAGGCTTATTGAAGCCTATTGTACGCAAGAAATGACTGGGATAAAAATGCTGGGTTCAAGACAGAAGGAAAAAATCACTCCTCTCCTCTTCCATCCTCCACAAGATTTACAAAGACTCAGTGTAAGAGCACATTTTACCAGTAGTTTCCTTACTCAGGAGGAAAGCTAATTTAGTAATCCCACTGAACAAATGACAAGTCTGATTGTCTCTGGGAGAGAATTGAAGGAACAAAGAAACCTTGTCACACCATGGTTTTTAGGATGATGTTACTCAACCCCCACACCCTTGCCAGCAATTTCTCATGACTCATTCTCCTCTGCAAATGCTGTTATCGATCTTATATTGAGACAATGAAATTTGACTTATTTTCTGTCTGTTTCTGTTCAGTTGGCCTTTCACAAAGAATAGAAAACAGTATCTAGATGCATTTATAAAAAGTGGAATGTAGTAAGATTTTGAGAGATCTTATTATGGATAAGTATGATGAATAAACAGAGGGCAAAAGTTTCTGAGGAGCTGAGGTTTCTTCCAATTCTACCTGTTCTGAGGAAGCAGCAGAGAAAGAGAATTTTCAGCCTCAGACAGAGAAAACTCCAGTTTCAGTCTCAGTTATCTGTTAGGATCCACCAGCCCAAGTTCACTAGAATACCGGATGATCTGTCCCCAGCATCTATGTATTACTCCATTGAGGATACCAACACAGGAAAGACAAAGCCTTTTTTTCTCTCCTTACACCAGCTAAGTGCTCCTGACCACTTGAACCAGCTGTTGCAGGTCTACAGTAATATCAGAATGGGCAATTTTAGAACATGATATTGCTTTGTACTGAAGGCAACAGTAACCTGATTGTGATGTGAAGGTCCTTTGAGGATCACCCTTGCTCAAAGAAAAGCCAGAAGGTAAATGTCACCAGAAGCATACTCCAAAACTGACTTTGACAGGGATGATGAATAATGAAAAAATGAGGTCTTTAAGCCTAGGTGCTCTACCAAGATTTACCAGGAAGCAGGCAATCTGCTGAGCATCCCTGTACTCCTTGCCCAGCTCCAAGCCTTCAGCCTCACTCCAAAAGAGCCAGGTTCCCTCAGGCCTTTTCTGCTGCCAGAGAGAGCTCTTGAAACCTCACTGGAGCTTTCGCCCTCTTTCGCAGCACCAGGTTATTAAAGAGCTTGTATTCCTCTGCCTGCCCCCACAAACATAAATCCTCATTTTACATTGCCTTTTCTTTAACACTGAACATAAAAGAATGTACTTTTTATTGGAGTTTTATCTTTGCCTGGGCTTCTAACAACCCATACCAAACACTCTGTTATTATGGCCCCTTCTGGATTTAGAGGCATATAAGCTGTTTGTGTTTGGCTGCATACATTGGTATTTTTATGTTCTTACGTACCTTTATCTGTACAGTATCTCTGAATACGCTTAAAATGGTTTCAAAAAAACACCCTAAGAGTTCATTCAAAAAACTGTAGAAAAGTGATCTGCTACACTTGTATTTCCTCATCACTTGAACTTTCACATTCAGAAAGAGCTGGAGTGTTTAATTTTGGCCATTTGTTTTAATTTGGCCATTACAGTTAAAAGGCCATGGTCAGGATTTGGCCCTGTGAAGAGCTAGTTTTGCTCCAGTTTAAATGGGTATGAGGCATAGCATTTTCACATCACAGAAATGGTTCTCTCTCGTCTTCTTTTTTTTTTTTCCTTAATGTAAACTTTGCAATGCTAATTCCTTTCATAAGTGAAGCAGGGATAAGTGGTGGTTTACAGTTCAGTCTTCCCCTGGTACCCATAAATATTTATTGTTTCTTGCCCTGTTTCAAGGCGCAGATGAAATTCATCTTCCGGGGGGGGACGGGGGGGGGGGGGGGGGGGGGAGTGGAGAGGGAAGGGATGTGGAGGGGCGAACATCATCTTTAAAGTATAAACGTGAAGAAAACTAAAACAGATGCGTGGAGAGGAAAAGAGAAGCTGGTGGGAACACGGCAGGGCTGGAGCACATTTTCCCTGGGAGACAGCCCGCGCTGAGAGCTTCCTTGGGACGCCCCGCGGGCGGATGGCTCCCCTGCGGATGCCTTCCTGGGAGGAGGTGGAGGCCACTGCGGGCCAGAGAGCAGAGAGGTGGGCTGGGAACGGGCCCCGCTCCCCAGCCAGGGCCCCGGCGCCACGTGTGCACTGACCCCTCTCTGGTTGAACCCTGGTCCCTTACAGCCAGGGAGGAAAATGTCTCCCGGTCAGAAAGCAGAAGGACAGCCTAGCGCTGCTCCCTTGCCCAGGGCTTCGGTGGGGCTCTGCAGCAGGGCGATGGCAGCCCGCCCCAGCGGGCACCGCCATGCGAGGACAGGGCTTTGCAGGCCGAGCGGCAGGCGGCAGCGGGGAGGAAGAGAAGGGAGGAGGTGCTGGGAGGGAGACCGGGAAAAAAAAAACACGCACCCTGGGCTGCCTGCAGGGCTCGGCGCCCCGGCATCCCAGCTCTCTCATGGCCTAAGTGATCCGGAGCCTAATCCCCTTTCAGTCCCTGTGGTGGCACCCAAGATTAATTTAACCCCGTCGTGGCCGCTCACATTAAAAGCCCTGTTTGGTCTCACGTCACCTTTAAATCACCCTAACACCACCGGCTCCAGCAGCCCCCCAGTGTGTGAAGGAAGAGCCAGGCCCTCAGGCTTCCTCCAGTACTTCAAACAGGGCAAATCAAGTGCTCTGTTTTCTTCCATTTTATGAGGTAATTTGGGTTAAGTTCCCGTATTTATTTTTGCAACCCTGCCGTAACGATGTTGCTCTCTAGTACAGGGCTATTAAACGCTTTCAGCTCTTGCTTGGCAGAGGTGCCACAGCCTTGCCCAGGAGCCGCCGCCATGGCGTGTTGCAGCGGGGCTTCTGCTGCAGCGGTCCCATGGCCGCCGCCTGCCCCTTCGCGCCGGGGCACTGCCCCTTCTGTTCGCTGGTGAGGCTGTGCCCGTAAGAGCCACAGAAAGCCAAAATGCCCAGGCACAAGGGCAAATCATTTGCAGCTTGCCCCCCCACCCTCACCCCGGCTATTGAGACCCTGGCGCAGGACTTGAAGGGGCTGGCCTTGTTGCAGTGCCTGATACGGATCAGCTGCAACACCTCGCCATGTCACAGGGCCTTAGCTCACAGCTCGCGCTCTAAACTTCCTGCACTTTGTCTGCTTAAAGCAGAGCCAGAACACTGCTTTATTGATGGGGGCGGCAGGAACGATTTGTCCAATTTCAAAGCTTTTGCTTGAAAGACTTCAGGATTTCTTCTTTTTTTTTTTTTTTCTAGTAAAGGCTGATTTAAATAACCGTTTTGAAAATATATATAATAGCATTTCCTAAACGCATGCAATTTCCCAGCAAGGTAGGCCATGTTTCATATATAGATACAAACCCATCTCTGATATATTTTCCACATAATTTTCAAATTTTAATTGACCTTTTTGTTTTGTTGCAGCTCATATGTCCTAACAAGCCCACATAAATTAATGGATTTCTATATTATTATGACTTATGATTCAGTAGTGTGTCTTTTATCCCAAAGGAGAATATGTAATGAAACATGAACAACATTTCTTTCATCTCTGAGAATCCCACTGCAATTTATAAGCTTCGATTCTGCACTAGGAACACATCAATACTCAGAAGATCAGTTAACATATTTTAGCTTTAGCTAGATGCCCACATCCTCCTGAAGTCAAAGGTGCTTAAGCACACAATCAGAATAGGAGAGGGGAGCTTTTACAAGGATAAACCTCAAAATAACCAAAGTGCTTTCCTGCAAGTGTCTCTTAGAGGGCATTTCTGTCTTAGAATTATTCCACCATCACCAAAATGCAAAGAAGGTACAAAGTAATTAGTTGATCAGGGGAGAAATTGAAATGGGATCCTTTTTTCAGATTAAATGACAGGGGGAATTTTAAATGGGCAAATAGAATCATTCAAAGTGGAGTTCTGCTGGGAAATAAGGATCAATACCCCTATACTTACAGAAATACACAGTCAAGAGTGCCATACAGCATTCATCCAGAATCCAGAAGCTCTAATGGTACCATTTTAAGCTCTTTCATCCATGCAATATCAGCTCAGGAGGGCTGGTACAGACATAATGATGATTTCATCATGCTGTCTATATTTTGATATAGCATGACAGTAATACATATTACCAGGATAGGAGAAAAGGAGGAAGTACAGGAAATATGATAAATTCACCTATCAAACCTGAGAGATTTGCACTGAAAGCACTTCTTGCAATACTTTAAGTGTTTTCCAAGAACCCTCAGCCTCTGATACGAAGACAGTTCTGCCCTGTTCAGTGTGCTAGATCTGATAGAATGATTCCAATTGCCTCCAATATGAAATACTATATGCACAACACGAAAGGCGGCTCTCATGTTTATGAATGAGCACACCTCTGCAGATCCAGGCTCACCTCCAGCACTCTGATCTTTCTGCACATGTAATTACCACTATCAGCCTAAATTTTCCTAAATGATCCCTCTGCATTCTGAGGACTGCGTTTACTAATCTCAGCATTCCTACAAGTGGAGAAGCTACAACTATTAGGAGCCAATTTGAAAAGTATCTTCACTGCAATCAGCAAGGGCAACTGTTCCTGCAGCAAGGCAGGTGGGAAACCAATGCAAGAATTACATTTAGAGTGGTGGTGTTCCAGTTTGTAGTGTAGCTGCTGCATTCTTAAGAAATAACATCAGGCTTTCACTGGGGTCTGGAAAACTTCATCTGCTGTGCAGGTACTCTCTCTGTCAGCTGTTGCAGGACAAAAGCCAATAGAGAAAGATTACATATGATGTGACATGCTGAAAGACTACTGTTCCATCAAACTTTTCCACTTCCAGCACTACATGATGTCAGAAAACATGGGGGGTGGGCAGGAACAACAAACCACAAAACCAACAAATATCATCTAGAAAATGTGAACACATAAAGTTATGCTCTCACCAATTTAGCATTCTCACCAATGCAGCAAATTTGCTAAAATTTGAAGAAAGACAGAATAAATATACATCAGAGAAATTGATCCTGCATTACCTCTCAGAGGTGACCATACATGCGGCAACTTCGTTAAATCATTCATTCTTGATTAAAAGGAAGTCAAAAATCTATTAATAAAGAAACATGTTTTCCTCAGAAAACCTCTTCAAAAACTTCAGTGAAATTGCTGGCTTAAAGTGAACCTATTAAAGGATGAGTACAGGCAAGTCTTGAAAAATATTTAGGGACTAAAACCACTTTACCGAAATGCCAGCAGTCACACGGTAGTATTTATGCTCGGTGGCTGCCCTGTGTCAAATGATACAGATGAAAAAGGCTTCAGCTAGTCAGATAACATCCAAATTATAATTGAATCCAAGACAAAATCCTAGATCCAGATACCCACAAGCTTAGATATTTATGAAAACCAAATCCAAACGTAACATTGTTTCATAGCTAACAAAAGAATAACAAGTAGCTCTTGCTAGTTACTGGCCCTGTCATACATTATTAATTGTGAGGCAGCCTTGCCAACTCTCATGGTCGTCTTGTGCTTGAGTCATACAACAATCAGTATTTTCCTGAAGTACTAGTTGCTGGAGTCCTACGAAAATATAGAAATCTCACCTTTCTCTATATATTCCTTCAGCATGTCCTAACGAATTCTCACAATAAAATACTAGATCTTTTCTAGACAAAAAGGGGAAATTCAGGGCCTTGTCTTACTTCCTTTAAAGTCTACAGAGAAACTCCAGGTTTATTTTGATTAAACTTTTGGCACAATACGTGGGCCTGCAATGTGGTATGTCTTATGTAAGGACCCACAACCCAAACTGACTGAGATACTGCATCTTAATAAGCTTTTTATTGAGTAAGTGGTAGTAGCTGGCTGGAGGAGTGTTACTACCATGCCCAAACTGGGACGTACTTTTGAATTAAAACGCCTATTCTGCAGCTGACATCAAAAGTGTCCCTGACCCAGGAGCTAGAGGAGATCATAAGCAGGAGCAGAATTAACAGCAGAATCAGAATCCATTCTGAATCTACACTTTTTAATCTTTAATTTAGTAGATAAATGCTCCTCCGTCTAAATGAAGTACACAGTAGAGTACACCTGGCTTCTGGCCACGTAGAAACAAAAAATTGCAAATATTGGTCCACTGCATCCACATCCATTTAGTAAAGCAGAAATAAGCCCATTGTAATGGGAGATTGCCATAGGATCTCTATCTCCAGCCTTGCAAACGAACATGCCTTGATGTTTAATTTTCCGTGAGTTCCTCTGCATTTAGGTACCAGCAGGAGACCATTATACTGTGACAGCACTCAGTTCTGATGACATTATCTTAAACTTTTCCCAGTTGTCCGTCCTCACCCCTGTTGTGCTGCCGCCATCTATTAACATTCCACTGACAACAATGAAAGATGTTAGAGCAGAGCATGTTAACAGGGTAGCCAAGCTGGGGTGCTTTCACCTGGACGTACACAAATGTTTGGCAGTAGCTATATAGTTAATTAGCTGGATCACATCATGCCAGTTCCTCACAAGGCTCATCTGAGGTGCTTTGCATTTGTAATTCATGGACTCATAGATTTTTATGGCCAGAAGAAATCATTAGATCATCCGGCCTCCCCTTCTCTATTATAAAGGCCGTGCAATCGCATTCACTTACTCCTGTTGTTAACCCAATTACTTGTGTTTCACTGTCTTCCAAAAAAGACATCCAAAGACTTCAAAAGATGGCAAACCCACTTCTCCCTTGGAAGTTTATCCCAACAGCTAATCACCCTAAGTATTACACAACTAATGTAGGCTTGGGACTAATAAAGCTTAGTCCCCTATGGGTTCGTGTTTCATGGTTGATTGACTTCTATGCCTAACAAGCTGTGAGCTCTGATTAAAGTTTCTTCCCATATACGGAACATTTCTAAGGTCTTTTCCCCAACTTCTTGTGGATCCTCTGTGTCCTACTAATGTGTTGATTCACATTATAGCCCTGATGGTACCTCAGATCATTACAGTTCTCTGTCAGGATTCTTCTAAGAGAGATTTCACCTATTCTTGACCACATGCTTTCATGACACCTGTAGAAAAATAATTGCTTTTCAGACCTTCCCCCCCACCCCCACCCCGCCTCGAGTGGCTGCAGAGAAACGAACCTGTAGAAAAATAATTGCTTTTCAGACCTCCCCCCCACCCCGCCTCGAGTGGCTGCAGAGAAACGAGTTCAAAAGTTATTGGAGGCACCTGTGCAAGTACATGCACACACACATACACACAACATGGTTACTTGCATCTTTTTTTTGTTGTGCCTTATTTCTTATTTATTTGCACTTGTTGCTCTCTTCCCCACTATGTCTTTCTTTTCCTCCTCAGTATGGCTTTCATCTCCGAATCAGAGTGCCCACCCACACTCAGAATTCACTCTGTACCGAAGACATTAATTCACTCAGTATTGTTTTTAATATGATGGACACTTTCAGTTACTTCTCTTTCTTATCCTATTGTGTTTTTTCCCCAGGTTGGAATAATTTTTATTTCTCTTTCCTGTACTATTGCCAGTTTTTCCTAATGCAGTCATCATAATGTGAAGAAGGGCCCATATGCCCAACTGTTTTTCCATATTTCTCCAAGTATGTTAGCTGGTCCAATAAAAAAAAAAATGCATCCCTTCCTAGAAATCTTCCTTGTATCCTTAGACCACCGTAGTTACAACAATATTGCTAAGAGACAGGAACAGTATGCCGTATTTTCAGTGTTAATCTCCCCAGTGTCAGATAGAGGTAAAAACACCTCCTTATGCTACTCACAACTCCCCTTCTTATATATCAAAGGACCACATCAGTCTTTTCCCAGAACATCTCACTGGGAACTCATGTTGAGTGACTTGTCTTCTTTGACCTCTAAATCCTTTCCAGAGCTTTCTAAGACACAGTCTTCCTACTGTTCAGAGAGAAACTGCTAACATTCCCAAAAATACTACCCATATTACACTAGAAGAAAGGTTGTTGCAAAGGATTCTTTTGGATGGAAAAGGAGTCCCCAGCCAAGTTTCCCAAAATGAATGTAAGAAATATCCATCAGAAAAAATTAAAAATTAGGGAGACTGAACATACTATACTAACCTTACTATATTAAAATTCTGCTTTGATATTGTTGGAGAGATGGAAAGAGTAGAAATGGAACTTCACATGCTAATTTTAATGATTTGTGTTTTGGAGCAAGGGACAGAAAAAAATATGTTGCAAAGTTCTGTAATTTCCCCTCTTCTTTCCCATTTTTTAGGCAGGCTTTATTCAGTTCTACTGGTAATCAAGCCTTATATGTCTGAAGCTAGTGAACTGAAATTGTGTGATCCAAAATTAGAGGCCATTTTGAAAATAGGAGGTTTGGGTTCCATCTACCTTAACTTCCCTTTCAGTAATCATGGTGGTAAAAATGAATTCATGTCCCATAGAGATGATGGAAGACACTCAGATTAACAACTTTGACGGTCTCAGAGAAAAGCAGATCTCTAAGCACTGAAAACGTGTTTTAATACTTTTTTTTATTGCTTTGCATATTGCTCTTAACTAAATTATCTCTTCCAGAGTTCTTTTTAGTAATCTGTTCCATCCCACTTAGCCACTGTCAGTTTTGCTAATTAAAAAAGTGTGAGCTGTTTGACACTATACTCTTTTGCATCTATAAGGAAATTCAATAAAGACTGAGGAGAAAACTAATAATATTCTTGTGGGAAAACTACAGCTAGCTTTTGTGGGGTCATTTGACAAGAAAATAAAACTAAGTGATGCTCATTTTGCCAATCACATACCAGGTCCTGAGACAGCTATTCTGCTTGTGGACCAGCTCCTTGAAAAACTGTCTGTCTTCAGGAAAGGACTGAGAATGCTCAGCTCCTGTCAGATAAAAAGGAACTTGCTACGCCAAATACTAACTTTAACTAAATTTTTCAGGGAAAATCCTCTGAGCAGGAAATACAGTCAGATGGCTTTCAGAGACAGTCCTGTCACAGAATCACAGACTGCCTCTTGTACCATATCATTTATCAGAGACATAGCTAGGTTTAAAAAGAAAATAAGATGATGGTTAAGAAAAGTTGTTGTAGAAAGGGAGTGTTGATCAAGTTGCTTTTGACTGATGCTTGCAGACAAGAATAAATTTTAAATTTAATGTTTATTACAGTAGTAGTAATAAAGCAGTAGTACAATGCACTAAAGATTTGATTTTCCTTTTTACCTTGTCTAAGAATATGCAAACGACCCTCAAGGAAAATGAGAAACAGCACTTTTAATGGAGAAACTAGTGGGTATTCTCTGTCCTGAAGGTTCTAGCTGAGTTTAATGGTTGTAGATCTCTGACTCTGCAAACACTAACACATAGAAATTACTTATCTGCATTATTTTCCTGATCAGAACCCAATAATGGCTCATTTGTACAGCTGTTAATATTAAACAACAAACCCAATAAAAAAATGAAATTAGAAAAAGTCTAAGCTGAACCTGAGGCAGTACATAAATCTGCTGAGACTGCAAAACCAGCACTCATGAGGAAGAAAGCCAAGGGAGGCAAACTAGGCTTTTAACTATGCCAGTTAATTAGCCCTATTTTTAGCTAGAAGGGGATTTCTGTTTAATATTCACCCAGGTTTTAGGTTACAATGATTTAAGATTACAGACCAAAAAAAAATGTACCTGGAAAATTTGGTTTAAGGCCTTAAACTAAAAAAAAAAAAAAAAAAAAGACTAGATAAAACACTAAGGGAGCCTTAAGGATGCACCCATATGCTCCTTCCAGCCATACTTGAAAAAATATTTCTCATGAGATTACAACCAAAGAGGGATTAATTAGTAAGAGATAATTCTCATGCATTGCACAATGCATTCATCTCCCTCAACTCAGCACATTTTACTGAACGATAATGTCGACAGCATAGGTTCTTACTGGTCAAAATTACATATGCATAATGCCTCTCAAATTTAAGACTGTAATTTTAAAGTGTTTGAATCTGTATCAAGGCATAGGAG
>NW_009259975.1:3215479-3250699 GCF_000687185.1 Egretta garzetta
CCTGCTCTGAACAGTTTTTAGTTCAAACTATTGATAATGAGCATGGGGGGATTTGCTTTTGATTTTGTCACCTTTGGGAACAAGCCCATTGGAAACGTCGTCAGTTAAAGCTGCAGGTGCACATGCCCTCTGAAGATGAGAAACTAGAAGGAAAGCTACAATCTCTGTGAAGTCAACATGTTGTGAGAATTCTAGGAGGAAAGTTCAGGTACAATCTTTCAATAGGAAAAGCAAAACTTTTATCATAACTTAGATGGAGCTAGACTGGTTCATGAAAATGCTCTGTGGTATGGTTGCCTGTGACAGCAGAGAACTGTTGCCCTAGGGGTCTCCTCCAGCCTTATATTCCTGCATTCATTGGAAAACACCCATTGTCATCACTGTACCTGAGAGGTCTCCAAGTGTCCTCAATTTGACTAGAAATCTAGCGCTTCAGATACTGAGGTCACATTTGAAAATAGGGCTTTTAAATCTTGTTCTTTACTCTCAAAATAGGTACACCATTATATACTACAGTAGGCAATAGACTTATATGCACATTTGCAAAAAGATCAGTGATAGGGACAGAAAAATGCCATGTCATTTTGCTGTGCCTAGACACAGTGACATTTATTTGAACACAAAACAAAATACATAGCAAAGGAGGTCTGAGAAAGAGGAGCCAGTCCTAGCAGTCACTGACTGAACAGAAATCTCTGACAATCTTTAGCTGGGATTGTCAGACAGCTCTAAGGAAATCAAGGGTAAGTATCTTTATCACCGAGCAATCGAGCTCGAAGGCAGAAGAATATACTTGTGAATACCATCTCTCTAACCATCCCTGATAAATTGTCTTCATCCCTTTTCCCACCCCTGTTCTCCACCCGTCCCATCTTTTTTTTTAAGTGACTACACCCTTTCACCTGCTTCACCCTCACCCCTTGCCAGCTTCAGTGCTTAGAGCAATTCGGAGATCCCTGCCAGCAAACCTCCAGCTCCGTTCGCTGCTGCGCTGCTCCACCTCCTATCTGCTGCTCCGCAGCCTGTCTGAAGAGACGGGGTTTGGCAAGGGGGCAGGTGAAACCCGCTGAGAAGGCAGACGGAGGGAAGCGGCAGGTTCCCAGCTGGTAGCAGACAGAATAGGACTTAACTTTTCTCCCACGAGACCTGAGTAACCCATGGCTAGATGGGGTTGCCCTCCAGTCACTATTCATTTTCCAGGGAACATCAAAGGTCTAGCATGCTACATTATGCACTGCTTCTTCAAAAAAAGTGAGATGCTATTGAAAAATCTGGTAAATGCTCAGCATTTTCGTGATAAAAATTATAATTGCCAATGAAGTAGCATTTAATAATAATAAAAAAGCAAGCTCTGAGGCGTTCTAAGAAAAGAATATAGGACTAAGAATCCTTTTGTAATATAGTGCAAATCCCTCACTCAATAATATGTTAATGAAATTTATTTAATTAATTAATGGAAGTTAATGAACATTTAAACACACTGTGCCTTTGGCTATCATGGGGATATATTCTGGTCAATGAATGCAATCAGATTACTTAAGGAACTGCAAAGAATTTTTTTTTTTAAGCAAGCATGAAAAGTTATCTATAAAAACAAATGTGCCTCAAATATGAAGAATAAGCACCTTGTGTGTGTAGCATTTGTGTCTGAGGTCACTCTCATTTAGAAGCTCACTAGTTAATTGCAATTACAGATGAACAGCTTTTCATTAACACTCCTATTTGTGGACGTAAATAATTGCATTGTGAAGCCAAGGAAAGTGCTGGCTCCAAACCAAACCGGGGTACAGAAAAGTGGTCCCTGAGATCACAGCAACTGAGTACAATACTATACAAGACATATATGATGGTAGCAACAACCATACACATCATTTCACAGAAAGTCACATTTGCCTAAGTTTGCTAGTACACTAAAACACAGCAAGAATTTTCCCCGTGATCTGAAATGACAAATGTATATATAGGTTTCCAAACTTTATTTTGCAATTGAGTCATTAGAAAACAACAACAAAACGTTAGAATATCTGAAGGAAAACATACTGTCTATGGGTCTCACAGGAAAAGTCTATCAACGGCATCAGTTTTGCTAGAAATTTCAGATAGGACAAACCTTCTAGCCTTTTACTTGCAGCAAATAATCATCTCAGCCAAAATCATAAAACTTTCTGGAATGCTAAGTTACATGAAGAAAAATGAGATATGAATCACGTTTATTTAACTTTTATTTAAAGATAGCAATAACTCCTTTGCACTCTTTGGCAGCCTAGGGCTGCTTACAAGTTACACCTGTAACTTCCATTAGGTTAATAACATTATACCTACTCATTAACCCTCAGCGTATTAATGGCTAATTATGTGTCTTATTATTTAAAAGTGGATGCCCCCATGCAGGTTGTGGGGGGTATGGGAGGAAAGGGGATGACTCAATTAGAGAGAAAAAATTTATGTGTGTGAAATGAAAAGGTAATGCTGTATCTACAAAGGGTTCTTAGAGGTTAAATATTTCAGGTTAGGAGGATATTCATTATAGTGTATTTAGACTAAATGAATGTGCAGGTGGAATAAAGACAAAGCACTGACATTGTAACTTGCAGCAGCCATTCACTTCAAAGATGCTCCTGATATCACAGTGAATTTCTTTAGTGCCAGCTTAATCTTCTCTCCAGAGCACTGTGCCCTGTAGCCATCTGTGCCCTGTAGCATGTAAAAGCACAAAATATATAAAAAATCTATTCCCAGCTTGCCCTCTGAGACAGTATTAAATTCAGGTCATTCTAAGTGAAGTTAGACAAAATGTGCAGCCACGGTCCCTTTTCAGAATAGAGGTGTTGAAATATGGCATGAAATGTGCAGCCATTTTACCCAACTAATTTGTGTAAAGGGAAAATAGGATATTTTAAAGCATTTTAAACAGCAATACTATTTTACCATTTAAGCACCCTAACAATGTTTCAGTGGGAAACATTTTGATCCCTGGATTAAAGAAAACTTTATTTTTAAGTTCTCTTGAAATTATTTCCCAAATAGTAAAAAAATCTTCCTCAAAATCTTGACCGACCCCTTTTTATTCAGTTTTTTGAAACTGCTAGCAAGCCAAATAACCTATCCTTCACAAAGTCCTTTCTCTTAAACACAGAACTTCTCAGACTTATGGTGTCATGCAAAATATAATGTCACTGAGTCTCTAGATATGAGAAAGATGATTTGTTTGACTTGATTTTTTTCCTCATAGCACTGAGAAATCCCTTTAGGCAAGAACTTTTTTTTTTTTCTCCCTTTGTTTTAATTTTTCCTTAAGCAAAAAGGAGTGGGACTCATTTGTTAGGTGTGTGAGACTTTGCAGGTCTGGTTTTACAATACACCATTTAGCCTTTGGTGAGGCTTGTTAAACCCTGAAAGAAAAGTCGTGCATTGACTGAGTGACGCCACCCTGAGGTTGATTCCCAAGGGAAAATAAAGACTTGGTCCTGCCTTAGGATCATTAGGGTGACCAAGAACACCTTCTAGCAAGTGATAGCGTACCAAACCCTGGCAAGCTGCATAATAACATTAAACCCAGTGATCTAATTATTCACCTCTAATATAAAGGGCAGGGTTCCATGGGAAATCAGAAGCAGGGCTGAGAAATACACCCAGCAAATGCATTTCACAATAGAAACGGAGGCAGTTTGTCAAGGCTCTAAACTGGGAAAATTAATTATGAAGCCGTCCTATGCATCCACTGTGCCCAGTTCAGAATAATTTCGCATTTGTGCAGGGAGGATCTTTAAAGCACCAAATTATCAGCCTTGAACGCCTTGTTTAAAATATCACTTTAATTTGTTGTGGCTTAGAGATCTTTAATTTTTTGTTAATCATGAAAATACATAATGTAAGTATATAAATAAATATAGCGTAGGAATTTAAACTAACCCCTACTGACCTAAGAGGAAGTCACAGGTAGAAAAGTGGTATCTTTTACATATGCCAATGAGAAAGTCAGCAGCACTCAAGATGGCATAGAAGACCTTTCTCCAATGTTATACTTCTTTTTCATGATCACTTCTTCATTTTTATTCTGTATAATCTAGTGTGTTGCCATGTACCAAATTTTTGCTGTGTAAAGGTATGAATTTCCAAATTTATCCCTAAATACACACTGAAAATATTTGCATGTTCACTCATTTGTACAGCTAAAACCTTGGATTTGTTTGCAAAGGAATAGCTACACATGCCAAAGAAGTGACTGTTCTATACCCTCTGTACACAGAAAAATAGATTTTTTCTGCAAGTATATTTCAAACTGTGGAATATTTGAACTGCAGCCCAAGTAATTACCTGAGCAGTCTACTGGGAATGTACATATTAGAACAAGTTGTAAAATAATCTCTTCCAAATAGCTATTAAAAACAAAATTACAGATCCTGGGCCAGATCCTCAGCTGTTACAAATTGGTGGCTGTTACAGGTCTCTTTGACTTCATGTGTGCGAAGTTTGAGCTCCAAGAGAAATTTTAAAGTAAAACTGCAAATTACTGAAAAATGAGGTTCAGAGTAGAAACACAGGTGGTATTCACACCATCTCCTTCAAACTCCTTTAGGCATTTAGCTTGGCTTCTCTGAATCATGCCTGCCTTCTCTGCATCAGCAGCGTGAGGGATCTGGGCTCCTCCATACTGCACCTTAACAGATAAGTAAAGTAGCCTCCGCCAGACAGCGTAAATGCCCTGAATACCACAAAAAAAGGTCACGCCTTCTGTCGGTATAACTGAATTGCTAGAGACCCTGCTTTCAAGCAAAAAAAAAGTATCAAGCCTTTTCATTGTCAAAGTTGTGGTTACTTGCAAAAGCACATCAGTTGTTGCACCAATATCTGCATCACTTTCTAATTTCTCTGGGATTCTCATAATTAAAAAGTGTTCTGAATGATGTCTTGCTGTCTATAATAAGAAAGATTTTTATTTTCTTCTAATGACAGTCTAAATCCCGTGTAGTAACCAACTGACTAACACAGGGAAATCCCAATCTTTCAGCTCCATTGTATAATTTATACAATATGTTCAACACTTTCCCACATAATAAACGTGGGAATCCCTTACAACCAGTCCAAGGTCTGAGGGTTTTTGTATGAATCATGTTCGCTGCATCCTGGCTTTACCACACCCCCAACTACTCCTGCTGGGAGCCAAAGAGTTACTGCAATCACCACTGGTAGGAGATACCGTGTGCAAAGGCATTATTTACAGTAGGATGCCGTGAAGATGAGATCCAGAGTCTGATAACTTTATCTCAGGGGTTACCTGGGAAAGGCTCCTCTAGGTCTATTTAAAAGAGTAACTTTAAATAATGAATAAATTAAGAGATATTATCATTCAAATATTACTTCTTGCTATGACAAATCTTTCATGTAACCCTTAGCTAGGTTCTGTTTATTTAAGGTGATGCTCATTTGAATAGTTTGGGAAAGAAGTGCTTTCACTGTACCTGTGTTTCAGTTTGAGAAAAGATATTCAAAATACCTCTGATACTGTTCACACGCGTTTAGCCTCCCTGACTGGCAAATTTACTGTCTGGCAGCAGGTTTTATGTGCGGGGCGGGGCGGGGGGGAACAACAACAGGTTGCTCCATTATTAATGCAAAACTGACAGTTTTAATCAGCTCTCAAAAACTAATGTGTACTTTCTGAATTGTGTTCGGTGCAGGGAACTGAACCAGATGGTTGCCTGTAACATAGATATCTCCACTATATATTTATTCCTACTGCTTAGAGCCCTGGTAGATGTAGAAGCATATCATAGGGATAATCACCTCTGTCTTTTCTCTGTCGTATGTATTTAATTTCTTTCATAGTGTATTATCAGATGAATCCCAGCTCCACCTATTGCCATCAGGGAACAAGAGTTTGTCAAGGCTTTAGGCACTCAGCCAGCTCAAATCTGAGCACCTGACTTCTGCTCTGAATCATCCTCTGGAAGAACCTCTTAGATGCACACCTGTCTGTAGACTCCAGAGGGAACAAAATCTAAAGACTTCTCAGCTAACCTGGCCACCTAAGTCAGAATCCAGATTCTTCTGAATGTTAAATAAAGCCACTCACTCTTATGGGGAAAAAAAAATTAAGAGCAGAAAAGGGTCTGTGCTACATTTATAAGAGCAAGTTTTTAGAGCATTTCCCCCTCATTACAGCTATTTTTGGAAGGGGTAGGAGGAATTCATAAAAGGAATTGCTTTTGCATTATTGTGCAGAGGTACACTAGCCACAATCCAAACACTTGTTAAGTATTGGGCGTTTGCTTCGGCTGCATTTGCTGTGTAAAACACGGGGGTCAGAAATAGGGATCCTGAGTTTGGTTCTTATCTGCATCACTGATTCAGTTTGCAATATTAAGCAAGTCAAGTGAGTGGTGTCAGCTAGGCATCACAGCTTTTCCCACATCACAGAAATGCTGTTTGGCTGAATTAATTTATGCTTATGAAGCACTTAAGAATTTTTTGAGAAGTCAGTGTAGTAGTATGAAAAGGAGTTTCTCATGGGTTCCGGACTAGCTGGGATCCATAACACTGTGGCAATCAATCAGTGGTATTACGGAGTGAGAGCACTGTGCCTCCCTGAAAGACAAGCATACACAAAAGTTAAGAAATTGTTTATTCCAGCCGTAATAGGAAACTTTTGTATATAATTTCCCTGCTTACTCAGAGGCACTGTAACATCTGTCAGGCCAGGCCTAGCACTTAGGAAACAGATCTGAGGAGAGGAACACATGCCCCCTTTCCTGATAGCAGCTCACCCACCACTGCTGTCAAACTCTGTGACCACGCACGAGACCCCAAGCTCAGTTCCACCAGTGTACAGCTAGACTTCATGGACCAAACCCAAATTTGCACAGGTGTAAATGAGAGCCACCCAATCTGTTCAATGCCTTTAATGATATTTCAGCTCTGATTGCGTGGCACTCTCTTCCTTTCAACCCTTGAAGAAGCGATAAGAACTGAAACCAAAAGCTCATTACCTTCCATTCCCTGCTTCTTTGAGGCACACAGTGTTTCTGATGTGTGATCCCTCCCTAATGTATCAGCAGTTCTGAATTTCATTCCCCCCACCTCCCTGCCCATTCAGTCAGTGCCAGTCAGGTCAAACAGCAGTCACAGCAACATCTAGAGTTGTTGAGGGGAAAGGTGTTTAAGGGGGTCCACCCTTTTCTTTTAGATTCCTGATTTCAGTCAAAAATCTATTCAAGCTCTGCAATAGAAAAACTGCAGCTTTAACCCCAACACCACCAAACCACTCTTCTCTCCTGTATTTATTCATAATTCCTGTTCATTCAGTTGTTCTCTTCTGGATTTACACACATGTGCTCCTCTCCACTTTTACCCACAAACTCCTAACTTTTGGGCACCTGGTTATGTCCAATGCTGCCAAGTTTTCCTCTGAGCTCAGACTGCAACAGTGACAGTAATCACTGAAACAGTCAATTTCAAACATTATACCCCCCTCTTACACAACAGGGACACTTTACCCAGCCTAAAAAAACCCATACAAACCAAAATACTTAGAACTGTCTAAAAATATGTATCTTAAGCCAGTTAGGAAAGCTATGCAGGGGGGGTAATTTTTTTTCTTTACACCTATAGACACCTACATGTGTTCGCTCATCTATATTTCAGAGTATTATCACCTGAGTCACAATTTAGACTTTTTAAAAGGCACGCAGTGCAAGATATTGCAACTGATTGCAGTCTATTTCTATCACCCAAAGACTTTGGAAACACAAACAATGTTGTATTCCTTATCTGCTATATTTCCTTCTCTTTCTGTATTACAATACATTTTGCACCCTGACAGAGGATTAATCACCTGATGGGAATACCACAGACTGCAGAGATCTGCTGGGAAATATATTTCTGAATGACTTCACACTAGTCAGAAGTTCATGATGTCTATGATTTATTGTCTCTGGTGAATTTCTCATCGCTGTTGAGAATTTAAACTAGTTCAGCTGCTCCTAGTGATGAGGCACAGAAGGCAAATACAAGGCCACAGTAATGTCTGTGAAGCTCAAATTTGGAAAGCAGCTTTTCCAAAATACGCAGAGAAATGATGAATTTAGGCCTAAGAAGGAGAAGAGCAGCTTGCTTTTCAGCTGTTTCCACATTCCTTTCTGGCTATGCCATAAAGCCTTATACGTAGCGAAAAGATAGAAGAACTGTGGCCAAAACCTGAAGTCCTCCTTCAGTTTTCATCACATTTTTACACAGCAAACTACCTCTCAGCATACTTGCATGTAATAAGATACACACATGGAAGAGCAAAAAAAAACCAAACAAGCCCAAGATGTCAGGACTGCTCTTTGGCATGTTCAGGAGGTACCAACTGGCTGCAGAAAAAGAGAACAGCTCAGGTAACCAACGCTGTTGGACAGATGGGGTTTATATACCCAGGAGGGTAGAAAGGCTCAGCTGGATCAGTCAAAAGCAAAGGCAGACGGCAACATGATACAAGTTCTACCTTGAATAAGGATTTCAGGTACAGAGCCCTGATCAGGAGGAGTGAATACAACTTGGCTGGCTTCGCTCAATGTTACAACTCATTTTTAAAGTAATTTGTATTTCTTAATATCTTCCTCACTGTTTAGTTTTGATATTCAGTGCTATGCCTTCTCTTCAGCCTTGTGTACGGTTAGTAATTTGTTTGGGATCATGAATCATTAAAAGCAGTGTTCATGCATACAAAATAAGCACTTAACTTTTTTGCAATCTCTAAACATATTTCAGTGAAATATGCAATATATTTTGGCCCCAAAAGACCTTAAAGGCTGCCTTCACTCAGTGATGGTATAAAAGGACTAAAAATATTCAAGATACTTTCAGTGGTTTAAGTGTTAAAAAGTAAACCATATTTGATCATTTGCAAATGAGCAAGGGTCTGACTCCTGGCTGATTTGCCCTTGTGTAAAGGGGCATAAAACTCTGCTGTTCTGTTGTGAACAACTGCAAATGACAATGCTAAGCAAAAGTATTGGAAAATTAAGGTTATCAACCAATCAACCAAGCTAGTGAGTCGAGCAGCTATTTCTCCGTAGTCATATTTATACAAATGTGACACACTTGTAAATTTGAGGGCACAACAAAAGTAGAGAATCGAGCGAAGGGTTGACCTAGGAGAAAAGAAACAGGAAAGGGAAGCACACTGGGAAATGAATAGGTTAGGCTTTCTTCCCTCTGTCATTCCCCTACAGTCTGGATGTGCCTGTCCTCCATTTCAAGGATTTATGTGTTTCCCTGCAATGAAGAGAGGTTTCGTCTCCTTTCAGCTATCACATTCACCTTCTTCACTTCTGAAAGGAAGGTTTGATTTGCCCAAATTCTTTGACAAGGAGTGAGTGAAATTGCAACCCCACTGAAGTCAGTGGGAAATTTGCCATTCACTAGAACAGAGCCAGGATTTCACACAAAGTTTACATCCGTAGAAGACCAGAATGAATCTAGTCCAGTGTTTGTGAAGTGCTTTGAAGTAGAGAGTGTTGCAGCACTGAAAGTATTGCTATTATTATTATTGCTATTGAGCGCGTGACAGAGAAGAAAGGTAGAAACCTTGGGGTGAACTGGAAGGAAATACTGATTCTGCAAATCTTTCTCAGAGGTCAGTACATTTTTCTAAACAGTTTCCTTTAAAAGTGTCTAGTAAAATTCTCTTTCAACCTAAGTACTTTTTTGGCATGTTAATCAGAAGCAGATCTTCCTACCAAGTACAGCCATCCTGACTGAAAATGTCCTATCTTTTCCTTTGCATACTTTTCCTAGAGTTTTATTGTTGCTCTCTGAGGATTAACTGAAATACTCTACAGAGAGCTTAAAATGTTTTCAGAAACACTGCAAAAGGCCAAGCGGGAAGGGAGAAACAACGGTTTCCTTTCAGCCTGCCTATTCTTCCTCAGAACGGCAGCGTGGCCTTTGCACTTCACTGGCCCATGGCAATGGGAGCCTGGGATTCAGTAAACGTTGGCCATGATAAGCTCTTTCCCGGCTTGTGTGGCTTTCGTGTATGTATTACCACCAGACAAGACAACAGTTGATCATCAAGGAAAAAAAGCCCTCTCCCATGATCTCATTAACTAGTTTATTCTGCCACAGATTCATTGAAAATTCTTTTCAAGTTACATGGACAGCCCGGCAGTCAGGAAATGTGTTAGCTGCTACCAAAGGAACTAGCATTTGGGTCTTGGCTGCCTTTTTCTGTCAGGTTGCAGCAGAGATCTCACCCCAGTATCCTCAGATCAGAGTCCCTGCAGTTCCCCCAAACAACTTGCTCATTAGAAAAGAACGCTCCCTGTAGGGTTCAGACACCCAGGGACAGATCTTTGACTGGTGCAGACTGTCAGTGCTCCGTTAACCTCAGGCAACCCAAGGTTTTAGGCTGCAGAGGATTTATCAGCGACTCGGCAGCTGTGAGAAGAGCACAGCGTTAGGTCAGGGAGTGAACAGGCCAGCAGCTGTGATTCAGCCATTGGCACACTCGGCTCAGCTGAGAATTCCCAACCACAGCCTACAAAAGGGAGTTGTTACGTCCTGATTAATTTCATATTACACTGTCTTCTTTCAGTCTCTACCTTTTTTGGTTATCTCCGTGCAGAGCAGTGGTCCCAGTGGTTGAGATCTGCACAGTCAAGTTCTTGACTCTGATCTTAATCATGTGGCCTGTGATGGAAACAGTGACAAATTACTGCCATCAGTCAACTACAAAGAAAGGACAAGCTTGTATCGTCTCCTAAATTTAATCCAAGGCACTATAATCCGGATGAAGGCAGAGACAGAAAATATGCTCTTAAATACTTCGCTAAATATTTGGTAGGTATAATTGCAGCTAGAAAGAAACATTAGATGCCATAAGGTAAGAATTTTCTGAAACTACATCTTCTGTTCTTGACCCAGGTGTCACTCAGTAAGAAGCTACTGCTGCTGAGCCACAGCACATTAGGTTTTAGCTGTGCTTGGGAGACTTGCCTGCATTTTATTTCTCTGGGCACCACACTTAATTCAGGACTGAGATTGATATTCTTCAGTATGTGAGACAAAGCTAGATTCTCCAGTGCAGATATCTCATTGTAGGTAGGCCCCGATGTTACATGAAGACACTTCTCTAAAGACATATCTGTGTAGGCAAAAATCATGCCTTAATAGCTTCAACTCAGCACTGCATCCATGCACCTATACAGTTTCTGGAATGGAGTCTGACATGGATCTGGGGTCTATATGTACAACTCCTTTTGCAGCAGAGATCACATCTATCTGCATGCAATCATGTCAACACCTCACTTGATGGTCACACAATTATTTTTCAAGAAGTCACTTAGTCTCTCAGTACTTTGGAAAATGAGACCACTTCCCTGTAAGTTGAAATATGGATGTAAATGCCCAACGTTATACAGATAGATTTTAAAACATTGGCAACAGTGCCTAAGTATACTAACGAGAGCAAAAGCAAAAATAACCACCTATTTAAGGATTTGCTATGAAAACATGTATGTTCCCTATTTAAGCTTACCAGTATAAAATGCTAGGTTCAGCTGTAGTGTTTCAACCAATAAACACATTCTTAAGGGAAGCTATGACATGCTTTTCTACCACTCATCACGATCAGACACAACAGCTGCATGTGTTCAGGACAGTTCATATCACACTCAGCTCTTAGCGCTACTTTTCATGGCCAGTGACATAAAAAAGAAGGCAACTGGGCCCACTCTCCTTCCTTAGGAAGAGACACAACACTGCACAAACCAGTATTTCCTTCTCACTGCACTGCTCTTAAGCATCTGTGCGTGACTTCAAGAACACAAATAGGTTTTTTACTCCAACGGAATAGGCAAGGGGAGAATTTAGAAAAGGAGAAAGCCATATTCTGTGCCCTCACAAACCACACAAACTGCTTGGGCTAGAAAGACTTAGTAAACAGGATGGGCAGTTTGCAGTGAATAATCTAGTATTTTACCATTCTCTGAAATCAACTGTATCATCCTTACGGATTTTAGTGGGGTCAGAATTTCACTCGCTCTGGTTTTGCCTGACAGAGGAAGCCTAATCTTTCGCTAAATTAACTTCTTAATGGGGCCACTCTTCCCTTTTCTGACATTTGGGGCAGCAAAAGACCCAGTGCTGCTAACAGCCCTTTGATGTGCCAGCCCTCTACAGCTTCCAGGTCCATCCTGCCTTTGGGGGTCACACCTGTTTGCAGCCCCACGGCAGAACATTACCTCTCAACACGTCTTCCCTGCCTTCCCTACTGCTGGGAACACACAGGCATCCTCTAAAAATGCATCTCGCCTTCTCAGCAGCTCTGGAGGCCTGTGGTGGGTCGGCTCCACTGATCAGCTGGAGATTTTGTTTAGAAGGCTTCTTTATGCTGTTTATGTTGCTGTCAAGTCTAGCTCACCACAGACCTAACACTGCCACCTCTTTGTTTACATACCTCCACTCCGGGACATTATAACCCTCCTCTGCTAACACTGCCCAGTGTGTGAGGGCGCAGCTTCTCTTTTTTATTTTTATAAGGTTTGTTAACCACATTGCTATAAGATATTCATTCAAGTTCCACCCGAATAGACCTCTTGCTGTCAGCATTTAATTATGCTTGCATTCCTATGTAAATAGAGCGTTAGCCAAAATAGAGCCTATTATAGAAGATAAGGTCAGGCACATCTTTACAAGAAAAGGAAGCATTGGAAGCTTCTGTACTTTTGACAAGAATAACCTACTGAATGCAAGAAAAAATGTAGAGAACTGAGCATGTTCTCCTGGAGATAAATCATGCTATTGAAAGTAGTACTCAGACTGGCTTTATGCATCTTTCTTAGGAAGTTTAAGAGGACATATTTAATACGTGTGTATAAGGCATGTCCTTGTAAGACTACAAGGTCTTTTCATACTTCCCTTGAAAAATAATATACACTTAAGATCACACCTTTTAAAGATTCACAGCTCAAGAAGGATTTCAACCAAGGTTTTCTCCCAAGCTAGGTATCAAATTATTTGACAGTCGTCTTCTCAGTTTGGCTCATGTATGTAAACATCTGGAGAAACATTATGTTCAAAGTTTAACCACAGATTTCATATCATACACTTTAAATCCTCATTTAAATCTTAAAATACTGAAATCTTATAAATTCAAGTGGGTCCCTGGTCTACCAGATATAAATGCCCATTTCCCTTCCAAATAGGTTTAGAAAAATAACATAATCCTCCAAACAAGAATATCAGACCCCACTGTACTTAGATTGACAAGAATCACAGCAAGCCTCATACGATTTTTCCTCACCAACATGAGTCTTAACTCAATTGTCAGGTTTTCCGTCACCTCAATCTAGATTACTGTGAAAGGTCATACAGATCTAATGCAGGGGCTCAGCTTTCATTGTAATGGGACATCGTAGTTAACTTCAGATTCCCAGCCAGCAGTCTCAGTAACCGCACTGAGAGGTAGAGCTGAAATCACGCTGAACAGCTACAGAGCTATTTCTGTGATAGTAGCTTTTGAAGTTAAACTTGTGCAAGTTTCTGGATGATGAGAAACTGCATTGGCTATTTCAGCACTTGTTTTGGTCAAATTCCATTCACCCTGAGCAGGAATTAAATACTGGTTAACCTGCTGCTGCTCCAGAAATCTATGCAGAACACAACTCAGTGTACTCAGAATGAGACTTGACCCTAAGACTCAGTTTACATGTTATTTTCTTCTGGCACATTTGCCTTGACAATACAATCTCAATTTATCCAAAGGTTCCTATGTTTCTAGTAGTGTCAGAAGTAAATATCAGATTAATTTTTGCTATAATAGTTCATAGGGATCACCCAAGTTCTTTTTTCTGAGACACCAGTAGAAAATCACTGCAGAATTTGGCTCACTCTATTTTCACTTTTAGACCTCTAGGTACCCTACAAATGCTTCACAATGAAGATAATACTGAAGCATTTGCAATTAACTTATTTTATTGCAGAGTACCACCCCAGCACTGTGATGTAATTCACACGTGCTGTTTGACCTAAAGGTAACTTTGGCAGCTGAAGCTGAGATGTGTTCTCACAGATCTGCCCTGTTGCCTAACGTTGCCTACTGCTGCATTAGAGAAGTGTAAAAATTATTTACATATAAATATAAAATCAATTTTATACAAAGCACTCTGAACAGCTGTCTTCTACAATATGCTTTGAAAAAAACACATTTTATTTGGCTGGAAATACTTTGATAAACAACAGGTCTCATTGACTGCAACATTGAAATGCTCTAATGAATTTTTAATGTCTTTAGTAGTTTAACTGGATCTTATTACAAAGAAGCTGAAGACACAGAAGCATGATGTTTCCTCCACTGGCACATTTAAGAAATCAGCAGAGGCATGCCAAGAAAATGTTCTGCTTTCAAAACAAGGCTCCAAGACTGAGCTCAGGGGAAAAAAATAAAAAGCGTTGTCTCGTGGTTTCTAGAATTAAACTACTACTGTTGATTTGAAATCTATATTGCCATTTCCTCAAACTGACTACACTTTGTTCTGTCCTTTACCTCGTTGTTGGTACCATATTGCATCTGGGACTGGCTGGCAGGCAGCAGAAATTGATCACAACTGAAAACAAGTTAAAGGTCAGAGATCTCTGATTGCACAGACAGCAGAAGGGAAATTCTCCTGTTATAATATATGTGCCATTTCCCCGTGAAGTGAAAACATGATTTTCAAGATGATGCTGTGCTTCACTGATTGCTGTTATTGCACAGGCCTACCAGCTGCAGAGATCCTTCCTCCCTGTTCAATAACCCCGTACTGATTAACGAGATTGAACTGAGACAGGTCACCTTAAAAATTTTCCTCAGGTCCTCCATTCGGTGCTGCTGCACTATCAACATCCCCACATCTGCCGCAGGTTTTAAATCTCACATGCAGTCCTGAGCAATAGAAACCCATGTGCATTAAGATGATAAATCGTTATAGACTCCTCAAGCATTCTGCTCTTTGTCTGGCAACAAACCCGTTGCGCTTTGAGAAGCCTCCCAGCTTGCCTGGAGGCTTTCTTTGCTGAAAAAAAAAAAAAAAAAACAAACAAAACACCAAAACTTATGTATTATCATCACCAGCAAAACAATGGAGCTGGCTGCAGGCATGGTGGTCACACAGTGCACAAGCAGAGAGGCCAGCCCCACGCAGAGCTGGCAGAAGGGTGATGGTGAGGAGGGTCACACAATGAGGCCTGCAGAGCGCTAATGCACGTCGGGGCTGCTGTGCCAGCGCTCCGCTCGACAGGCTGCATCTCCTGGCAAAGTGACAGGCTAGCATTAGTGCCAGCCAGAACGCCAAGCTACTTGCCCTGTTTCCTCATGTAAGGAGGAGAGGAGTAATACAGCAGGGATAGAAAGAAAGCTTCAAAGCATGCAAGGACACGAGGACTGCTTCCGTGCTAAAATTAATTAAAAAAAAAAAAAAAAAGCAGAGGTGCTCTTTCCTGCAATGCCTTTTCTGAGCGGAGTGAAGAAGGTCCCAAAGTTCACCTGCCCATAGATTTCCTTGAATGAGAAATAACATGTAGAATGTGGGTGTCTTCTTCCCAGAATACACTCCAGAGTGTTTGAGTATGTACCTCATCCTCCCCCACATTTGTTTGTTTTATCCATCTGTTATTGCCCCATATTTGATTATGAATTGAAAGCATTCTCCTGGAGCTGCACTCTGAGCTTTTTAAAGTGAAGTGTTTGAATAAGGCTTGTCACTACAGGAAGGATGTAGAGGGCATCACATTCCCCAGCTGCCTCCCATCATCCTTTCCCCCTCCCTGCACCTCGGAGCCAGCGAGCAGCTCGGATGCAAACGGGGAGAGCATTAAGCAGCTGCTACCTCTGCCCCGTTTCTCCTGCTGAGCAGCTCTTCCATGCAGCAGACTAAGAGAAGAGTGGCTCTGTTGCTTGCTTTCAAGTGAGTTGAAGGAGCCTGAGGGCAAACAGAATGGTTCACTGGGCTCTCTCTGAGCCTACAGTGGCACGTTAGTAGGGGGTGGATTCCCCCATCCTACACAGCCACAAAGACAAGGCAGACAAATATGTGAAAAAGGGGTCATGTGGCTTCCTGATTCTCCCTGTCCCGGCCACAATGCCTGGTTAAAGAAATTATCCTAATTTTTCCCAGATAAGTATCCCAAGGAACTCTGCACAGTCCTACAATGTATTTCTGGAAGGGTTTGCAGAAGTAGAATGTTTTGGCAGTACTCTAAAGTTGGGAAGTCCCCACTTTCAGAGGACTTTCCAGGAAGGGGCATTTGGGGGTGATTTCCGCTCCCTCTGCACTGGCTGAACCGACATATGAAATAACCTGTCAAAGTCCTGGGCTGAGAAGGAGCTTCCCTGCTCCAGCCAAGTGCCCTGCAGAGCCAGCTAAAACTCTTCGGTTCGGCCTAGACCATCTCTCTCCGCCACTGCCAGAGCCTGACAAAAGCTGTCAGGATGCATGGCAGCCAGCAGAGCTGGGAACATCCATATTTCTTGTGCACTGTTCTTCAGGGAGCAGAATATAAATCTTTTAAATGTATTGACTGCTTCTTAAGACGTTGTTTGGGTTTTTTCCCTGAATTACTCCAATAAGCCACTTGTATTTGATAATTTAACCAATACGGGGGCTGTATCAGGTAGTAAATTTGCTGCTTTTTTCTTCACAACGTGAGGAAATTTCATTTTCTAAAACAGGTTTTCAACTCCAAAGCTTTATAACCTGACCCAAAACACAGCACGCACAAACCACCCATGCTTGGCCATTTGCAGAGCCCAAAAGTGGTGTGGAGCCGGCTGACAGTAAGGGGGACTGAAAAAGAGTTTCTGTGTGGGCTTCTGCTGCAGCCAGATTAGACGAGGGAATTAGAGACTGGGTGCGGTTCCCACCTAGAATGCCTCTCCTGCAGTTCACAGACCTTCACACTGTCTTATTAACGCGCGCTTCCCTCTCTCCTTCCAAATATGCAAACTGCACCCTCTCCCAGGTCCCTCCTTAGCTTAAGGGTGCTGGCACGTTCTCTGCTGACTTTCTGGAACCCAGGGATTTCCAGTTATTTCCACATCCTCCTCCTGTTTCTCTTCTGGCTGTGGTGCCTCTGGGCTGCCTGCTTGACTTCCCACTCCACAGGTCTGCAAGGCAAGGGCAGAAAGGCCAAAAATTAAGAGCTCAGAGTGATATTTGCACAAGGCAGAAGGGAAGAAAAACAAACAGAAATTGCCTGGGGCCAGATCTGCTTATTCTCTCTATCTTGCCCTTCTCTCCAAGAAGGCAGCCTTCATGTCTCCTCAGGTTCTCCTTAAGTTTCCCAGCTATCTTTTATTCAGCATCCAGCTCGCTCACTCTCAGTTCTTAGGGAGAGAGGAGGAGTCTCTTCTTTGCCTTTCGGCGCAAAAGGCTGCATCAAGGTGAGGTACAGGCAGCGTGTTTTATTAGAGCATGTGGCATAACACAGCGCAACACATCTGAGAAGTTGTGAACATGCTATTGCAATGTTTGAGATTATTGCGTAAGGTGACATCCCCCCCAGATCAAAAGTTGATCCCAATCTAGATAAGCGATTACTGTAAAGCCTGCACCTTGGGCCTGTCCATCACTCCGTCTAGCAAATCCTTCACCCAGTTATCAGCTTGGCTCAACTGCACAGCCCTAAGTCACTCCCTTGGCTTTCCAATGCTTGCTTAACTACGCTTCCATTTTGTGGTATCTCAGAGATACTCCTCACTCCGTACCTTCCAGATAAGAAAGCTGGTGGCTAGAGGATGTCTCCACCAAGCCCTTCCCTGGCCAAGGCTACAAAAGACCTCCGCCCTCTTGCATGCTGTGGGTACTACTACAAACAACCCCCTTCACCCTGTTCCCAGGCCAAGTATTGCAGGGAGGGAAAGGGAAGGAAGGAAAAGGAGATAGCAAACTGACTTATTGTTTGCACGAAGGGTGGGGGAAGCACAGAGAAAAGCTGACCTGAGCTACAAAGCTCTTTTAGTTTCCTCTTGCTCCTGTAAGGATGATTTCTGCTATTCCCACTCTTCCCTGCCCCAGTCCCCCTACTGTAACTCAACTCCTGCCCCTAAAGGAAGGGGAAGAACTGTGCCTGCCTTTTGCAGAAGTCCTGGTTTGATGCTTTCCTGTAGGAAGCCAGTCAATCAAAGCAGTACTTCCCACTGCCAAGGTTGGGTACCTTGTGAAGGCCTAGGGTCAAGATATTGATAGCAGTGTAGGTCTTTATATGCCTATCTATTAGATTGATGGAATAAGAAAAGATCCAAGCATTTATCTGGTTAATTACTCGCTTAATTTGCTACATTATTCCCATTTCAAAAATCTGTACGTACACATTTGCGGGTCCTAACAATAGCATGTTTGTGTGATTCCAGCTGACCAAACAACAGAAGTTATTTATAACTACAGATGACAGGACTCTGCTGTATTTTCATTTATGTAATTTTCCTTAGATCATTCATTGGAAAGTGGTCGCACTTTCATGTTTCTCACACGCAGAGGCCCTGTAGGTTAGCACACAGGAGATTAACCTTGGCAGTCTGCACTGCTGGACCGCCTGAAGAGGAATTCTCGCTGCAGCTGTCTGAACCAACAGCCCCCAGGGGCTGGGGGCTGGATAGCTGTTCTCAGTGCCACACCAGGCAGCAGGTGGCTGCAATGGCAGCACTGATGACTTTTGGACAGAAAGCTTTGTAAAACTGGTACTGGTTTGTGTGGGTTGTTTTTTTTTTTCTTTTGCCAAGGCTCACTGGCATTGCAGTGGAATGGTCAATGCAGGAGAAATTCCAAAATGAGTGAGTGGGATATTGAGAAGTGGCATTAATTAAACAGGATAAATGACCGTAAGGTGAGGCAGGTTCTTCTTAGACAGTAAACACAGCCACAGCATGGCCATCCATGCTAACAGAGCAATGTTTCTCATCCACATACATGTACTACATTAAAAAAATTTTTTTACATTTTTAACATTTTCAGATGCTTCTCTCTGTACAAGTTTAGGTGGGGACAGGCATGAATTTACATGATGACAGTTGGGGCATCAAAGGGTACCTCTCTGAAGACATTCTACCTACAACCTTTTCACATTATATGGAAGGTTTACGGCGTGTAAAGCACTTTTTATAGACCCTTCACTAGCCAATAATGCTATCCAAGGCAAACTCATTCAAACAAGCATACTATAACCAAAAAGGCAATTTTCAAAATCCCTTTTTTCTATCTAGTAAGTAGGGCAGTTTTCCACAAGGCAAGAGGACTGAGGTTCAGAAGAGACAAGAGACTCAAAGGGAACTGTAATGTCCAAGGTCTCCTCTTAGGGTTGCACATCAAGATTCGGAGCAGCCAGGTAGAGACAGCAGCATATTTTACAGTATATGCTATACGAAATGGGCCTCACAACTAAGCCAAGCAGACACATGCCCAGCCAGAACAGATCTACTAAATAAAGCCACAAGATGTTTTCCTTAAAATAGTATTAAGGAATTTGGTGATTAAAAATACACAATAAAACACATAGATGGCAGTAAACAGGACAGAAATGAAGTCATGGTGGTTGCATTCCTTTATCTTAAAGCAGTATAGGCCTTCTTATTTGGTCCAGCCAAAACACCAGAGATCTTTTTTGGGGCCTTTAACTATTAACCTGCACTGACTAGGCTGTGTTCATGCAACTGAATAGCGGTGCTGTTCTCTATAACAAAAACTTTTCCTACTTCCCATCTTTTCCTTTTTCTTTTCTTTTTTATTTATGGGAAATTTAGGCATTTTCTGAAGAGTTCAGAAAAGGGAAGCCGGCTGGTATTGGGAATTCTGATATCACAGCCGTGGAATGCCACACACTTATTAGCCAAGTGTTTCCATTCCTCTGTATACATGACTCTTTCCTCAAGCTAATCATTTTCATAACCTCTTGCCCTTTCCATGGCATCATAGCTATTTAGTAATATTTACTTTTTTCCCATCTTGTAAAATGTGTGACCCCATTGCCTTGCTAGTTTGTGGCTGATCCCCACGTAGATCAACTCAAACTCAACGAGTAATTCACAGAGTCTGTGTTCTCTGACATACTTTTTTCCAAATATGTTAGTCAATACCCACTAATGCTCCCTGAGGAAAAAGACATCCAGATTATTAGGAAGGAAGAGGAGGTACCACAGCCTTTTAAAGCTGTTGTCTGGTGCCTTTAGTCTCAAGGACCAGTCTCACAGATGAATTCTCTGGAAAAGCTTTTCTCTTTTGAAAACTAGTGCCTTCTGGGCTAATACTGAGAACATGTACTTGGCACCATATCCAACATAGGGTTGTAATTAGCAGCCGGTATAACACTTCTGTTGACCAAACAACCAGCTGACTATATTGCTGAGGACCTATTCGCAATATTACTATCTATCTATTAATACTAGACATTATTGTAACTGCTATATGGTCTAAGCCAGATAAAGCTCTGTTCTCTTCCTCATGCCCACTCACAAGAACCATGAAGACTAGCTAAAGTGCCAATATTCATCAGCAAGTTAAAGACTTTCTTTAGCAGAAAACATCCAGCTGCAGTAGTTACATCAGAAAGAAAACTGAAGGCACTTCCACCCTAATCCCAGACATAGAATGGCATGTGAATGATTTTTTTCACCAAATATATATTAAAACGGATGACTGTCCAGAAGAATTGAATCAATTAATCAACTTAAGTGGCTACATTTTCAGTAAGAGAAAACTATTGCCTACTGACTGCTGAGAAATCATCTTGTAGAGAATAATGACAATGTAAGAATATAGTTTGTATTTCTTTGCATCCTGGAAAGTCCGTACTGAAAGAAAAACTGATTTGAAATAGGCACACCTAATTTTTACTGAGCCCAGGACTGTGTCTGTAATAGTACGTGCTATCCAATGTTTTATTTTGCCAGAAAACTCCAGGAGTATACACCTTCCATATTTCAAATCAGAACAGAAGTGTCACAAACCTGCCAAAGCTCCACGTGGTGCCCTGGCACCTCAGAAGCTTTGTGCTTTGCCCCCGCTCTCCTCTGCATGGGGCCATCTGCGATCTCTGCCTCTGAGGAAGGTCTTTTGTGGCTTCCGCTGCCTCCATCAGACTCATATAAGGGTTCTGAAATATAGAAGCATAGTGTATAGCATAGAATAAACCAGAGTAAAACTCTTATTATCTCTCTAGTGCACTGGATTTTCAAAAGTGTGAAAACTTCCTTAGAAATCTTACAGACTGAAAAAATGTATAGAATGAAGTGTAATACTGACCCTTAGTCCTTTTAACCTTGAACAGAAAAAGTAAAGAAACAGTCAGCTTGGAAAAGCTTACAGAAAGAAATGCATTTCTAAAATGTTTCTAAACAGTCTGGACTTTACGGAATTTCTGCACGTCTTGGCAACCTTGTCTTGGTGATGAGAGTCTCTTCTTTACCTATTAGAATCAGTCCTACCATGGCGAAGCAAACATTGGATCATCACTGATGATGCAGTGAAATCAATGCAAATGCAGTAATTTTCAGGTGAATGAATGAATGAACAAGAGCATAATAAATGAAGAAATGCTACATCTGGAAATCATGTGTAAACGTGGAAACACTACAGAGCATATCAGCAGTAGCCAGGCACCAGAAGGAGCACAGACTAATTATACGGAATTTAACCCACATACTTCCCTGCCTGTATGGGATCTCAGGTGTTAAAAACTTAATTTTCAGTCAGGGCGCTGGAGCTGCTGTTGGGATTTAAGGTTAGCAGTTCAGCTTTTAAAATTCAGCCCAGCTTTCACAGACTTCTTTCCTGGGAAGTGGGAAGAGAAAGAGAACTGTGGGGAGGAAGCTATAGAGAACAGGACCCGCATTCTCCTCCAGGATGCTCCCACTGTATGACACACTGCCCACAGCATCAGTGCTAGAGACATTCCTGCGGAGCCTGAAGGAATGCAGCAAGTGTCTGGTAAAATATGCAGGGATCTGCAAGATTCAGGCCAAGCACTGAACTTTTTCTTCCTTCAACATTGCTGCCCTTTTGTTAGTTCGCTTGATAAAAACTGTAGTCATTCTTCCATCCCTGGAAACATTCAAGGCCAGGTTGGATGGGGCTCTGAGCAATCTGATCTGGTTAAAGGTGTCCCTGCTCACTGCAGGGGGGTTGGACTAGATGACCTCTAAAGGTGCCTTCCAACCCAAAACATTCTATGATTCTGTGATTCTCTGGAGGGTTACAGCAACATACAGGCTGTTTAGGCTTGCCCATCACGTATGGGAAGCCTTGGGTGGGAAATCTGCCACACAGGTTTGTGTAGCACCTCTCTCCCAGCTCCAGAAGTTGGAGCGGAAACCATACAAGACAGTGTTACCAACCTCTTCGGTATGCTTGGTCTTGTCTATCCCTCATCCACCACCAATACTAACACTGCAGATCCGTCCAACTTGGAAATATGAGTTCAAAAGCCTTACCACTCTCACTGCTGACTTCTAGGCAGCTGCTAAGCTTGTGCTTGATATGTTTATGTTAAGGGTTTGGTGTAAACGGGGCTTATTTTGCATAGCTGTCTGAAAATGTCTCTCTCCACCCCCTCTTCAAAAATGGGCAAAACACCAAATATTTCTGTAAAGCTTTTAAAATCCTATAGTATACAGAAGACCTTAAATATTCTAATCCAAAATTGAACATTTGCAGAGAAAGCAGACATTTTTCTGGGAAAATGTTACAATGTTAAAAATGCTGAGTTTAAAAGCATTCAGATAATTCTTATCACTAAACGCAACTCAAAACTGAAGAGGGCAATTCTGCATGAATTCTGCAGCTTCCAAATGGTTATAGATTCCTCTAAAATTTGCCTAACATAGGCAGTATACTGTAAATTCTGAGTAGAAACGAAGATTAGTTACAGCGTTGCACACATTGATGAGTTTGTAATGTATCTCAAATTTATTTTGGTCTCAGATCGAGCATGAGAAGAGAAAGAGCTTGTAATTTCTTGATGCAGTAATTTAGTAAATGGGGGGCAAAAAGTTTAATGACCGGCTTAAAGAATTTATGTGATGGCCATGCAGTTCTTTTATCCTCTGTTACACAATGTGTTCATTTTTTTATATCTAATGCTTTAGCACAGTGTGTCTCATTGCTAAACCCAAGATGTGTGGAAGACCCAGGGTCTCTGTGACAGACGATCAGACTGCAAATGAATGAATTCCTCCTTCTCTGTTTGGGATCGGGACTGGTAGGCACAGCTTTTCACCAAGTTTTTTTTCACCCTGAACCACATAAGTGTACTTCGGCATTTTCCAGCAGCCAATGCAGTATCGCAGCAACACTTGCACTGGACAGCACTGAAGGACGCCAGAGACAAGGTGGGGAGTGGTTCGAGCTGGGCTCAGCACAACACTGACGTGCTTTTCTCTAGGCAGTCAAAAAATCTGGTGGTGAGGGCACATGCAGAGCTCGGTCAGACCGCCTAAAAGGATGCTAGATCACCTTAAGAAAATGCCACAGGATAATCCAAGGCCACAGGTGGCTGGAATCTCAGTTTGAATCTACCCATTGCTGTCATTGGGAATATTCATCCCACCACTGGTGAATCTGGCTTTCTTTAGCTCCAAGACCTGCAGATTCCTCTGCAGAAACATTTAAGAGCCTTTTTGACATTTCTGGCCCATGGTTACAGCACTTATTCTGAAAGAAAACTGATCTTTTCTTTATACAGATTGCATTCGGAAGCTTTTGTTTTTCAGGTATCGACAATTATGGGAGAAGCTGAAAATCAAGGACAAGAAGTAATCCAATGTTATTACCTTTCTTCAAACACTGTATTTATCTTGTAGGCAGGAAAAAAATGAAGCATGAGACATCAGTGAACCAATCCCCTTTACCTCTCAGAGAAGATTACATGGGAATTCAAATGTCCTGGTATAATTCACAGATTCCTGAGTTCACATGAACAGCAGCAAAAGAGGAAAATTGTTCCATATCCTGTAGAGAGGAAATGAAAGGTATCAGGAAGAGAAGAATGTGCTGTGTGGTGCGAAAATGCTGTTTTGATTCCTGATGCTAAACATCTGCCATATTTTTGTGTGGAATCACTTGACTCAGTGAGAGAATAGCATCTTCAGGATTGTGCAAAGCCTATTCCAGACTTGAGCCGTCTGAATTGGCAGCTGTGGGAACACCCACAGGAAGCATGGGATCCTGGAAGAAAAAGTGTAGGAGTACATCCTGTGGGGATAGATAAAAGTCAGAGCCGGGCTATGGGAACCTCTTCAGAACAAACATGCAAATACAGTTTCGCAAGTCCAAGTCCCAACTGTTTGTTTAGGGATTTTTTTGTTATTTGTTGTTTTTATTTGGCTTTCACAGAACAGAAACAGAAAAAGGATCTCAGAA
Organism: Egretta garzetta; assembly: GCF_000687185.1. Lineage (NCBI taxonomy): Eukaryota > Metazoa > Chordata > Aves > Pelecaniformes > Ardeidae > Egretta > Egretta garzetta. Next base: position 3,239,851 of record NW_009259975.1, read on the forward strand.
AAAAAAATGAATGAAATCAAAACCTTAGATGTTTTCCTTCTTGTTTGTGGGGAGTTCATGTGCTTCGTATGCAGCGCCACAGCTTGCTTCTTTTGCCTCGTGATAGCAGAATGCTATAATACACCTATTTCTGGTCCACCGAGTTTGATAGTCTTAGCACACGCAGATGGCAAGAGTAGTGCTAGAGCAGAGCTTTACATAATTTCTTCACTGTTGCTGTTTCACAGAAAAATGCCTCCTCTCATCCATATGAAATCTTACAGTTACCCGCTATAAAACTTTTGGTAAAGAAGAGTAACAACGGGAAAGAATTTCATCCATTTATTAAGCGCTCCCAGTCACTGAAATCAAGTAGAACTTGATGTCGTGCAAACAGATGGCTTCCCATGAATATCAACAGGTAACCAAGAGACCCTCTACCCTGAGAACACACGATCCCTTGTACTCCCCTCATCACAGCAATTTGCTCATCTTTCTTTTTACCTTTATATGCCCTGCTGAGTAAAGCTAGCTGGATTTATTTTTATCTTACCTGGATGACATTTTCTTTTAATATTTGTGCCCGATATTTTTCTCAGTCTTTCAGCCAACTTTCTGTTACTTGTACAAATTATATTCTGCAAAATCAATGCCCACAGATTGATTATACATTATGTCAATTATTATTTCCTTTTGTGTCTGAACATTCCTAAATCCTATATCACTGGGAAGGATGAAAAGGAGTTTTAAGTTGGCTTTCTGCCTACTACATATTATTTCTTGTGCGACACATGCTGTATGTTCTCTTGTTCTTTTTACTTTCCTGAGTAAATAATCCCAATCTTTTTAATTTCTTCCTACAAGAAATATGTTCTCTGCAGTTCCCTGATATTTTCACTACCTGCTTGGAGTTTGTTTCTAGTTCCGTGCCTGTCGGTTTTTTTAGATAGGTTTACTAAAACCAAATATAATAATCAAAATGAGGACATGGCATCTTAGATGCAACATGCAATACTCTCCATGTGATTGTCTACCCGCTTCTAATGTGCGGTCTAATAAGTCACTTTTTCTGTCACACACCCAGAACAGACATTCACTGTGTTGGCCATGAAGACTCCTAGGTCTTCTTGTTTCCCAGGAGGTTACTACTACATTCAGAACCCATTCATATGAAAGAATAATTTAAAGTGTATTTCCATGTCCTTCTGTTGTTAGTTTCTTTAAAAAAAAAAAAAAAAAAAGAAAGAAAGAAAGGAAGAAAGAAAGAAAGAAACAAATAAATCACCAGCTCAGTAGAAGTTTAAAGAAGTAAACATTTTACAAGTTATCATGCAGTGTGGAGAATTGGTGACCATCTCTCAAAGCGCCTTTTGATTCCCCAAATGCTGATGGGAAATATTCTGGAGGCACAAATAGACTGCAGATGTTGGAGAATACATCTTAGAATTCTGCTGAACATATTACCCTACTGGGAGGCTGTTTCGAGTCTCCGGGGACATTCCTTTGAGAGCCCAGCTGATTGTCTCATATTGAAACAACATGTCCGAGATACATTCCAAGTAAAAGAAAATAGAACAGGGGTACTCTGACCAAATATAAATCATGGGGCTAAAGGGCAGTTTATCTTCCTTCTTTCGACCATTCCTTTTCTCCCCCAGTGAATACTCCCCCCAGGGAAACAGACCACTGGGTAAATGACTGCCAAGCATGATGACTCAGACATTAGGCACTGTCCCCAAGTGCTTCACAGATGGTGTCTGGATGGGAAACCCAGCGCTTTCGGCACCATAAGCCTTGCTACTTTTTTTTTTTTTCCTCTTTTTTTTTTAAATTCACTGCAGCATTACTTCTGATCTCATGTCAAGCCCTTACAGCAGTGTTGCCCCCCACAATGAATTCTGATCCTGACCTTATAACAGGCGATGTCATTGGCACATAAAAAAGATAGGACAGAAATCCTAGCAGACCTAGGGGAGTGGGAAAAACAAAGCTAAAATAAACACATTACTTAAAAGATTATCTTGCGTCTAATAGAAAAAAAAAAAGAAAATACTAGCATACATTTAAAGGGAAAAGGGTCTGCTGTAAAAGACAGACATAGTGTGAAGTACAGTACATTAGCACCATTGCATAACAGTAGGTGCTGTGAAAGAGAATGTTCTCTCTACAGTTTTTATGGGTCTGCTTCTTTTGGTGGAATCCTGTTTGTTTCAGTAAAATCCTGTTCCTTTCGGTTTGCTTTATGTTCCCCAGAGCTAGCACATCTCGGGATGCACATCTGGACATGGGCAAGCCTGAAAGCAATGGCATATTTCTGTGCTTCTCCAGTACTGTACGTTCACACTAGACACTGGAAAAGTCCTCTGTGAAAAAAAAAAACACCAGCTATTTTTCCTCCCATGAAGAGAAGCCCAAGAAAAGCCTTGTAAAGGCTTGCAGATCATGCACAATGAATCAAGCTATCACAACCCTAAACAAAACATATCATGGGAAATGTGAAATAGCCCTTCCTCTCCCTCTCTCTCCTTCTCTCTCTCACACACTCACACACACACAAACCCAGCTGCAAAGGATAAAAAAGGAGGAATTGCACTTTGAGAAGAACCAGGTCCACAATGTACATTTTTTCTTCCTCTTCTTCCTCTCCTTTTGTTTCTAAGGTTTACCACCAGTATCATCCATAAGAAACAAGAGAAGAGCTGTTTACTCCAAGTGGAGAGGAGAAATAACTAAGTGTTCTTGTGGGTTTCGTTATGTTTCAAAGGTTATGCAGCAATTCTTTGAACTTCTCTCATTTAGGCAAATTCAACTGAGTAGTAATTCCATTTAAATCAATGGAGTTATTTGAGCATGTGTATAAAAGAGAGAAAATTCAGACATTTTGCTTCCAGATTCAAAGTAAAAGGTTCCAGAATCAAAAGCAGCAACTCTTAGGTCAGCTGATTTCTCTGTTATTTAAGAAGGAGCCTCTGGTATAAGTTGATAGCACTATGCAGAGCCAATCTCCCTGAGCCCTGGCTTTTACGAGCTGCATGAACCCTTGCAGCACTCTGCCTGGTGGACCAAGCCTGGGTCATGGACAGTGACCACCACAGGGTTCCTCACTTGGAGACGGTCACTTCAGGGCCATTACACCTGGAAACACACACTTCTTAACAGCCAGTTGGTGAACTGCAAAGGAACCCATGGTGTAAATCAGCAGAAAACTGGCCAGGTTTTTAAAATGTGCCTGGCAGGCACTTTTCAAGCCCTGCCTGGTTTTGGAAGCAACTTTGTCAAAATTGGACCCTCTCCACAAAGTGCTTTGATGTTGATGAATCGGTAAATTCCAACGAAAACTTGTTTAGTCAGAATTTTTCTGACCAGCTCTACTTCCTCCTGCTGCCAAGCTTATTTACTAATTCCCAAACTTTCTGTGTGGCTCCAGGAGAAGGTTTTCTGCCAGGACCATCACGGCCGCAGACCCCTGAGCTCAGGGGTCTGCAGGCACAGCTGAACACAGGCACTCACCCGCCGGGGTCCTCCCCACTCACGTCCCCGCGGACGAGCAGAGCACAGCTCTCAGCCTCCCTCTCCATCCATAGCACATCTCCACCCAGACCCCATGTAGCTCAGGAGCCTTTGTCATGGTGAGTAAAGTACCATTACCCCCATTTTACAACCAGAGAGACCAAAGCAGAGGGAAATAACCAGTTAGGGAGAGACATGACAGCATTAAAAGTAGAGTCCCGGTCCTGATGCTTGGCCCTGTATCGAGCCCAACAGTCAGTAACATCCACTGACAAATTTAGATCTGCAGCTACCGTTGTGAGCTTGAGTCCAGCATGGATGCGGGTGAGCCTGTGTGTAAAATGGGGAGGGAGGCTGGGAGACAACAGGCCAGGATTATATTAAACAGTTTCCATCCCGGGCTTGCAAAAACAATGCATCGAGCTGAGACGAGGTGTTATTGTCTGCTTTTAAGCGTACCCTCCCTTTCAAGTTTTTCTTTCTTAATAAAGTATCTGAGGTCATGCTATTGTCATTAGAGCTTGGCGAGTGCTCGGCAGCTGTCACCGTGGCAGCAGGAGTGTGCCTGGTGCCAGTCCCCTTTGTCACGACAGCCACAGCAATGTAAGGAGAAGGGCCTTGCAGGATGCAGGACAATACTGGGAAGGAAAAGGAGGGAATCCTCGACCTTGGGCCAGGGCCTGGTGGCAGACTATTGAACCCTGCGCGTCTCGACAAACCACAAGGAGTAAAAATTCTTGGAAGCTGCAAAGGTTGCAAGTGAAAACAAAAGATTCTATCATGTAGGAAATAGAACAAAACGCAGAGAAATTTGTTTTGTTTTCAGAGATAAAATAAGCAAATAGCACCCTGCAAGGGTCAGGAGCACCGCGCCCTGCGTGCAGCACTCATGGCAGGGAGGAAGGTAGAAAAGCTGGAGTGAATCTGGAAGCAGGTAGGAAAGTGCTCCGTAGCTTTCCGAATCTTGCACTGTGAGCAAGGCACTCCCTCACGAAAAGAAAAGGACAATTAATACAATCTAAAACATAAAATCTTCTATCCAAACGTAACCCTGATGATGTAATACGATCAAAAAATTGCCTTTTGAGCCCATAGCTGAGGCAACAGGTAGAAGCAAATGAATCACCACTACTGAGCCTTGCTGGCTGGGCGATTGGAAAAGCCCAACGTGGGATAACTAGCACGGATTTCCTTACACTTCAGCTAAAGCGAGAGTAAAGCCTGCACCCGTAAGTGCCTGCAGGAACAGGCACTGAGGATGGTGTTGTTGGTCCATGTAGACTTGTTAACTTAATAAATGTTTCACATCTGACATGTTGAAGTATTTTGTCCCCTTTTTTAATTTGTGTTTATATGCGCAACACCCAGAAAAGTGGCCTTGACTAGGACCTGCTTAGGTCTTGGTTTCCTGCTTGCTTCTGATCTGAAGATCCACTCCAGAAACACCAGCGATTGCTAACCCACACCTAGCAATAGGTGCTGTCCCTTTTGCACCAGAGGTCCCAGCATACTCTGCATGCACAACTTTCACAACTTTGTGGGTGTTCCTTTAGGACAGGAAGTGAAGAAATAAATCTCATCCCAGCAGAATCGCCGGTGGAACCCTGCACTGGTGGGACGCTACCCAGGCTGCAATTTGGCTGGGATGCCTGGGCCAGCACCCCCGTATTTTGAAAAATACCATGGTGTTTTGACTGACCACAAGTGGCCAGAACCTCAGCTTTATTCCTTACCCAAAAGAAAAATACCTTTTGGAGCAGAAAAGCCCTGCAGTGGGTGAGCAGGACTCACAGTGCCACCTGCTGAAGCACCAGGGCTGCTGAGGGCAGCAGCTGACGTCCCTCCGAGAGGCCGGGGAAGGTCTGGCTCCATGGCTGATGTGGCCAGCCTGATGTTTGCACTGGTCTGTCCTATCCCATTTCCTACGTGTAAAAATCTGCCCTTGGAAAAAAAAAAAGAATGCACCTCAACAGATGTGGATGGGGGGGACATGGGGCACTGGGGAGCTGTGGGAAGGCATCAAGGGATAGGGTTTTTTGACGTGAGAAAGATGCTCGCCTTTCAGCAAAGCTTTGGGACACAGCAGTCTCTGTGCCAGCAGTCGGGCTGGTTATTAGCCTGAGACAATGCAACTTGTTCTTTTTCTTTCTCAGTAATTTCACAGCTTCCAGCCCCTGCTGGAGTCCTTCGCTCCCCTCCTCCCCACGCTCTAGTCTGTGGATCCATTGAAAAAAGATGCTGGTAAAGCTCCCTCATACTTAAAAGGGGGAGGTTAATTGCCACAGACTTAAGCACACATCTTTTAACCAGCTCCTTTTGCCTTTTTCCCAACCTCCCCCTCATCAGTATGGGACTGCAAGTAGCTAAGACCTGAAAAAAAAAAGAGCGTCTTATAGAGAGCTCCCCCCCTCCCTATAGCGTTGTGTCGTCAGCCACCAGCTCCTAGGATCCCACCTCCAGTAACAGCAGCAGGACAGACCCACGTGTTCCCCGACAGCAGGTGCATTCTCCCCCTGAGCTATTTCCATCATAACAGCCCCCATGCAGACTGTCCCTCGCAAGTACGATACCACAATCTGAAATGATACAAGGCATCCAAAGAAGGGGGGAGTGTCCCTAATGCATTTAATAACAGAGAGGAATGACAATGGGACGTGAATAAACAGGGCTGGTTTTGTCTAGGCTCAGGTTTTGTAAGCCTTTCAAGAGAGAATGAGAAAATCTCAAAAATTAAGCAGGAAGGTAAACATACAGTATCTTCCCTGTAAGGATAAGTAAATCGCATGGACGATCTACAGAATAAACCGGTGCAGGGAAAAGGGGGAGTCCAGTTGGTGGGCAATGGAGACCTTTTGCAGTCTGAAATGACCTGGGGAACATGTGTGTGGCATGTATTTTTCCAGGCAAGCCTACAGCAAAAGAGGTTCACATGGTACCCACAAATCAGCCATTCTTTCCCTTGGACCCTGCTAAAACTTATTTATGCTTACCATCTTTTCCCCTTCTTTTTCACATTGCTAGGAGAGAGAGAGAAAGAGAGAGAGAGAGAGAGAGAGAGAGAGAGAGAGAGAGAGAGAGAGCAGTTTCTCCGCTGCTCATAAACTCTTCTACAACCTTTCTGTAGAGAAGAAACAGAAGGGGGAAGGGACGAGCAAATGTGGCATTGGCTCTGTGACTGTGGTTTTTGTTTCCATAAACCTTAGAGCACAAGAATGCATGAGATATTTACACAAATCTTTCCACAATTCCTGTGGCCTTTGGGAGCATTGCATTTGCATGACTTCACCACTGTGGCTGGTTTGTGCTTTCTCAGCAGCATCGCCTGCAACAGGGAGCAATCCTGGCCATTCCCAGTAGTTCTCCCTCTCCCACCCTCAGATACGATCACACCAGTGCATGTTTAATACAAGCTGTGTTAATGCAGGAGTTCCTGTCCTGCTTGTTGTCCAGTTTCCCAGGGATGGTACAGGAAGTTTCCCAATTCATCTCATAAATACAAAAAGAGAAAAATGTTATACTCGGAGAAAGTGTTGGTCATTTAGATCTTGAGAGAGATATCAAGGGATATGAGAGGGAGGAGGATGCTTCTGAAAGGTTACTGAAGTGAGGTAGAAGTAAATTGGTCAAACACATAAGGAATAATGCAAAATGTAGCCCAGCTTTTGCATCCACAACTCACCCTACGCCTACTTGCCCTGCATCACAGGATGGTGGGAAGCCAAGTGCCTGGAGACAGCATCTCCAGGTGAGTAGGCTACTGAATAAGAACTTGGCTATGGGGTCTCTGTCCTCTGCTGCCCTAACTGGGGACTTCCAGCAATTGCTTTGGCCTGTCTATGCCTCATTTGCTCAGTCTAATAAAGGGATGTTGCTCAACCTTTGCAAAATACTTTGAGTCAGCGCACGAAAAGTGCTGTGTTAGGACCAAAGCATTTTTTTCACCGAATGGGGACACCAGGTCACTCAGCGCAATGGCTGTCAGTTGGGGAAACAAAGCCACAATGTCTACAGGGCAAGGCGGTCTTGCCCATTCCCACTGTCGCAGCTCTGACCATTTGGCTGTGGCAGCCTGGGCCTCTCCAGTGCGAGTAGGTGCCTTTAAAAGGGAGGTTGCATCCTGGGTGTTCGTTCTGGAGGATTTGAGGGGGGAGTCTAGTGAAGGAGAGCACACGCCGTAAGTCTCAGGACTGTTGCTATGGACTTTACAGGGCAGCCAGGTTGCTCGAAACCGTGTTCAAAGCTGCACCGCGTCTCTCTTCCCCACTCGGGCTGAGCCTGCGGGAGATCCAGCCCAGAGGCAGAAGGAATAGCAGCTTCATTTGCAGGAGTTTAACACTGGGTATCAGAACCAGTGTGCAATGACATAAGGCAGAAGCATAACCACAGACGGCTTGTAAAAATTCAGCTTTGTCCCTCGCAAACGAATCCATAATTAAAACTGCAACTATAGTCCATTGTACTTATCCAGCAGGAGGACTCACTCCCGCTACCACTTGAGTCAGCAAGTTTCTCTATTTACAGTAATCCTTTACTTTGTCTTTTTTTCATTATTATTAAAACAATTTTAAACTCTTTAATGTCAGCCAAATGGTGTTTCAAATTATATTTTCCAGGAAAAAAAAAAAAAAAGAAAAAACAAAAAAAGAAAAAGACAGTTGAGTGTTCAGAGGGGAACACTTAGTTATGTTATAGTTCAGCCTGAGACACTCTGGTGACTCTTAGAAAGTGTTGAAATTACAGGTTCATGACGTACACAGTGTTGAAACACCATGTTACTGCAACACTTGGTCCAACACGAACTTGCAATTTCAACACATCCTAGGTCTTTTGTAAAACCCCATAACTGACCAGAACAAATGTAAATTCCCAAAAACTCTAAAGCAATGTGCTGCACAATAGCACAGAATGGAAAACCCATTTAATTTCCAGCCCTGCTACCCTTACACAGGATAATCATTGTCAAAGTATGTTTAATTTGTAAAAAACCTGTCGTCCAGGATTAGCTCCTCTCACAGCAAGATACTGGTCTCAAGGCACAACTGGTCTCATCCAGTATGGCAATATCTGTATTTTTCCAACTTGTTAACTTTTTCCTTGGTGTCACAAAAAAAATCCAACAGGAAAGTACCTGCCTCAGCCGAAGCAAAGCACATTCATCAGCGACCCCCAAAATGTGCTGTCCTGGAGCTTAGCAGAGACCATAATAACAAAACATTAAACACAGGGATAAAACCTTCTCGACCAAAGGGAAGCTGCAATTTAAAAACACAGCAAAATTTGATATTTAAAAATACACCATGGCATTATTTCAAAATACCATTTGTTATACAAGCAGGAGGCAGCGGAGCAGGCAGGATCACGGCTCGCATGGTGTTTGTTTTGAAGATGAGGAGAGTACAGGATTTGTGCTCGACCTCTTCGCAGGTTACACTTAGCTCACTCGGTTTCATTTACAAAAGAAACGAGTTTTCACTTAGGGGAGCTGCTGAGAACCAGCTTTATGCTCCTGTAAGCAGCTCAGATCAGGAGACTCCTACACCTGAAGCTGGCAGAGATGCAGCCACCTGGAGCGCTTGGCAGGATGGGGACATCCAGGTTCCTGCCCCTGCGAGCAGGCAGGGGACCGTCCATGTCTGTCGCCACCCAGGGACGGGGAAAGAGACCAAATTAAAACAAACCCCCAGGCTGAGAGTCCACATGAAAGCCAGGTCTCACGTGGGGGTCAGGTGGGACTGGCGGGGACGCTGGCCTGCCGGAGGAATCCCACCACCAGCCTGTATCCTCTGCAGCACTTTGGCAAAGCACCCTCCGGTAATGGAGGTGAAATGGGAGTTTTAACAATACACCTCTTGTTTTACTTATCTGGCTCTGTTCTGAATATTTAATGCTAATTTTAGTACTTGGGCAGTTGGGAAGGGGTAAAGCAGAATAAACATGTTGTGTGTATTGGGCTGTAAATATATAGCCCCCTACATAGCTGCTTGGGTTTCTCTGCATCAGTCAAAGCTGGAATAACAGCAGAAGCAGCAGTTTTGGTGTTACATACAACTACGGTTCTCATTTATTTTCAGAGAACATAATTTCTTAAGATAGCAGAAGGCTTACTTGGAAAATCATGATAAATTATAATAGTCTCTCTTCTCCACGACTTCTTACAGAAGCTGCTTTTTTTTGGACCGTTGCAGTGTGCTGCATACTAGGAAGAAGGTACTTATGATAGGATTTATTTGTAGCCGTGAGCCAAAATACATATTGCCTTAGACGAGAGTCACTATTATCGCGAAGAACCATGCTGACTGGGGTTTAATGAAATTGGACCTGAGTGTCAGATTTTAGCTTGGTAAAGTTAGCAGCTGGGATGAATTGGACCAGAAATGTGCTGTGTAACAGGATTTCACTGGAATCCTTGTGCAAAAAAAAAAAAAAAAAAAATGTGGAATATGTCACGCTAACAGTTGACAGTGTAGCTGCAACACCAAACATTAAATAAATAAATTCCATACGTAACACAGGCACAGAAAAACTTTTCAGGAAAGCGCCTCAGAGCTGCACAGCCTCGCGTCTATAAATCTCCATTAAATCAGTTTGAGTGGGGCGAGTGTTAGAGACAGAGCTGCCAGAAATAGCTCGTATGTGGAATATGTCACGCTAACAGTTGACAGTGTAGCTGCAACACCAAACATTAAATAAATAAATTCCATACGTAACACAGGCACAGAAAAACTTTTCAGGAAAGCGCCTCAGAGCTGCACAGCCTCGCGTCTATAAATCTCCATTAAATCAGTTTGAGTGGGGCGAGTGTTAGAGACAGAGCTGCCAGAAATAGCTCTTTTCCTGCAAGATGTAGAAAAGATTACAGCTGAGATTGGAAGGCTGCAGGAAGTGGAGGCAGCTTTGGCACACGTGTCCACGGTGCTAAATTAACTGTTAACACAAATAATCAAAGTGCAAGGCCCATCAAGCCGCTGGCGCCAGCAAAATGAGGGAGCGGCCAGGTCAGCGCTGCCTCTCGAGCGAGCAGGCTAGCAGGTGGAGACCAACCAGGGACTCGACAGGATGGAAGTGCTTACAGAACACACTGACCCACTGACAGAGGAAAACACCGCCGCGCTCCTGCTTTCCAGCTATTGTGTGCAGTGCGTCTCGTGCGTGTATTTTTATTTTGCATCTATTTATTATACGTTTTGTAAATTTTTTCCTATTTCATTTTATTTTCTTTTTTTTCTTTTTTTTCAAACTATTTTTCAGCAAGACACTGCGGTTGAAAGCTTGGACACCCCAGGGCGAGCTGTCGTACAGCTCAGCCTTTACTTGGCAGCCTTGATGGAGGAACAGCTGAGCAGGACAAAGGAAGAGCTTT
>NW_009259975.1:3250766-3253220 GCF_000687185.1 Egretta garzetta
GAAAAGCGAGGTGGCAGGGCTATTTCTACCTGCTTTGTTCCCTCTCCCTTTCTAGAGAGTCCACAGCCCCGTTCTGTACTGCAAACATGATGCAGGTACTTGGGCAGGTATCACGGCAAAGCAGCCACCCCAGCAGCAAAGCACAGACACCCACCGCAGCCCGCGCTGCTCCGGGCAGGGGGGAGGCAGGCAGGGTGGTGGTACGGGCTCCCGCTGAGTAGGATCAGCCTTGTAAGCAAGCAGAACCGCTCCTACAATCAAATTTGGACATGCCGAGGTTCACTGAGAGTCTCAAATGACCTCATTGTATTGTACTGTGAAAACAGAAATTGCTCCAGCTCTCACCCTGCTCTGCTCTCGGTGAGATCGCCCGGCGGAAAGGCTGCCTGGTGAGCGGCTTCCACCATGCCGAAATAGTAGGAGTCCTACGCTGGATTCATGGGGTGCTGCGCTCACTTCCTGCCACGAGACAGCTGCAAACCCACTGTAACTGCCCAGCAAAGCCAGGTTTACCATTACTTTGCATGACCACAGCACTGCAAAGCAATCACAGTGCAATGGTGAATCAGGCCCAGGAATTACCAGGATCTTTCTCCTCCTTGCCCAGGTACAATACATACAGTGGGATGCTACACTCGATCACATGTATATCACGTGCATGTGCTGTGTACTTACATATTTGCATCACATGGTTTGGTTTGGTTTGGCTTTTGTTGCATATACCGGTATTCTCTACAGATGCAGCTGCAGGTGCACATATTCACCAAAAAACCCCACTTGCAGTTATAAAGTGTTACAACAGAGAGCATGTAGCATTGCTTAGCATAAAATATGCTCCAGAAAACAAAACCTGGAAATGAGCATTCAACCTGAATCAAATTACTTATAATTACTTATATAATGAGTATAGGATACAAAAAGGTATTTCATTGAGGATACACGTCTTCAGAGCATCTAAACCTTAATTATGCCTTTAATTCATAACTGAAAGTAGGAAAATCTCATATAACTTTAAAAAATTCTCATTAAATTTATTTCAGCCAACAGATATAAAAAAGACCAATAAAAATATGGAGGGGGTGGGTGTATCATCTCATTATAGGGCATAGTAATTGTTTTTCATGAAGAAGTTACTAATAACTAAAATTACAAACAACATCACCAATAACTGTGGCAGTAATAGTCACACATCTCCTAGAAACAATGTTTTAGTGAGGTTTAAATTTATAGAAATTATATGTAATCTTCCCTATATTCCATAGGGTCACTTTGACATCTATCAGATACGAAGTCTGTGGTAGGTCCAAAGATGCACCACAGTTCTAAGAGTATTTTAGAACAGCACCTTGAATATAGCCAACTTTGCAAACTTTAACTGAACCATAGCCAGCTGCGTGATCTGTACAAAGACCACTGAGGAACTTTCACAGCAGACATCTGATGTGACCCAAGGAGCAGGTATAAAGATAATTTGCTCATAAGTCAGTTAGATTTGTGTAGACTTTTACAGGACAGGAAAATGTAAGATCTCTCAGGAAAAGAAATGGGGAGAGAGACAGAGACAGAAAAGCAGAGACAGAGAAAGAAACAAAGAGAGAGAAAATCATATTGTCATAGGCCAAAATTACTTACTGTTACCCTTTGCCCCCTTCTTGATAAGGGTTAAACCGAACCAACTTCACTGAAACCTTCCATGTGTAAAAGTCAACTTGACACAGAAGTTTTCTACAAGGAAAGGGCAAAGTTACAAAAAACTGAGAGCTGTGACTTACACCAGAAGTTCGGTGGCCCCTGTTGGACCAACCGCTACCAAGTTTACCTCTAAGGACACATTTTGACCCCCCTTAAAGATACCATTGTATGTGAGTGGGTGGGTGGGTGCATGCGTGTGTCAGAGACAGCAAGTGCTATCACAGCTACCAAATTACTGGAAAAGTTATAATTACTCTGAAAAATGGAAGCCAAGCATTTCTGGAGTAGGCAGGAAAAGGGTAATTGCAAATTTTAAAGACTAGAGAATCTTTGTTAATTGAATAAGAAAATTAAAAGAAGAGCCCATTAAACAAAATGTGTATGATTAAAAGCCCCTTTTCTGACCCAAAGCCAGGTCAGAGAAAGAATGTCATTGTTACAGTTTGATAAAAACTATTGAAGATACAAAGAAACCAAGTCAGAAAAACAAAGTTCCAGACATATAAAGATGAGATCTCTCCAAACACATCAAGACTGAGTAAGAGCTAACTTGGCTCCTGTCCTACAACTAATAAATCCAGCCAAAAATTGTTATTAGAGTTTTCAGAGTATATTATAGTTAGCACTAGCTGTGCAATGTTTAGCACAGCCAGTTAAATGGCTATCCCTTTTCCAATACGCCTGTTTGTAAAGATTCCACAGCCTTGGGTCTGGTGTTCCCTGCGCCCAAACCTTGGGGCAGGGCTCTCCACAGCACTTGTC
>NW_009259975.1:3253266-3281761 GCF_000687185.1 Egretta garzetta
AATACTCTGGCATGAGAAGAGCACTCCAACAAGAATTTGGGACATAACTGAGCCGAACTCCTGTGAGAAAAGATGGGCATGGGGGAAAGTAGTTTTCTCATTAAGTGATGCAACGTGTATTACTCTGACCCCACCGCTGATTTACACCGGTGTGATACAAGAATGACACACATACTCCCGCTCTCCTTTCTATATTTATATTTCTGAATTGTCTGTCCTTTCAGCTGTCAGAAAGGAATTTCTCCTCCCCCACCACTCAAAGCAAAGACAACATGAACAAGACCCTCACTTCCATGAGAGAGAGGGGGAACAAAAATTCCCGCTTCTCTGTACAAGGACCTTAGACAAAATAAGTCAGGAGATTGCTGTAGAACCAGATTGGGAAGGAAACCAATCGCTCCTTAACACATAGAAAAGAATGTCTCCTAGCCTGAAAGAATAAAGGTCAGATAAAAGGGGGAAGTGAGCCTGGGCCCTTTTGAAAAGCCTTAGTTTGGGGTTCAGAGGCTTATTAAGTAACATCTAAACATCAGGAACCCTTCACCAACATCTGTACGTGAAAATCATAGAAATTCTCATTCCACCCATTTTTTCTGTTCTTCATAAGGCTGAAAATATCCAGAATAGGAAATATCAATGCAGCAAGACATCCAAAACTGTAACAAACAAGGAAGAAAGCAGCAGTAAGGGTTTACCAGAGACAAAGTAGTGGGTGAGAAGAGACAGACAAGGCATTCTGTGCAGAGGTACATTTTTTCCCACTCCCCATTGCTTAAATCATCTCTGTGTCCCTTCTGCAAACTCAGTTCTAACTTCTCAGGAACCCAGAGCAGTAACTGGAGAAGGCGCAGTGTAATGTGACCAGTACGTTTGGGAACAATCTGTGATTTGGCCCTTATCTTCTACAAAAGTAGAGAATTCCTAGTCTGTGCAAGAAGACTACAAGTGACTACAAGTCCCATATGGCACCTCCATTGTGTAGTGTCCATCCCCAATGAAAGCCACATTCCTGAAGCACAGGGGTGCATGGACTGCAGAATTAGTTAGCACAATTTGGGATGCAAGCCAACTACCAACATGTTCTCTCAAGTACAAACAAAGAGCAGTGATTTTCTGCTGCTTATTTCTGTGTTTAATTTCCTTCCATGATTTTCCAGACAGTACCAGTGAAGCTTCTTCCTCTACAAGACCAGTGGCCTCCCAAAAACTGTGTGTGTTAAAATCGCAAGTTCTCAGACTTATATTAAATCCTTTCACTCAACTCATCCAAACACGCCAGTTCATACAACACACCATCTCATGCAAAGACATTTCCAGATCTAGTTCCAAGCAAATTTTTGCCAGCCTCATTCTGACACAGCGTCATGCACCATCACTGGCTCAGACCCTACAATCTGTAGGCATGTTAGTACTGTATGGCACCAGAGCAAACTAGCCCTGTGTCCTTCCCCCCACCCCCTGTAGAGCTGTACTAAATTTTTCAGATCCTGAGCTAGCTCACCTGACGGTGGTTCAGGGATGCCTACACTGCTTTACATCAGAGATAGGCACTTTCATACCTCCGCCCTTTCTAACAGCCATGACTGCCCATAGATGTAAACCTCCTTGGGCACAATCAAATTGTCAGATCTAAGATGTCACATCTAAGAAGATCGAGAGGTCTGACAGCAAGCCTCCATCTATGCAACTCACATCTGCATGGTAACAGAATAAGCATGTATCTCCTTTCAGCAAGTTAACCTAAAGCTCATTTCGCCAATTTAGTTTTCTCACAGCAAAGATGAAGTGACACTGGCACACCTGTACTGGTCCAGAACTGGAGATACAGAGCAGTTAGAACCTTTAGCTGATACAGAGAGAGGCAAAAGCCAAAATGAGACACTCAAAAGGCAGCTCCTGTCCCAGCAGAGACAGGGATACACCCCAGGGTAGACTTGCTTAAGTTATTTCCCCCAGGTCCTGCCAGGCTGTTAAATGCATTTCCCACCAAAGGCTTGAAAACTGCTTGTATTTGACCCACAGCCTTTAATGAACATGCAGGAAAACACAGCAGGATGGGTTTGTTGAAGAAAGCTTTCCCGTTGTTCTGAAATGGGTTAACAAACACAGGCTACAACTTTTGAAGAATTTACAATTCCCAGATTGGCCCCATGTCAGCACACACAATGAAAAGTGAACTTGATTTAACTTTGACTTCTTGTTTCTTCAGCAGAAGTCCAAGAAAAAAGGTGTCACTGAGAACAGTCACTGAGCATCTATTTTCTGGAGGATTGGGTAACATGGCTATTCCTATGGGATTTCAGAAAGGCTGACTGCAAACCAACATTTATTTCATTTCCATCTTCGAAATAGGCAATTCTCAAACTACTGACAAGCAAACCCAAGAACTCCCTGTTTCATAACCTAGGTGTCCACCTACACTAACCTAATGTGGTTTGCTGCCTTTAGTTTCCAGGCTACATGTGATCCTAGGCTCACACAATAGGCAGTACTTAATATTGCCCAAGTGGCCTTAAATAATCCTTTCGTTTTCAGTTGCCATTAATCCATGAAAGGAAAGAAAAAGCCGCCTGAACTAGCACTTTCTCAGTTTGTTCTATCATGAACTGGTTTTTCTCAATGGAATTGTGCACAAGCAGTAAAGATAGTCATGCCAGGAGAGGAGGGGGTGGAAAGGAAAGAGGCTTTTTACTCCTGAGGGCTTTTCCTCTTTCCTCATAGTTTTCTGCATGATATAGCTCCTCTTTTCATTGCCCAGCAGGGAATCCCAGAGGCCAGAGGCAAATTTTCCCTTTGGTCTTAGAGCATTAATGATGGATTTTTGTTTTAAGAAGAGGTTATTAGTTGTTTGCTCTTGAGTATTATATCATCACCACTACAGCAAAGCTGGTCTCATTCTAAATTTTGTTTATGCTCTGGCACACATGACATATCTTGGGTTATACAGCGAACATCCTTTTATGCACCAAAGTCAATGAAAACCTTTCCATTGGCTCCAATGGTGCCAGACTGAAAGTTGCAAAGGTGGAGAAAAAATTCTCTCTTTTGGTCTTAATTCTGTTTCCGCTGGTAAAATTCCCTCTGACTTTGACAGGAGTTGCTTGAAATCCACTGATTTAAACAGCTTTTTAGAAACCATTAAACTATTCAGTTATTGTATAAGCTTCTGCTTGATAAGCAATGCTCAAAGACCTTGGGGTCTGTTTATATTGTTGTAGCCTCTTGGCTACTGCTCATAGTCTCACTACTTATACTATAGTCCATAGAAGTTACTGCAGAAATAGCAAAATATACAGTATTTATATCAAGTTAGAGACAGTAGTGAGTTGAATTTTTAAAACATCATAGCGTTTCCAAGTTCCTGATAAATAATGAAACATTGATGATCCCAATCAGAAATTTCACCAACTGAGGGCTTGTACCTATCTATTACTTTATACAGCCATTTTCAGCCCCATTTTTATTTAAGTTTCACAGTTTGGGAAAACATAACCAAGCGTCATCTCAGTACTTAAGTTCCCAAGGCTCATACAGCAAGCAAAAGGTTGCTTTGATGCTTTTCCAGTTTTGTAATAACACTGATGTGCAGAAAAAGATCCATTATTCAAAAAGACTCTGCAGTAGTCATATGCATGGATTCAACATTATTTTTATCATTTTTCTTTTTTTCAGTAAGATTTTGCTTAATAAATTAAGACATTTAAATCATGCACACAGAAAATCAATCTTCCATTTACTTAAGGTCGGGGTAGGAGGTGCTTTCACTTTATTTTGGTTTTTTGTTATTGTGCCTGAAGGATTATTTTTCCCCATCCCAAAATAGTTTGCGTTATCATGTATTAACTTCAACAAGTTCAAGAAACTACAACCAGAAAACTCTCAATGTTCAAAGAAGAAAAAAGGCGGCTTTTATCTTATCTGTTCTACACATACTTTTAATTCTGGGTCTGATGTCATTGCTGGCAATACCTTCACATTTAGCAGAGAACTAACAAGTTCAGTACAGTAATGAGCTTCAGAAAGTAAACTTAGCAAATCTCTGTTTACAGATTTCAGCATTGAAGGGTTTGAAAATTCAGAGTGTTACCTGACATTTCTCAGAATACTGACTTTAACTTTTCTACTCCTCATTGCCTTGTCAACTCTGATAGCTCTGGGGACAGACTGTAAGAACTCCAATACCAAAGACCAGGTTTACTTTGTAAAGAGTTTCAGACCGGAATACAGTTAAAACCAACCCAGCTGATTTCAAATTCTTCCAAGCTTGCTCTGTATACTTGATAAAATGAACTAACCCTCCCTTCAGTTCTGCCCCCCACCCCTACCCCCACCCTCTGGGACTGGAGATTCCCATATTCCAATACTTTAACTCATAGTGGAGAAGAGAAGAGAAGAGAAGAGAAGAGAAGAGAAGAGAAGAGAAGAGAAGAGAAGAGAAGAGAAGAGAAGAGAAAAGAAGAGAAGAGAAAAGAAGAGAAGAGAAAATATAGGATCTTGAAAAAAATATAATTTTACACAAATATTTCAATAGCTATTTTAAGATGTTTTACACACCTTTAGGTTTGCCATTTGCACCACAGCAGGATCTAGCTATGCCAGTTAATTGCTTGGATAGAGTGTCCATATTTACTAACCACCTACTTTTTGCAGTGAATGTCACCTTGGTGCCCGATATTGGGAATAATTGTTTCCACAGAAAAAAGGCTTGCAGTACCTTTGAATTTTCTTTTCAAGGTCAGCAGGATGAGGTCATTAAGGGAAGTCTGCGTCCTGTTATGCATAACAGAGCACTCCCATCTGCTTTCTTTGCTTTTGCACAGTATTCCTGTTCTTAGACAGGTAATGCACACCACAGGAACCAACAGCCAAATATGCCTTGTGTGTTTACATCCCAGCAGATGTTTGGTCAAAATTTTCAGATGTGATCACCTGCCATTAGACCAAAAAAAAAAAAAAGTCATTTTTTGAACACCTACTTAAGTGCTGGTACCACTGGAGGTGTCAGCAAGCAATCACAAGGTTGCATCTTAAGCTTTTTCTTTGGAGTGTGAGACAACGGGGTGCTATCTTCTACCCATGGCAAAGCAGAAACACTTGCAGAAAGGCCAGCAAAGGCTGAATTAACAGCAGCCTCCGGGGCAATGGGGATGGCATTGCAGCAGAGCAGCAGGTGTTCAGCTCTTCCTCTCCTACCACACCACAAAAGCTCAGTTTCTGTCTTTATTAATTTTTTTTCTGAGTTAGTCATGCTTCATCTTGACTTTTTGTTTGTTTGTTTTGAGGAAGAACAAGGCAACAGCCTCTTAAGGGCTTCAAATTCTGCCATTATATGCCACATGTGGTAAGGAACTGGTTAGTCGGCTGGAAAGAGAGCCGCTCGGCAAGGAGGGGCGGTGAGAGGGGCTGCGGGCAGGAGGGAGAAGCAGGATGGTTGCCACTGGGCCCCTTGAGGCCATTACACAAGCTTTGCTGCTCTCTCTAAGCACCACAACCTTCTCTGGGTATTAAATAGGGTTGTTTTGTTTTCTTCGAGCTAGGATGATTCCTGCCACGTATTTGATATTAGAATCTCTCTCTAGTGGTTTGCAAGTATTTGATCCCCTAGGGCTTGTGATGCTGGATCCACTAATGATTCACACAATGGCATTAATGTCATTCATGGATGAAACCACATTTCCTTACCCTACAGGGTGAGAGAGAGATGGGAAGACTGTGGCTAACATTAGGAAGGGACTGGGTGGGAAATAAAAATTGAAGTATTCAGGTCAAAAGACAGTGGGTGGCTAAATAAAAATCCGTGATTTCTGATCATTTTGGAGGTGGGGTGAACAATAGAGATTTCACCCTCGAGTGCCTGAGGACCCAGCACTAAAAAAAATAGACAATAAATGACCCCCCAAGTGAGTAATTTAAAACCATTCTCTTTGAAAACAGTTCTTGAAAACAAGTTGGCAGAACAGTCAGATCTCCCCACAGCAATGCATCATGAGATCACGTACAAGGAAACAGCAGAAGTATCAAAGCATGCTTTACTAGAGCATGCCCTTAGTTGCTCTGCTCTCTTAAGCCAGGCAGCCCAGACTAGCGCCTAATGGCAGAGGCTGCATGAGGAGCTGGGTAGACATTGCCAGCTAAACAGTGGCTCACATCCTTCTTGCCTTCGAGTGGGAACAAGGGCTCTTCATTTTTAATTATTTAAAATAATCACAGCAGACTGAAAGTGGGAACTTACATTTAATTGCTAATGTGCATGCAAATTTTGAAGGAACATTTCACACATTCATTTCCAGGGGAGCTTCCACCGATAAATGGTATGAGGAAGGTGAGAAATAACACAGGAATGTAGGAAACCACTTCCTGGAGGACAGGAGGCCTGAGCCAGCCAATTGAGGCTGGCATGCAGGAACACCTTTACCCAAAACACAGAAAGAAGGTTGAAAGAAAAGCAAAAGGAAAAAAAAAAAAGTCCCTGAAGAAGTGCATCAGAATTACCTGCCTGGAGGGGATGCTGAGAGCACTGGAGCAATCAGCTCAGAAAAACATGCCAAAGAAATTTCCAGCAGAAAGGTCTGTTCCAAGGCTGGGACAGACCTAGGTGACTCAGAGGGCCTTCCCAGCTCTGGGGTGGAAGAAAGAGGCAAGATTTCCAGTTCGTCACAAGAAGAGAAACACTTGGATGAGATACCAGCCTAATAACCAAGGTGCACTTTTTGTAATCTTGAAACGTCCAGACTGACAAATGTACATTGTTCACTGGTTAACAAAGCACAGTAACTGCCAGAAAAGGGGCTTGCAACTTGATTTGTGGGTATAATTTATACACAGGAGACTCTCAGCTCCAGCTTCAGTTTTGTGGGTGCCAATCCTACCATTTAAGGATTTGATCTCAGAGACAGCTACTCCTCTGAGCCACACCACTGACGTAATTTCCCAGTGAAGTCCCCTTACACCCACAAATCAGGTGCTGAAATCCCTTTGTGGGATAGTAAAAATGCTGGCACATCTAATTGCCAATGTAAAATTATTCCTGAAAATGAGAGGGACAGGTCAAAGCCCCTTTAAAAAAACAAGTCTCGGTGGCTATGCAGAAAAGGATTATATTATGCTTAGCT
Organism: Egretta garzetta; assembly: GCF_000687185.1. Lineage (NCBI taxonomy): Eukaryota > Metazoa > Chordata > Aves > Pelecaniformes > Ardeidae > Egretta > Egretta garzetta. Next base: position 3,260,379 of record NW_009259975.1, read on the forward strand.
AGTGCGTGGGCGTAGAGAACAAGGGACAGAGACAGTCTTCCTCCGTACGCCCTCCCCGCAGCCCCTTGCGAGGCAGAATATATCGGCAACATTTCAACCTCAAATCCACAAACCGATCAGGGTACACTGGAGGGGGGAGAGAGAGATTTCTTGTTTTTTAATAAAAGGTAGGATTAGGAAAAGACGTAGGTGGGGAAGGTGTAAAACAAGCAGGCAGGCAGTCCTTACTCAGCTCCCCTCTTACATTCATTGCTCTGAAAAGTGGACAAGCCTTAGGAAGAAATAAGACACATGGCTATGGGTAAAGGGGGGGAGGAATTAGAAACTGTAATTCAATCTAATATTTGAGGCTTGGCAAATGCACCTATGGGATTTCATGAAAACCCCCGAATCTTTTTCATTTCAGAGCAATTAACCAGATCCCAGCATCGCTGGCTCCAGTGAGCCGCTTAGCTCTCTGTTTTATTACCCATTTCCTTTCCCCCTCGCCAGCACTAGCTCCCATCCTCGCACTTGGGAAAAAGAAAGAAGGGGGGGAAAAAAAACCCCACACTGTTACAATGCCACAAAGGGGCCACCACAAACAAGTGCCAGCCAGTGCATTTCAGAGCAAACACAGAACACACATAAATGAGGCTCACATTTGGATTAAAACGCTGTTGTGTTCAGGCATTTATGTGTGGCATAATTAAAAACATCCAGCCGTAATTTAATAGTTCCCACCAAGCACAGACATAAAGTCTAGCAATTTTTTCCCTCTGCATATTTAACCCTTAGAGACAGAAGGAAGAGGAGGCGGGGGGCAGGGGGAGAGAGCAGGAAGCCGGGGAGAGACAGCGGGTTTTTGAACACTTTTTTTTTCCCCTTCCTTTGTGTTACTCTAGTTTGCTTTTTACCTTCTCTGATCTTTTCTTTCTACAAAGAGAAAGCAAGTATCTTCTGGACGCAATAGAACTAGGAATCACGTTCAGATAGCATTTCCATAGTTCAACAACAGTACGGCTGGGTACGGGCTCCTCAATTTGCAGAGGATAACATCTGTAGCTGGATGCACTGATTCACAATTTGTGAAGATGCCAGATTCTTCAGGCTTAAAAATCAGCTACTAAAAAGACAGACTAATTTCACCACCATTACTCACCCCGAGTACAGCCTGTCTATTCAGAGCAGCCCTTCTAAATCAAAGGCAGCAGTGACAGGGCTAAATGCAGTGTTAGGACAGGAAGGATAAACCAGCATTTGCAGCACTAACCAAGCATCCGGGACACCAGGGTGGGTTCAAGTCCCTGCTCTGCCACATCACTGATTTTCAGAGAGAGATCTCTAAGGGAATTTTCAAAAATGCTTAGCTACCAGCTATGATAGTGAGGTACCTGCATAAGGTCCAGTCTGTACCACTGGAAATCTGAATGTTTTAAAGTTTTTAACCTCTCCCCATGTCAATTCCCTACAGGCAGATTTGGGATGATAGCATTTTCCTCCATTCCAAAGTATGTTACAAAGAGAAATGTATTAAAGATTGAGATGTGCTCAAATCCCACAGCAAGGAAGAAAGTTAATAAAGAGTAGAAAATCTGCTTGGACCTATATTCTAAATGCGGCAGTCTTCATTCAGGCAACAGCCCATTACCTTGACTCAGCTGCACAGCAGGACTTTGCTGGAGCAAGGAGCATAGAATCCCACCCTTATTCCGGAAGAGTGAAAGCTGAAGGAAATGCTCCGCATAAGTTCATAATCATGGTCAACTGTGTCCCGATTCTTCATCAGTTGTGTATATAACAATTAGTCTAAGATCTTAAACCTATTGGTCTCCATATAGTATTTCTACCGCTAGCTGTTCAGCTCTACCCTTTTAACATGTTCCTGCCCAACAGAAGAAATGTGCAAAAATACAGAGAGGGGAAAGGAAAAGGACTTCCAGAGCAGTAACGTAAAACAGCAGAAACTGAGAAACAAGCCTCTTCTGTATGTAGAATTTTAAATTTTTAGATCATTCAGCCCTCTCTTTAGCCTTTCTTAACCACATCCAGGTTAATATCTACCAGCATGAACACTTGCAGAAAGTATATGTCAATCTCGCCATCCCGCAGAATAAGAGAAAGCATCTAACCTACCCACTCTGCATTATGAAAGCCAGCAATGCTGTGAACTTGCCCCAGCTACGTCAGAAAGTCCTGCTACCTAATTGCAAAGTAGCAATTGAGAGGTCCAGTGATGCACACAGGATGGTTCATAACCAACATATAGAGAAAAATCTGTGAAAGACAGCTTTCTAAAATATATAAAATAATGAATATGAGAAAACTATGACCAGTTCATAGATATCTTGCTTTTATTTTATGCCTGCCAATAAAAGGTAATACATCAGCTTCATTCTGAACTATTTGTTCAGCTATCTCAGGTGAGCAGCACTACTGTCAGTGTCAGCTACTGTCTTACTGTTGGTATAGCCAACTATCCACAGATGAAAGGTAAAGGAAAGGACTGCCTAGTGGTTACAGCAATAGCTCTGGGCTTGTGAACTGTAGGATCACAGGATCATACAGGAATTCAGGTTGTAGGGACCTCAGGAGGAACGTGCAGCTGCTGTGAGGTAAGTTTAGTTTACACGTACAAACTGGGGAACAAAAGGTTGAAGAACAGCTCTGTGGAAAGAGATCTGGGGGTTTGGGTTGGTGGCAAGTTGAATGTGAGCCAACAGTGTGCTCTGGCAGCCAAAAAGGCCAGCCGTGTCCTGGGGCGCATCAAGAGCAGCATGGCCAGCTGGTTGAGGGAGGTGCTTGTCCCACTCTGCACTGCACTGGTGCAGCCCCACCTCGAGTACTGTGTGCAGTTTTGGGCACTTCAATGTAAGAAGGACATCAGACTATTAGAGCATGTCCAGAGGAGGGAGACCAAGATGGTGAAATGTCTCGAGGGCAAGACTTATGAGGAGCAGCTGAGGTCACTTGGCTTGTTCAGCTTGGAGAAGAGAAGGCCGAGGGGTGACCTCATCGCAGTCTACAACTTCCTCAGGGGGACAGCAGAGGGGGAGGTGTTGATCCCCTCTCTCTGGTGATCAGCAATATGAATGAAGCTACGTCAGGGGAAGTTCAGGTTGGACATTAGGAAAAAGTTCTCCACTGAGAGGGTGGTCAGTCACTGGGACAGGATCCCCAGGGAAGTGCTCATGGCACCAAGCCTGTCAGAGTTCAAGGACCGTCTGGATGATGCTTTTAATCATATGGCTTAGTTTTAGGTAGGCCTACAAGGAGCTGGCAGTTGGACTTGATGATCCTTATGGGTCCCTTCCAACTTGAGATATTGTATGATTCTATGACTGTAAGTCACTCAGGTGTATCTACTTTGTACTTCAGAGCACCAAAACACTGACAGCTCTGACCCCCTGAGCACTGTTTGGGTGTGGTGCATCTCAGTGTGGTGCAGAGAAATGGAGAAGTTCTCACCCAGATCTGGTGGCAGGACAGCCCCCCAGCCCCAGCACATCCCTGATAAACACGAGTTTCTTCTTAGGAGGGTCCGTTAACCTGGTATCATGTGGCACCCGGCTCAAGAGCCATTACCACCGTCTCTGTACTCCATACCTGCAGTGCCCATACACCCTTACCTCTCTACACTTCCCCTTCGTAACAACAGAGCCTTCTGGGCTGCTGTGAGAAAGAACTAAATTTAAGATTCTGATGGCCTCAGGTACTGCAAAGAGGAGACTCATGTAGGTGCCTAAGACAGATAGCTGTGTGGGAGGGGGTTAGGTAAATAAGTTCCAAATGAAATCCCACAAACTGCAGCTCAGGACTACTGAAGCATTGTTTTTGATTGCCACTTTATTACCTGCTTTATTGCCTCTCAAATAGATTGCAGAGAGCATGGCATGCCAAGAGAGAAGAATGAGCCCCCCTACCCTAGTAAAATCATGGGTTTCTTCCAACTAGAAATCCTAACCCTGATCTCTTTTTATATAAATAAAAGTCAGAGCAGGTCTTGCACTGTAGCAATTTCTTACAATGTCATTTTAAAAGTGCTCTGCTGCAAACCTCTCTGCAAATGAAAACAATCCGTCTTCCCAAGGCATCCTGCAGAGTGTGTAACTTTTCAGGCAAGGCAGGAGTGGGTGATGCTGAAATGAAGATGGAACGGGGTGACACAGTACACCAGCACTTCATGAGATCTGTTTTCTGCATACTGACTCTTACTAATGAGAAAAAAGCTCCACCGTGCCTTAAACATCATGAAATCGCGGACAAGAACAACTCGCTGATGATGTCTGCCAACAGCGCTTCTTTTCTCCCTCTGCACCTCCATGCTAAGCAGCGAGTGCTGGGCTGCAGTGACACAGGGAACACGGACTAATGGCATGGAGGCACCCAACCAGCTGCCCAGCAGATCTGCCAACCTGCTGCTTTATGCGATGAAGTCCTGAGCACACAGTGCAGGACAACAATGTTTTATGTTTCAAGATATTACTGTCATAAAGTTTCCCAGGTAAAAATATGTGAAAGGCTCTAAAAGTGGGGAGAGTCACTGAATGAGCAGGCTCTGTGCTTGACTGCATCAGAGCCGATATGCTGAGGTTCTGGCCAGTCCTCGCAAAAAAAAAAAAAAAAAAAAATTTTTTTTTTGGCACAGGGATTAAATGCCAGACTTGATGCTTAGGTTTTGGCCAGTCCCCGCAAAAAAAAAAAAAAAAAAAAAAAAGTTTTGTCTTAGCTTCAATAATATGGGCAAACTGGAAAGCTGCCACCTTTCCCCCATAGCTATTCTGTTTCACCTTCCACTTACCTTCACCATCCACCATCATTTTAAGGCAATAGATTGAAACTATATGTAGTACTATAAAGGTTTCAACAACGCTGCAAATAAAAAAGAAAAGCAATCATATCTGTTCTATACATCTTATGTCACCATGGCACCCCGACATCACTGCAATGAGAAGCACTTTTAGCACACAACCTGAACCGGCGAGCCCAGCTAAGCTAACAACATCAGCGACAGCGCTTCACTATATAACTAGCTCACTCACTGCTCCAGAAATCTGTATCATCACCACCAAAACGCAACCACTGCTGGACTGGAAGTCGTCAGCTGACTCATGTCTTGCTGCACGATGGTTACTGTGGGATGTAATTATAGTCAAGAACTCTGCAACAAACCACTACTCTTAGGAAAAAGCATAGCGGCGTCTTTAATGTCCACACAGAGCCGACGGGGACTGGGAGTCCGGCCCTGCAAGCTTGACTAAGCACATTGGTAAGGCTGCGAGCCATGCCATGAAGCTTCCTGGCACGGTGGTGGCAGAAATGATGACAGTGAGGTGTGAGGAGCTGAATTCACAGGTACAACAAGCTGTAGGTACAACTGTAATTTCCACTCACTTGGAAGGCCCTTTCCCCTCGCCTAAACTGGTAACAGTATAAATAGGACTCAAGATCCAAGGCCTGAAAGAATGAACCATTGTTTTTCTTAAGGCCACATTTAAAAAAAAAAAAAAGAAAATAATCCCCCTATGTTTTTCTCCTGCGCTTTGCATGCTAGTCAGAATGCACTTTCCTGGGAAATGCATTAGAATAACAGGCAATGTTTAGCATCACATTTGAAGTGAGCACATCCCAGTGATTAAAATCCAGGCAACAGAAATAAACACATCAGCAGGACATGCTGCACAGTACTGAATTGGGACTTCTTTGTTTTATGACTTTCTTGAACGTTAAATACTGTGTGAGAAAAACATTGTTCAAACTTAACCATCTGTATTTGGTTTCTTTTGAGTGCATTACAATCACGAGTAATCATTTTAAGCCTAAAATCAGAAAACCTGGTTGCACTTGTGGGAGACTAATTGCGGCAGTAAAAGGTGGCTTATGTAGCAATAGAATAATTTTATTTATTTTTTTCAGAGAATTTATTAGAAACCTTTTGTTTTTAAATGGGGCTACTCCATGTTAAAGTGGCTCAGTCCATTATGTTAAGCTGAGAGAGAAACCGTTTCCCTATAAGCAGTTTTCTAGATATCAATAATTTTTTCCACGCTTCAAAGTGGGAGGAAAGGTTTAAATTATTAAGATTTTCAAAACTAAAGACATAGAGCAAAGAAAAAAACCCCTGGAGTTCAAGGTCAACATTTTGCTTTGACAACTTCAAACCATATCTTTTCAATGCAACTTCTTAAAGATGTTATTAAGTTTAATTTTCTAAACAAAAAGTAATTTGAATGAGAAAGCCATTCAGTTAGAAACCACCAAAACATTCTGGCAGTTCCAAAACTTTATTTCCACAATAGTTTTCAAGTCGAGATCTTTGTGAAAGCCAACCCTTTCCCACAAACAGTCTCAATTTCTGTGAATCAGCATGTTCCGTCTTTGAACACTTTATTACCAGTATGACACAAAGGCTCCCACCTCACAAGACCTCTTCTCCAAAAGCCTGTTACTCTTGCACCCTCCTCTGGGACCTGCCACTGCAGCAAGCACTCCGGGTTTAGGTTCTGCTCCTCATTGAGAGATGACATCCTGCTGCCAGCTGCGGTTCTCAGCAGAAGTCTTCTGCCTCTGCAGAAGTCTTCTATCTCTCCAGCCAAATGCCAGAAGCTAAAAGAGAGTAAGAACAAACGGTAAGAGAAATGCTGCACCTGCAAGCATCGCCTCATAACTACCACTTGGTTAGAGCTTCAGATCCTTAGAAAGGTCACTTGGAGATCAGCATGAAGAGGAAGAAGCTGGCCATCCCACCCACAGCTCCTTGAAACCTCACAGCCCCCTGTACAGAAGTACAACAGTAGTCATCAGGACACCTGGCGGAATCACAATTACATTTTAATCATCCACACTGAAAAGCATTCAAATGGTCTCACCTATCATTTATCCCACCTCACTGAAGAAAGTAACTCTGGCTTCCAGCTCATCCCCTGGGCCTTTTTGGCCAAGTCCCTGGTCACAGGATGTCTGTTACCCCAGATATGTCACCTCAAAGCCTCTCAGCCTTAGCCTCAGCACAGACCCCTCGGCAATCCAGCTTACAGCATCCCCAGGGATCCTCTCATTCTCCTGGTTCCTTGTTCCCCATAGCAGAGTTAGCATCTGCTCTCATTGCTCTTGAACTCTACTCATGGAAATCCCAGCCCCAGGCACAGAGGCTGGAAAAAACTGCCTTAAACCAGAGTAAAACTTTCTGCTCCACACATTAGATCTACTTGGGTGCTGAACAAGTGACTAGCTGGTTGGACGTGCCCGCGTCATTCTGAAGTCTAAGTAGCTTAACCAGTTGAGGCCATACACAGCAAAAGGCATGCAGGAGATAGATACAGACAGTTCTGTATCCAAATAGGATAAAATCAAAACTTGTTTCTGAACTGCATGCAGAAAGGCTGCCCACACCATCCCACTCTTGCTTTCTGTAGCAGTGTCGGCATTTGGGAATTTCTGTGTGTCTCGGGTGATTAAAGCCATCCAACCTTTGGCCCCATGCCTTATAACTCCACCCAAGGCATGTTGTAATTCCCTAGAAATGCACTGTTTGTCATGTTTTATTGTTTAATTACACTCTGGCTTTATTTTATTGATACATGTCTGTTTCTTGACTAGCTACATGTGGGTGTTTATGCCCCTGAAGGAAAGACTGGGAACACAGATGCTCCTGCAACCATCGCCGTTACCAGAATTGCAGTGCTCAGCACCTGTCCCCTTCTATTTTCCCACCTTGCTTGTGCTCCCACTAGGAGAAGGATGGCCCTAACCATCAGCACAGTGCCAGCAGCAAAGATCGTTCATATCTCAGAGTGGACAACGTCATTTTGTCGCGTTGTATGTCCCCAGACTCCCAACTATGAGTTACCCTTTACAAGGTCTTGGTAATTCCTTAAATAAAACAGAAGTGAGCATTGGTCAGTCATTCCCAGGTCTAGGAAAAAAGTTTGCACTGTCTAGAAGTATACAGGTCTTAGGGTGGAGGAGAAGCAAAGCAGCTTCATTTCTCAAGGTTTGGCCTAGCTGAGCACACAGAGAAATCTGTGGTAGTGCTAGGCAGGCTGACAAGGTAGCATCCAGTAGGAGGATAATTATTTCCACATCAAGAGTCCCAAGGCCATTACTCATATAAATTCCCATGGAAGTCAGTTGTGCAAAAGTACAAAGAATTCCCCCAAAAATACAAAAGTATCATAAGGGTTTTTACAGTAAATTGCAAAACATAATCAAAGTTGGATGGGATGCTCTAGAACCACTCTCATTCTTACTAGCCATCCTGATCTTATTCCTGTCTTTATTTTCCTCTAGTTCGATCAGTTGCAAGAAATATACGTCTTAACTACCTGAGAAATTCTTTCAACTAGGAAACTGCATATTTAGAAGTGTGTAAGGAAGAAGGGATAACAAGCACTCCCTGTAAACATCCCTTACCTCCTTTCATTTTGCCCTTTGAGAGAAGGGAATTTGCCATTTGGAGCCAGCAATGTCCTTTTTGTTGCCTGCTTCTGGGTTCCAGTTGACCAGTATTTCCCAAAACACAGCGCTGCTGTTTGAGAGTTGCACATTAGGCATCTAGAGTTCAACAATAACAGAATTCTTTCTGCTTTGGCAGAGTTTGTCTCAGTTTGGAAACTTTCAGCCTGAGTTTGATGTCACTTACAGCAGCCAATATGCCCATCCAAAAAAAAATGATGCCAAGTAAATAGAGTTACTGCAACTTCTGCTAAGGCAACGCGTTTCTAAAACTTTTGGTAATCCAGGGGTAAGAAAGAAGTGGTACATATTTCATTAAATCTATATGCATATATAGATGTATTATACATATTTATTTAGCTTAACTGATGGAAACTACTAAATTTGTGCAACAGTCAGATCTCAAGCCCAGGGAAGGCCAACTGTCCTCATCATTTCTACCAGAGCCTATAGAATCTATGCTAGCATTAAGGCAGTAATAATAATAACCTAGTTCTTTTGGGTAACAGAAATCCTTCTGAGTGTGAAATTGCCAACCATGAACCAGAATACTTCTGTGAGTCTGCAGAAAGAGAGGCTGAAGCAATAACTGACAGGGTGCCTCTCCTATGTTAATTGTTAACTCAAAGGACTGCCCCAGGACATTGAAAATGCCCACGTTGTTAACTATTTATTGCAGAGGGAGGAGGGGGAGACATGACCCCCTCTCTTCAAATCCCAGAAAGCATGGGAATGAGAAAAGAAAGCTAAGGCAACTGTTCATAGAATTCTGGCTAATATGCGTGACATTTGCATGACTATGTACCTCTCTTCTCCTCACAAGAAAACATCACCTCTGTTTTCACCTTGCATCTTCTTTCCCTGTCATCCCTAATAAAAATTAACATTGAAATACTCTGTCTTTAAACTAGTGATTTGCCCATAAAGTGTCATTTGCTACAAATTGATTTTTAGAGTTAGCTTGTAACCTCTAAAATAAAGCACTATTAAACATCGCCCCATGTCAAAAAACCTAAGGACATTTGCCCATTCAATGATCATGGACAACTTTACATGCTAAGAGATATTGAAATTACTCCATAAGTGTTGTGGGCTGCTCACTAGACTGTTTTCCTAACAGCCTGATGTTTCCTGGTAGTTATGGTATGACACATCAGTCATGACACTTTTTAAGTATAGCCAACTTGCAGAGTCTGTGAATCCCACAGCTGCAAGGGCTTGGAGAAGCTACTTGCAAAGTGAGTTCAAAAACATTATTTTTTGAGGGGAAAAGTTTAATTTAGACATTTTGATGCTTTTATCACCCTTTAAGCCTGCTTTTTTTTAAATCGGATTGGCTTCCTATGAAATCAGTCAATACTTCAGTAAATGAACATCTATTTGTTTGGCCTGTTACAAATAATAAATCTATCGTGCATCTAAGCAAAGTAAGGGATGGTTTCTGTTTAGTTGTCTGTCCCCTTCCTATTCATTCCTAAAATGTATTTATCTTTTTGACTAGCTGTGAGCTAAAGTTTGCATAGACCTGCCTGCAACTATTTCAAGGTCTCTTCCCTGTTCAGGGGACAGCTAATGTAGAGTCTAGCATTGAATAACATACAGTCACAGCTGGTCTTCCTTCCTAAATGGATTATTTTGTATTTATTGACATAGAATTTCATCTGCCACTTTATCTTTCAGTCATTAAGTGTTATGACCTTTTTATACTGCCCTGCAAGGGACTTTCTATCTTGAATAAGCTAACCTTGTCCCTCATCCTCTCATAAATACACTGACAGACCCATGTACACAGACTAACCTAGTAAGACCCTAGTGGAAAAACCCCGTTATTCTGCAAACTTGAATTTTTACTTCTCACATCCTTCTCAGAAGGGAACTTTCCCACTAACTGAACACCACCATAATTTTATAAGAGCAATGGTGGTGGCGGTGGATCATGTTTCTTGGAGAGGTAGCACACAGCATCGAACCGTCTAACGTTGGCTCCTTCAGAAAAATCGGTAGAGCAGTGAAGCAGGGCTACAAAACCAGAATGGCAATCTTTCACGATACATATCCCTGTGCTTCCTCACCTAATCTTCATTACTTAGCTTCTAACAGTCTGCCTGCCACAAAGTCAGACACTCTAGGCTGGCAACACAAAAAGCCACTCTCCACCCCTCTACTAGTAACAGCTAGGACACATACTCCAGTTAACAATTAGGCAATTCAAATTTGTGTAATTTAAACTCTCAGGTAAGCAGCATCTGTCCTCAGAATTCCATAAAAATTATGTTATACTCATCCTAAGACTATTCTGCCTCAATTTGAATATATATCCTTGTTTCACCTCCTGCAAAAAAAAAGTTGTAGCAGCTGTAATTTCCTCCATACTGAATATCTGTGCAATGCTATCACATTTCATTCATATACTGATTCTACAGATTCTATACCAGTAGAGTTTCAACTTCTAATGTGATTGAAACAGAACAGTTAATTTATTTACTTCTATATCTTTCGCAATTTTCTTCAAAATCTTCTTGGCATACCTTACTATGATTTGACGCACATCTTGTGAAAGTTTATTCTCTTTTGCATGTTCCCTATTGAGAATGACTTCCACATATTGACTTATGTCTTTTTCTTTCTTTATTCTTTTTTAGTCTGTCTAGAAACTGATTTTCAGAGAGAAAATGCACACTACCTATCAAAAAGACCCTAAAACCACCTCTTATACTTCACGCACTTCAAGAAATGTAACATTTTGGCTGTTTTAATTTCATTTCAGAGAGGTTTCCTTAGTTTTATCAAACACCCCTGTGGCACTCTCACTCTCACCAGAATGTTGAGCTTCAGTACATGGTGATCACTACTGCACTGAATCTTTGGTAGTTGCCTTTTGGGCCATGTCCAGCACAGTAACTCAGGCCTAAATCACAAGCTGTTTCTCCTCTTGTTTGCTCTTTGGCCATTTACCCTAAAATGTCATTCATGATGCCAGGAAAAAAAAAAAAAAAAAAAACACAAAAAAAGAGAGGCTCCGTCTTATACACCCATATGATGTTCATGATGTCTACAGAGAAACAAAGTTTTCCATTATTATTGTGATTTTTTACTCTCTCCCTATATCATGTTCATTGTTAGTTGCCCAACCAAGTGATCAATATTGTAACCACAACATTATAATATTCCTTCTAATTGGAACCCACAGGCATACTGTGATACAGTTAATTTATTTAGTTTGTTTGAACCTGAATTTTGATGTATCATGCCACTTCTCCACCAGCAAAGCTATTCTGTTATTCCTGTATTCTGATATTATAGTGGCTTTCATTCCTTCTCCCTGTCGGCGCACCTATTGCATACTTAAATCATTTCTCAGCTTCTAAGTATGCCCAACACAAACAAGGTGCTTCCAGAGGGCTGAATAAATTTAGGGCACTTCTTTGTGGCCAATGATGGCTGGTGTGCCAGCTCTGCCTACATTCTATAGAATTGGGAGAAGCCAGGTCTTGTCCTGCAGCCATTGCAGCACCACCAGCAAGGATGATGCTAGGTCCTCCCCATCTGGAAGGGAAGATTTAATTTCACAAGCAAAATCCCATACTAACATCACTGCTGTCATTCAGGAGATCCATTATTCCCACTTCCTGAACTGACAGTGCAAGAGGAGAAAGGATGAAGTCCTTGGTTACTTGCACAGCAAGGCATGCCCCCAAATTTGAGGTCAGGACCTGGACAGCTTAAAGAAATGAGAGAGAAAGACCTTTTGTCTCCTACCCTACAACCTAAGCAAAGTCTCTCAACACTGCAAACTAGCACATTTTAACAAATTTTAACAATTAAAAGTTATTAACATGGCTGGTTTTCCTGACAAGAGCCTACTTTTTCAGTTAAGAATGAAATACAGGAAAAACCCATGGAGTTTAAACACTTACCATTCTTGTCAAGATACAACCCATTTTTAATAAGGTCTATTTGACAGAAAAGCCAAGAGGTGTTGGTAACTTAAAAAGGAACAACAAGTTCCTTCTTCTTTATTGCATTTCTCTGGTACAACCTAGAAATTGAACAGAAACCACCATCTCCATTTGGACCAGCCTCCTGATCATACAGGCTATAATTTCTGGTTGATTTACTGTGCCTATCTTTTAGAAAGATATCTCATTCTAAAGACTTCCTTATGGATAGTCCGCTATATGCCTTAGCAATTTTTCAATAATTACTTACCCTTGCTTAACTTGTTTTTCAATTTATTCCCAGGTTAAATCTGATTAGCTTTAAATGCCTGGTATTTAGCCTTTGTATGATTAGCTTTAAATGCCTGGTATTTAGCCTTTGTAACCCTCCTTTGCCAAAGTAAAGAATTGTGAAGTATCACCTACTTTTACTCAGAAATGTACGTAAAAAATTGAGATCAAGTCATCTTTAGTCTTTTTTTTTCTGCACAGACCGAGTTAAGATGCTCTCCTGCTGTTGCATTGAGGAAAAGAAGTGAGAAGCTAAAAGGAACCAGAGCAGAATCAAAGCAGGAGTGCAGATTAACGGTGATGATGCCAGCATTGATTTTCTCTTGCTTCCCTGAGGCAACTACTGTCCCAGTGTCCCACGATGCTGTGAGATATGGAACACAACCAAACCCTCCAGCCACTTCAGTAAGCCCTCCAGGTATCAAAGCCAAAAACAACTCATGGGTGTGTCAACTTCATTAGCGATGATTCAAAAAATCACACTATAGAAGCGTTTTGCATGGCTCAGCAAAAGATTATTCAAAGACTTAAATCCAAATCAAAGACATGCACATCTTTGTTTTACTGTTAACTGTTTGGCTATTAATAATTGCTTATATAATTCCATGAGTGAATGTAGCATTTAGGAAAAAAAAAAACCCAACAGGATAAGATCTGTTCTTTACAACGAAATATAATTTTAGCAAAACACCTGCAAAACAGACATGTTTCTGCATTAAAGGAAACTAGTAAGGAACCTGGCAACTTAACGACACAGATTCTGGATATAAAAACAAACACAGGATCTCATTTCCCCCAGTCCTACAGCACATGCTTTATGTATACACGTGAACAGGACATCTCCACTCCACGGTCCATCATTTGAATAAAGAAGGCACCTTTCAGTTGCTGAGGCAACACAAAAGCCAATCAATAGTAGACTTTTTTGAACCTGTCTGTCAAGAGAGTCACAAACACACCCCTATGCCTCCTTCTTTGTGCTCTGGAAGGAGGATACTGACTATGCAGTCTTCCTTTTCTGTTCTGACCATCACGCAAGTAGCTCGGTGAGAAGGAAGAGACTTCAGAAAGAAAGCAAATTCAAAGAGCAGTTCTGGAGGGCCTGACTGATGATAAAGATTCTGGCTTACAAGTTCAGATTGTAACCGGACAAACAAGCACGGTGATTTCAGCCGCGCTTCTCTAAGACATCATGCACTCAATACGGTATTACCAGGCATCTTCTGGAAACACAACACAGCCGAGAAGAAACAGTCTAGAAGGTTCCTGGAGTCTGTGGAAGATAACTTCCTGACACAGCTGGTAAGTGAGCCTGCCAGAAGAGGTGCCTCATTTGACCTGCTGTTTACAAACAGAGAAGGACTGGTGGGAGATATGGTGGTTGGAGGCCATCTTGGGCTTAGTGACCATGAAATGATAGAGTTCTCAATTGTTGGTGAAGGAGGGGGGTCAGCAAAACCACTACCATGGACTTCCGGAGGGCAGACTTTGGCCTGTTCAGGAACACTGGTCAGGAGGGTCCCTTGGGAGGCAGTCCTGAAGGGCAAGGGGGTCCAGGAAGGCTGGGCATTCTTCAAGAAGGAAGTCTTAAAGGTGCAGGAGCTGACTGTCCCCACGTGCCGTAAGAGAAACAGGCAGGGAAGACAACTGGCCTGGCTGAACAGGGAGCTTTTGCTGGGACTCAGGAAGAAAAGGAGAGTTTAGATGAGATATTAGGAAAAATTTCTTCACTGAAAGGGTTATCAGGCACTGCAACAGGCTGCTCAGAGAGGTGGTAGAGTCACCATCCCTGGAGGTGTTGAAAAAATGTGTAGACATGGCACTTTGGGACATGGTTTAGTAGGCATGGTGGTGTTGGGCTGACGGTTGGACTTGACGATCTGAGCGGTCTTTTCCAACCTTAATGATTCTATGATTATATAACCAAGAGCTGATTCCAGGAGACTACCTGTTGAAGTCACTAAGGCTTTTCTCCAAAGTAAGGACTAAACAGGAACTGCAGGATTGACCCAAGGTGCAAAAAAAAGAATATGAATTTAAACTAAGTAGGAACTGACAACTATAAAATATGTGGATTTGGAAAAAAAAGAAGTAAAAACCCAAAAATTGGTGGAATGTGTTTGGAAGTGTAAGCGAAAAGAAGAGAAATTACAGAAGTGTACCATAATATATGAAATATGCTTAAGCATGTTCCCAGTAGCAAAACAGAAAGTGTACTTCCTTTTCTATCAGTCATGCAACAGCAACCAACAAATCAAAGCAGATAAAATGTCATGTAAGATCTGCACTGATTTATTTCTTTGATTTGTTATTTTTTAGAAAACAGTCATCCACAAATAAACCCAAATCAACTCTGCTATTGCTTTCCACCAGCAGGAGGGCTGACTGTAAGATTGGGAGCTTTTCAGATGTTATTTCCCTGCAGTGCTGGTGGTCTTAGGGTCCTGGCCTTTTTAAACTCTTTGCGCAAGCCAGACCAGCATAACAGAGGCTGAGAAGAATTAACACCATTACAATGGTAAGAGTCCAGAGCGTTATGAATTACACCTAAAGAAACGGATCGTATTTCCAAGTTACATTGAAATATAAGAATATTTCATGGCAATGTGTAGACTCGATTTAAACAAAAATCGTCAGTCACCGTAAAGCATATTGTTGTTTTCAAAAACTATAGACTGTGTAAAAAAAATAACGTGTAAGGACATGAAATTTAGCTAAGCGGAAATATAATCAGGGCTTCTGAAAACCTTCTTTAAGACCAACATCTAATTTACAGAGCACAGAGATATTACATTTACCTGTTAATTACCTGCTCATAAAAGCTTAATTCTGCTTGACTTCAGCATATACAATTCCCAACAACAACAATGGAGAGCTGTGAGCATATATTGAGAGAACAGACAGCTTTGTAAATAAGATGTTGATACAAATGTTCAGCTTTCTAATCATTTCCCCCCTCAAGACACTAAGTTTTATGAAATTCTTTAATTGTCTTTATTCATTCTTGGATATATGGCAGATTTTAAGGACTGTAAAAATATAAAACTAAGGAAATTAAATTCTTGAGCATAAACCATATGTGTCAAGATTGTACGAATAATATAAAAGATAACCATTATGTACCCATGCCTTACAGTATCACCATAACTTCAGGGCTGTTGTTTGCTTTCTAAGTATATACTTCTTTCTAAGAGCACATGCAAGTTGTGCTGAAGCAGCACTCTTATCTTGTTATGTGCACTGTGTGACTCTAAAACTGTCATTTCATCCTGATTAAAATGCAACATAAGAAAAATTTATTTTCGCACTCGGCACTTCTAGACCTAGGATGGTGTGCACTGAAATACAGACATGCCTTATTACTTCTACATGCACTGATGTCTTAGAACAAAGACAGTGATTTGATTTTATTAATTATTCACAAGTATTTTAATGAAATTTCATTTAGGTGGTTACTGATAGAAACTAATAAACTGACGTTCCTCTCATCAAAGCAGTTGTTCAAAATCAAACACCAGCTCACTAATAATAACCAGAATTTACCTCGTGCTCATGTTTTCAAAGGCTATTCAGAGGACATTTCTTATGGCCCAAACAGATATATCTGGTTTTCCTACCTTGTTCAGAGGCCATCAGTAATCGATCCAGATTTGGGGTTAGACCGCTCAGAAATGTACCAGCAAGCCTTCTCAGCATTTTTCTGCTATCCTTATCCTACATAAACATCCTAATCATGATATATCATCACTAAAAGCTAGACAATACCAAATTATTTGCTGCCCAACAAGCAAAAATAGATGACGGACTAACAGTTAGGACACTCTTAAGTCCTCTCTAAATCTGTGCCTGTTTTAAATGCAGATTTCCATTGTCAAACTGCTGAGCATTTTTTATGTCTGTGGAAAGCTTCTGTCCATCCAGTGCATGGAGAGTCCAGACAACCAACATAAAATAGAAAATAGTGAATTGTAGAAGCTGGGAGAATAAAAATTGCATATTGAATTGTTATCAGCCAAAAAACATTGCCAGATCTGGACCTGTGTATGCTACTTGCTCAAACTAAGGTAGTTTCTTCAAAAGGGAGGTTAAGCAGCAAATGAACAAAGGAAGTTGATGTAAGAATCCTCTGGTCTTACTGCTCGCTACACCATCAGTGCCACAGAAACGCCTTCACAACAGTCACATCAAGAATACGAGTGCAGTGACTAGAAGTGAGACTAACCACAAATGTGCCAGCATAATAAGACAGATTCAGTGGAAAGCTTTGTTTTCATAATTTTCCTCAAAAGACTTGGGCTCCTTGGAAGTTTCTTGGGGTTTGCTTCTTTTAAACACCACAAAAAACATGCATCTCTTAGAAGTGCCTGTACCTCTAACAACGAGAAACCATTGAATTCGGGTAACTTCAAATATACTGTTCTCAATTTCTCCCCCCAAAAGAAAGGAGAATACCTTGAAAAGAAAACAGTTATTTGGAACTAGTGATCACCTGCACCTAAGCAGGCTTTACAGCCTACTAATTTAGAAAAATATACACAATGTTACTCTTACCATGTGTATTGGGTTTGCGTGGCGAGGTTTTGGCAGCAGGGGGGCTACAGGGGTGGCTTCTGTGAGAAGCTTCTACAAGTTTCCCCCATGTGCGACACAGCCAATGCCAGCCGGCTCCAAGACGGACCCGCTGCTGGCCAAGGCCGAGCCCATCGGCAAGGGTGGTAGCACCTCTGGGACAACGTTTAAGAAAGGGGAAAAAAAACCCTGTGCAACTGCAGCCGGAGAAAGGAGCAAGAGGACGTGAGAGGAGCAGCCCTGCAGCCCCCCAGGCCAGTGCAGAAGGAGGGGCAGGAGGCGCTCCAGGTGCCGGAGCAGAGATTCCCCCGCAGCCCCTGGGGCAGCCCATGGTGGGGCAGGCTGTGCCCCTGCAGCCCACGGAGTTGTATTTTGTTATATTTTCTCTCCCCTGTCCAGCTGAGGAGGGGGGAGTAATAGAGCAGCTTTGGTGGGCACCTGGCATCCAGACAGGGTCAACCCACCACATGATGTCCTCCCGTCACCTTGTCTTCCCCACTGATTAGTCTACTCAGTTCTTGGTCAGACGGCTAATACTAGATGCCAGTCCCACAGGGGATGGGACTGTCTTTGACCTTTTCATTCAGACAGTGTTTACAGCAGAGAAAACACACTAGAAATAATAATAAAAATTCCATTAAAATCATCTTCTATACTCCTAAACCACCTCGAGGGGAAAACTGCTACAAATACTGAAACTCAACATCAGACAAATGGCGTGCTTTCTTTTTCACACACAAAGGTTCGCTAGCTCTCTAAAGAAAACGCATCAGACAGAAGTCCTAACCACCAGCAGAACCACCAACAAACATGCCAGAATCTGCTGAAGTCCTTGCAGAAGACAAGAAAGCGAGAAGCTCCCGTTTCAGATTCCTAGTCTTTCTCCTCCCTGCTCTTCTTGATATCCGGGGCTTGGGGTTTTTTTCTGGGTTACAGCCGGTGAGGCGCAGCACATCTCCATGAGCTGCCCTGCTCGCTGCAGCTGGGCAGCAGCCCCATGACTCCATGGTGGGCTGCGAGACAGCTCACCCGGGGACCGAGGTCTCCCGGGCAGCTCGCTCCTGCCAGTTCTCCAGACGGGTTGCTAAGGCCAGGAGGGCAGACCACACAGGCTGCTGCAAGCACTGCCACAGCAAACGTCGCCACTCTTGCAACACACTGGATTCCCATGCCTGGGGAGCTGCTGGTGTAAATAGTCCATCGCTTTTCATCCTTAGACCCTACCTCAGCAGAACATTTCTACATAAAGAAGCGCACGCTTACACACTTTGCTGTGCTGCAAAGCAACACATTAAAGACTTGTTCAGTCAGACATCCACTTAGAAGTGGGTTAAAGTTTCAAGCATTTTATTTTTTTTCTGGAAAGATTAAAATTCAGAAAACAGAGAAAACACCAAAGAGAAAAATATCTGTAAAAATAAGACACAAAGATCTTTTCGTCCAACCATAATCGTGCAGTAATTTTTTCAATACTGCTGGAAATACTTCACTGGATGTTGGGACTTGGTGTGAGTACACAGTCGGTCCGGTAACCTTGTCCACCTAAACTAAGATTTAATTCGTGAAAAATTTGGCCTTCAGCATAAATACCCTGAAAAGCCCTTGTTATTTTGCAGCCTCAAAATAAATTAGCTCTTCATCTTGGGTGAGCTGAAGGCAAGCCTCTTATTTGTTTTTTACTCCTGGCATTTATAAGAGGAGAAAAAAAATCAAAATACTGATGTTACTTAACAATTGATGGTTTTACTTATCATAGACTTGAAAGTACCTTATATTTGCTATATGAGCTCTTTCATTCTTATATATTTGTCTTATCATACACCACACATCATTTCATGGCTACAACAGCACATGGAATCCACAAGTATCATAAACCATTGCTCTTTGTCTGAAAACTGATGTGTGCCAACTACAGCGCATAAGATAATGAAACACTTCACATATTATTGGCAAAGTATATGAGCTGTTAAATGTGGGACCTCACAGTCTTACAGCCAAACACCTGGCAAAGTTCAAATGAATTCCACAGGTTTGGTAAAAGCTCATTTTTCATCACTTATTCCATGTCTACTCAGAGGCATTTTGGTTGTATAAAAATCAAATATTTATAATTCAGTGCCTGGGGAGGAGCATCTTTCCTATCAGCCTCCTCAAATGAAAAGCAACCCAAAAAGCATCGCTTAACATTCTGCCAAAATAAGCCTTCTGAGGAGGCTGAAAATGTTTGGCAAGACCGCCATCCCACAACCAGCATTTTCTCTCCTGTTTTTGCCCATCACTGAACTCAACTTGGATCAGCAGAACATCATGAAAAAGGACTGTTTAAACACCTTCTGTTCAAGGCAAAACAGGAAGCTCTGTCATAAGTGAACCTGCTCATTGCTTCCTCTCTTCAGCCTGGGAAGTTCAGACAGCCTGGATGAGTCACAGAGAACTTAAAAGATGACTTCTGGGGTATTCAGCCAAATAAATCCCAGATTTTGGAAGTCTTGAAGCCTAACCATCTTGTATGAGCATCTCTTCAATGAGGCTGTTTCTCTAACTTCAGAATGAATGTTGCAAGGCTCCTTTCTACATACGGACAGCCTGCTCTGCAGGATCAAGGGGTTTGAAATTCCTACTGGACTTCAGAAAGTCTGGTGAGCGCTCAACACAGCTTTTGTTTGCTACATGCATACTAACGTCTGTGAAGAGCATTCTTTTTCCAAACTAAACATTTCCAAGTCTACGGTATAATTCACTGCACAGGTATGCTTACTCATAGCCTACCGTCACCGTAAAGGCAACATGAGTCCCCATGCCGACAGAAGAAAATTCTAAGAGATCTCAGCTCATCTGCCATTACAGTTGCTTGTAATGCTGTCCTGGGAATCCTCTTTTCATAGTTTTATGATTTTAAGACGTAACCTCATACAGCATAATACAGCCTGTCAAAAGTAATATCACAAAGTCTCGTAGAGATGAGACACTCATGGGTAGGAGATGCATAGAAGAACTGAATGGATCCATAGCGATCCAACAAACTCAATGCTCCTGTCGAATCTACTTGAGCTCTGTAGGAGGATAACATCCAGCACACTCTTGGGGGTTATTAAGAGACTGAAAACATACAGCTGAGAAGGATTCGGCCCCAAACCAGGTAAGTCAAGCAAGGATAAAGGCATTCAGAACTTCTTGCATCCAGGACATCAGTTAAGGCATGTGATAACCAAAGTTATTCCTATCTGACAGCTGTTTGGTAGCCTAAACAAAATGCAACAGTGGTTTCAGTGCAGTTAGTAGACAGATGTTTACGTTATAGATGGAACGACGTGGCAAGCTCAGCAGAGAAGCCCAGCAGTTTTGCTAGGTTAACACACCAGTGATAACGGAAGAAAGCTTCCAAGTCCGATACTGCTCACCCCGGCTTGCCGTTCATGGGGTCAGGCCAGGTCGCAGCCAAGAAGCCATGCAGGAAGTGCTCACACATCTGCTACCAGCCCCATTTGCAAACACAGGCATCCAGACAATACAGCATTTCACGCAGATGCTAAATTAGCAATGGTAGGCAATTTTTAAATAATAGAAACCTCCCCCTCAAAAAAAAACCCCCCAAAACAAAACCCAAACACACGTGGCAATTGCTTATATTTCTTTAGCCCCGAAGCAATTTCGTGTTGCAAATTGGCTTTGAAGTATGAATAATCCCAAATCTCAGTGGCCTTGGCCTCCTTGAGAGTCAGTCTTGAAGTATGGACTAGCTTCTCTTGACTTTTTCCCTGCTGAATGCACGCAGCCAGACGGCTGTTACAGCATGGGGCTGTGTTCTTGAGATGATTTGGCTCCCCAAACCCATGCATGCCATCAACCTATCCGTTCGTTTAAAGAGAATGAGGGAAAGCCGAAACACGCCAGGTTCAAAAGGGCAACACAGTCAGTTGCTACTGAAATTCAACATCCAAACGACTTGCTCTAATCTATCTGAGCAGTGCTTGTTGTCGGTTTGTCTTAAAGATCGTTTAGGAACCCCTCTAATGAACAGAGCACTCCGTTTCAGCCACCGGCACCGACCCCTCCGTCACCTGCGCCGGTAGCTGTGCACTCCCTGAAGCCTGGCGAGTCCCGGCCAGGGCCAGGGCCCCAAGCGCATAAATTCGGCAGCCCTGCCCGGCC
>NW_009259975.1:3282499-3300505 GCF_000687185.1 Egretta garzetta
CCTGACCGGTCGCGCCAGGTACCCTCCTCGCAAGCACCCCTGCAACCGCCCAATGGTGCCGTTAACCCCCTCACAGAGACCTCGCCTCCTCCTGGCGGGCCGGTCAAGCGTTATGGGAAATAATGCGCGTGTAGCAGCTATTTAGCAGCCGTGCAAGAAACTTCTGGGCCGACGGCTAGGCCGTGGCTTTGGCGAGAAGCGAGGTTGGGTGCGTAAGAGGGCTTGCGGCACCGGGCTGGAAAGCCGGGCCGGAAAGGGGACACGACACATCCCCGCACGCTGCGGAGAGGGGCGATTGCAAAACGCGGGCGGCCACGCTGGAGATGAGACCAGATGCAGGATTTGAAATCCATGCTCTCGAGAAGAAATGGCACGTAACACTTAACGACATCAAATGGTCACGACCCAAGTTTGAAATCTCCTCTGAAGGAACAGCATCGCTGCTAATCCCGTTCCCCGCTATGAGCACGCCAGGGCAGCGGTTCAAGGATGACTCGGAGGGAAGGCTGCCATTGCCTGACTCACCATCCCCGCTTCCTGTAGCCCGGCCTTTCAAGTCTCCGTCCCGCTACCAGCTCCTGAAGTGAACCCTCTTATCGTGTGAAGTGCGATGAAGTCACAGGCCCCCCCAGACTGTCTCCATACATACTCTCCCTCCTCCATGATTTTTGTCTGGAAATTTGTTGCTCATACGGTTCATACGAACATTTTTCTCACTAAGATCCAAGTAAAATTATTCATCAAATGATTCAGGTTTGACAGTAACTGCGTGGATTGTGAGAGTTTATTAAGTTGGTTTGTACCTATGGATGCTGTGATGAAAAAGCTTCCTGTTAGGTTTTATTCATAAAATGTTGAAAACTCACCTGATAGTGCTCTTCCTGTCAAAAATGCAAGTAGAATGAACGCAAAAGTGTTTAGCAAAAATAACTCTGGTTAACAACAGCGGATTTGAGATAGGGATGCTACGCCCAAGTGACAAAAAAGTATTCCTCGCTATCTCAGCGATACAGTGCTTTATCTGCCTCCTCCAAAAAAACCTGAAGTACAGACCTAAACAAGAACATATACCTAGATGTTTCACAGGGAGAGGTCACGGTCTTTTAGCTACAATCTTAACCAGTCAGCTCTGTGTGTTTTAGTCGGTTCAGGCAAACCCAATTACCAACTTGAAACAGCATTTTGCAAAACGCTACCTCTAATCTTAAAATATATAAATCACTAGGCAAAACTGCATGTAGCCCCTGATCCGCTGCCTTTATTTCTTTGGAGAGAGACCTTTCATGCAGCTCTGCTCAAGTTCACTCAAGCGTACAAAACGCTAATGAAATAGGTGCAATTCACGTAGGTGACATCTCACCCCCGTGAAGCTGTGAGCTTGCCCAGGGTAGCCTCAGGGAGGTGTAGTCTGAGCCTGCTTGGGCTGGGCCTGGGTAGCCATTCGCAAGCAAATGGACAGAGAAGGCAGCCATTCCGACCACCCCCACAGAGCCAAGCAATGGAAATTCAGAGCCCTCCGCCTTAAAAGTGAAAACAGGAGCAGTCAAAGCCTGGCAGGAGCCTGGAAAATTACTTTGTAACAAGGAAAAGCAAGGAGAGACCAAAAGTGAATCATTTTCGATGCCAATATCCAGGCTCTGAAGTACGGCAAGCAAAATTTCCTGCATTTCTGCGAACAAAAGAATTCCCATGCAAAGCAAAGAGGAAGAGGCAATCAGTAGCAAGGATGAAGAAATAAAGCTCAACAAACTATAAAAGAAAGAAAGGAAAGCAGAAATACAGAGAGAAAACAACACAGTGAAATTCATTGTGGAAAAATGCTGTTAGTACAACTGCATTGCAACTCATAGGAAATAAAAAGATGCTGCATGAGAGAGAAAGAGCAAATGCCCGCAATATCAAAGAGAAAGTGGCCACAAATGAACTATGAACCGTCAGGGCATTAAGGCATCCGGCCTGCAGTACCCAAACGTACTTTTATGTCCCTGGTCCATGCAGCTATCTTAACAATATCCCAACTCCATGCCGTGGGAAACCTTAGTGAGCACCAACCCTACACAATAGTTTGGTCTCGCAAGAAGGAAATGCAGGTGCAGAGGCCAAAATGGCCCCACAGAGCCCTTTGACCTGGCCTCCATCTATGCCAGTAGCTTGCATTTCAGGCAAAGTGCCTTACTGTATGCAGATGCAGCCACAGGTCTGCTTCCTCTTGAGGTGCTCTCTAAACTCTTCTTCTGGCTCTCATTGCTGAGGTCACCCCCCTGGAGATCTCCCTAGTGGTGCTCGCAGCCTTATATTCCATCCCACGCACTGGAAGGACCCCATTTTCAACATTTACTGTGGATCTCTTCTTTATTTTCTTTGGTCTTCCATCTCCATTGCCACCAACATGCAAACAATTTGAGAAGAATTCTTTCTGGCTGAGGGAAGCAACATAACGAAGCAGGGAATAATAGATACAAAATGACTGTCTGTGGCTGAGAAGGTTCCGTGTTGGGCAGACGTAAAAACAACATCAGCAAACAAATACAAAATCAATTAACCCATAACAGAGACATTACCGAGGACTACATGAGAAACAAGATGCAGAGGTACAAAGCTCAGCCTGTCCTGAGAAAGCCAGAGAGGCTGTTGACAAGTAAGTTTATCATTCTGTGTCCCGCCAGCCTCCTATTACAGCATCCAGCCACCATCAGCCCACCCAAGTCCTACTGTCAAAAGAGCTGTATGTTCTCCCTGACAAATGTAAAGAGTTGTGGAAAAATATGTCCAAACCCCAAAGCCTCACACACAGCACCTTACATTTTTGACTGTTATAAAACCACCCTGCATAATTTCCAAAATCATGGCCAGACCCTAATGAATACTTTTTTTCAAAACAATGTTGTGGATGTTTCTGTTAACACATTGAGTGTATAATTTTAATTTCTTCGTTTGGAGTTACTCTGTGCTAATAGGCATTATGTTCCTTTCAAGAGACAGCAGAGAACAATGCAGCTGCACTCAGTCAGGGGGCATCCTCTGGAAGAAGGAGGAAAATGTGCTTTTCCAAGAGCTATTGAGCAACTTTTCGGGGAAAAAGTTTCTGGAGTGCAGAGCAAGTCAGACGGAGTGGAGAAACACACAAGGAGGAGGAACCTGCAGCACAAGCAGAGACAGGAGAGCTCTGAGAGAGGCGGTGGAGATGTACACAACCAAGGGGCTGAGCCGATGTAAATACTTCTCCCAGGATGCTGAGAGGAGATCATGAAGACTTCCTTACAGCGCAGGAAGCCAGTGAAAATTGTGGGCTGAGAAAAAGACCAGAACATAAGGACCCATTGGGTGATGGGGGAGAAGACAGAAATGGGTTCAAAGCCTTTCATTTCCATTGTCTCCCAGTTTCTTCTCTTTAAAAATTCTTTTTTTCTAGCTTATCTTCTAATGAAATTATGTTATTTTTGGCAGCATATGTACTAAAATTTGAATGATACAGAGAAGATTAGCATGGCACCTGCACAAGTTGGTTTTGGGGGTGATGGGAAGGCTCCACAGTACAGGAAAAATATTGACATACTGGAGCAAGTCCAGCAGCGGGCCACCAGACCGGTCAGGGGGCTGGAGCACAGACATATGAGAAGACGCTTAGAGAGATGAGTCCATTCAGCTTGGAGAAGAGGAGGCTCAGAGGAAACCTGGCTGCTGAAACTGCCTGACCTCAGGGTACAGAGAAGTCAGAGCCAGACTCTTTGTGTAGGTGCACAATGGTAGGCAATGGACACAAGTTGGAGCACAGGAAATGCTAATAAAATACAAGAAAAATATTTTACCATGAAGGTGGTCAAATACTGGAAGACAGGATGTGAGATCTCTGGAGGTGTCAAGGGCTTGACTGGGCATGGCCCTGAGCTACCTGATCTGGAGAGACCTCCTCTGAGCAGGAGGTTGGACTGGATGACCTCCAGAGGACCCTTCCAACCTAAATTCTTCTGTGACTCTGTGAGACTGAGCTTTTTATGTTCAAAAAGTTGATGTTTTTAGATGTCCTTCACCTTAAAGACAAGGTGCAAGAAAGATCTCTGTCAGAGATCTAACCTACCCAGGCTGATTAAAGAAATGTCATGGCATTTTTGTGAATGTTTATGTTTTATACTGTTAGTGGCATGTCAGATAGAAATTAGTCCTCCTTATTTGTATGTCCTGCAAGACACTGCTATCTTGGGCACATGATTCACCAAGCTATTTTAAATCCCTTCTGTCTGTTTTACCTCTGTGCCCTGCTCTCAACCCATAACTTGCTTCAACACCAATCCTATTGCTTATCCCTTGAGGATTAAAAAGGTTTCTACAGGTCTGTATGATTCTAGGGTAATGAAGTTCAAGATACACATAGTTTGTTTCCCCTTTTCTTTTTTCCTAAAAGGAAATGTATACCCTCATCCAGTGTTTAGCCTGTCTTCTAAATTACAAATTACAGTTACAAAACAATTAGGTTCCTTACCTGCATATGCACACGCGCACACACATATACATGTTCACATCTATACATACACACACATACCAGACATATCAAGTCTGGTGCATTTATTGTTTCCCATCTCATGCTTTCACAGAAACCCAGGCCTGCATTTGCAATGCAGCATCTCTGCAGTGGTCCCATCCTTTGCTGGGCTGATCAGCAGTACCCAGTGTATCTCAGGGAGGCTTCCAGGCTGCGTTCTCACTGAGAGCACTTATACAGGACTGCAGTGCCTCCTGCACAGGTACAGTCTTCACAGCCTTCCCCCTTGCATGGGTGGCTTTGCTCTGTAGACCAGGGACAGCCCTGTCACGCTAGAAACACTTCTCTCCTGCATATCAAAGCTGACAAAATGTG
Organism: Egretta garzetta; assembly: GCF_000687185.1. Lineage (NCBI taxonomy): Eukaryota > Metazoa > Chordata > Aves > Pelecaniformes > Ardeidae > Egretta > Egretta garzetta. The sequence goes on from NW_009259975.1 coordinate 3,287,355, forward strand.
GGAGGACATGGGAGTCGCACAACGTGACGTGCCTTCCCTTAGTGCTAGCTTTTGTGTCTACTTTACAAGTAAGAGATTAATATTGCGAAGTCAGGAGTCTGAAGTTCTGCTTTTAGATTTGCGACAGACTCACTTTCCATTCCTTAGTAGGCTGCTTCATATCCACATCTCAGCTCCACCATTTACAAGAGGGGTGATTATAGCAACATCACAGCAGAAGCCATGGGACTTCACATCTACCCAGCTCTTTGCAAATATAAACTGCACAAACATATACATTCTTTTCTGTAACTCCTTCAAAATAAAATATGGGGAAACTGGTAAATCCTCACAGTTTCTCTGCTGGCATGGAGTAAGGAGTGGTCTCAGTGGCAGAAGGCTGAGTCTTTGCACACAATCTATGATCTCAGACAAGCCAGGTTCGCCAGTTTAATGAGATACTGCAAGTTCGTCAACCATTTCATTGCTTTGGCCCCTCAGAAATGTGCTAAGCATTGATTACAGTCACATAGTGTAAGTTATTCTGGTTTGTTCAGAACCTCAAGTAAGCAGCAGTAACTCCTCATCTGTTTGAACTCTAATGCTGGCATTCCCACGCCATACCATGTTAGACATTCAGACAACTGTGCTGATCACATATTTCCTCTTACTTTAATAGGCCTTTCAGGAATGAACAAGCATTCCCTTGTATACTACTATGGTTCCCATCACTTGATGGTCACACTTAATTAACCACTAGTTTAGTAGAGAGCTGGTTACACTTCATTTCATTAAGTGATTTCATGATCACCAGAGGTACACTGACAGCTCTGTTAGCTGGAGCTATGTGAAAAGGGGCAGCAGAGACAACAGTAACATTTTGCAGCACTTCCTCATCAGTGATTTTCCAGGCACTGCTCTTGCAGAGTACAGCTAGTTACATTTCCACTCCCATTCAGCTTTTTGGCTCAAGGCTATCTCAGCCTCAAGGTAAGATAGACCATATCCTATCACTAGTACCTTTAACAATGTTGGTCCCTGCATCCTTAAAGTCATCATTTTCATAGAAAGTAGATACTAGGAATTTCTTCATCTGCCTTCCCTCCTTTAGGCTTTTCTGTTCATGGTCAGCGGATAAATGTGATTGAAGGACAGCATCCCATTTTAAAACATAAGCAATAATCAATTGGAAAACAAGAAAATGTCAAAAGGTTCTACAGTGTGATAAACCAGGCAGTTTAAAAACACTGGGCAATTAACTCTAAAGTATGTAAGCATCACATGACAGGAAAAACACCACCGATGTTACATACATTAGCATAAGCACACAGACATTACAGGATACCTGTAAAACCATACATTAAAGCTGCATACCGCAAAAACCTTCTCACAATAGTTTATGCTCATTCATAGGGATATGTAATGCACAGATGGTTTAATGTTTCTAACGTGAACACATTTTTTCTGGTTGAAGGCGGGGGGGGTTGCATGGCTGTACTTCAAACCTAGATCTAAAGTTCAGTTTTCCAGTGTTTTAAGCCACATTTCAGTTCAAGAGAGAAAGAAGTGTTAGGAAAACACTGTCATAAAGGAGGGTGAGATGAAAGAGGTACAGATGCATAGCACAAACCAAAAATAAAGCCAACAACTTGAATTTTGTTGTGAGCCCTTTATCTCTGTCGCAGAGATTTGTGTTCAGAAATTGTGAAAAGTCATAAACAAACTGTATGTTGTAAAAACAGCATCTTTGCTCTAACTATCAAGTCTGTAGTTCAAATCATATGAAGAAATGGCAGAACGCTTCCCATTCACTATGAGCAGACAAGAAGAAAAACAGAAGTATCTTGTGCCAAAGTGTCAAATGATACGACTACTTGTTGCTGCCATTCCTTGGAGACCTGTTCTATATAAGGACCATGAGAATCACATATTAATTAAAAGCTTCCTACCAATTTCATCTGTTTTCACTTTCCAATATGTATTATGCTATTATGGCTTGTGATGTGGCGGATTTGTTACTGGAGTCCAGAATATAAAAGGAGCCACTTCTTTCAGGAAGTCCTGGGAGGAATTTTGTTTCCTCTGTCTTCCCAAACACACATCTATTACCAAAAAACTCATCTAGCAATGGAACTAGATAATAATATATGGAAAAATGCAGCATCCTGTCCCCGAACCAGCTCCCAACACAGTTATGAGTAGTTTCATGTAAATTGTGTGAACTTTTCCTTAGAAATTAGGCTTGTTACTGATGGGGGCAGGAAGGGGAAACAAACCCTCACTGCTTTTTACAACCAGCCTGCACAAAATATTATTATAAATAGTTTATATGCCTATAATATCTTTCACACATGTACTCTTCACAGTGACTATGGCAGATTCATATCCTTGATCCAACTTTAAAGGCAGAGTAAACGATATGCCAAGCATTTAAGTGACCTGTTCAAAGTTGTGTAATGAGTTACAGATATGCTGGCTGTCTCCAGCCCCCATACCCTGCAAAGTACAACCCGACTACAGTTTGTAATGAGTCATTTAGCCACAGATACTGTAAGCAAAACGAAATTACATTACTCAGGTCTTAGAAGGGTGATACTTTGTGTACTCAGTAAATCAAGGAAAAGGAAATCAGCAATGGGCTTTGAACCAAAAATGCCAATTCGTGACAAGGTTATTCAGATTTGGTTATCAAGAAAAGAAAAGATTCTCACTGCCTTAAGGGGAAATCACTAGGCATTTCTAGATTAGATCTCTTGTTCTGCTAGCACACAAACCCTAATTCCTTCAATAAAAACTTTGCATTTTTCAGGTAGGTGAGGCATAGATCAGTGGTGACAATGACCTTACTAGCGTACTAAGGAACAAAAGATTACGAACTGTAACAGGATCCAAAGGAACATCTTCCTCCATGTCTCTTGGATGGATGATTTGCAAAGCATTGCTCACCCTGCATATGAGATACTTCAATTGACCATTTAAAGATCCTTTCTCATGTACCTTCCTAAGTTTCTGGGCTGGAAGCTATTTGCATTGACTGGACACTTAAGTTGTAAAGTGCTGTGCATTCTATGTGGTGCTACAAAAGCAATGTTATTGATAATAAAGACAAGATCCAGCAGGCAAAACAGGAGAAAATCCAACAAATCTTTGATTCATAAGAGAGTCAAAGCTGCATGATTCAAATACCAGAAATTCACTTTCAGGATTTTGGCAAGTTTTTATAACCAGTAAATTATTACTAGTTTTCCTTGGTATTCATTATAACAACATTAATAGCAGTGGATTCCTTCACACATGTTTGATTTTCATATCCAAATCTGTGGGAATCCCTCTGGTATTTAACAGAACAAAATTAAACATCAATTACAAAGTCATAGAAGAAAATCTTAAAGCGTCTTTATCCAAAAAAATGTTCACATTAATTTATTAACAAACATGACTTTCCAAGGTTTCAAACATTGTATGACTGCAAAATCGTGAAATTTGTGCTCAGTTTGTAAATATGCTGCTATATATACAAAAACTGCTGCCACAACTTATCATGTTGCTTCCCCATTATTAGAATTTGCCCCATACCTCACTGCACGTGAACTTAACTAAAATGTTATCGTATCAGGTGGAAGGAGAGAAGGAGACCCTATTTTAGGAGTTGCAGAAATTGAAAAAAATGTAGGCAACAGAAAAACACATCAAGTTTCTCTCACTGAGAAGTGTGATGGGAATTTGGCAGGAGCCCCACAGTCAGTATCTTTCTCTTACACACAATTCTCCCTTTCAATTGCCCACCTCTCTCAAGGCAGTATTTCCTCTCAGCTAAACATACATATTTCAACATAAAAACATTGATATGAAAACATTCTCCTTTTTAACAGGCATGATACTCAGAGGTTGAAGATTTAGTCCTCACTGAAAGGCTTTGCCAACATAATTGCTGCTAACGGTTAGGTCATTTTTTTCATTGGAAGGCATAGACACAGTGTGACAAAAGCATACTTGACATCCATCCTTCACATCTGATTTTATGTACATCTTCCATAAACACATGAATTCTTATTTTATCTCACAAGCATTTAAATTAATTATTTTTGCAGTCACCAAACAGCTGAAGAGACATAGCTCTGGGCTACAATCCCACATGTCTAGATAGAACAGCTTTTAAGCATCTCTTCTCCAGAAGGGTTTAAGTGGAAAAGCTCTGATTATTTTTTCCTGAAGAAGAACATGGGCTCAAAAAGAAGTGACAAAGCCTAAGAACGCATCCATGGCCTTGAATCCAGGGGCTGCTCACCTGTATCAGGGCTCTGTGGTGTCAGCTGGAGCCTGAGCCTCTCCTCCAGTAGGAAAGGCATCAGGTCCTTCCTGGTGATCACTCCAACCACTCGGTTCTGCGGGTCAACAACAGTGAGGTGGCGCAGCCCCAGGGTGCGAAACATGATGTAGGTGCGTTGCAGTGAGAAATGAGCTTGGACTGACATTGCAGATTTGTTTATGTATGGCTCCTGTAAGGCAAAGAGAGAAAACATAGGGAGAACACAAAAGCATGAGTGGACCCCTGCCACAGAGGTGGGAAGGAGAGGCAGAGGAAGGACGCCGAGGAGAGAGAGGTAGCAGGTTTGAGGGTCAGGAGCCAATAAGAATGCTGGTTCTTCTCTCCCTGTTCCCCATCCCCAGTTATACCTAAAACATCGGGAAATACCATAGTAAAAAACACTTTCTTTTTTGGTAAACTGTCAGGTTCACTCTAAATAAGCTATTATGACTGGAATGTACCCAAATCTCACAGGCTAGAAAAGCAAAGTTGAGCTCCGTTGATATGGTCTGAGTTTTTACTTGGAAATAGTCAGTGACCCCAGTATTTATTAAGTCTTAAGATTTTTTATAGCTGCTATCTCATTACACAACCATTTATGACATCCTGTAATATTTTGCAGTAAATGCTTATAAAAGTCAATTCACATAGAAACACAGACTGGGAAGAAGAGGACAAAGAAAATAATCATATGGCTCTGAGAAGAAGAGGACATGCAAGTACTAAACTCTGGTCACTGAAAACTATCAGGGCAATAAACGTTTCCTGATAGGAACAGAGCTAAAGACCATTTTATTGTTAACCAAACTGGTCTTTATAGCTTATATATGTTCACTGAGTTTTTACTTTTCACATAATTCTACAGTTTCCTTCTTATGACTTGGCCAGTCCTGTCAAAGAAGGTGCATTATGCTTCCCAAGTGTGTGCTTCCCCAGACACAGGAAAAATGAAACAAAGACGTGATAAAATAATATAAATAAATGCACAGTATAGAGGGACACATCTCTTCTCCCTTTTTCACTTACAGGACTAACAAGACATTCAAAGACATAAGGAAGAAAAAAATTAAAGATAAAAAGGTTTCCTCTTTCTGTACCACATATAATTTTGGTGTGGAACTCATGGCCACAGGAAATCACTATGCCCAAGAACTTCACAATGGATATTGCTGTGGATATCGGAAACAGAGCTTTCGTGATTGATAATAACAAGTTGTTGGAAGGGATACCAAACTTTGTGCTTTGGGGATCACATCAGGTACTAAAAAGTTCGGTATCAATGTGAAACCTAATTGAGTGCAATAGGTTTCCCACAACAAAAAAGTTGTGTGGCCCAGTGGCGCAAGCACTGGACTGGGTCTCAGCTGAGCTGGCTTCTACTCCCATGGATGGCCTCCTCTTGAACTTTGGAAAGCCATGTGTCCTCTCTCCACCTCAGTTTCCCCATCTATTGCAAGAAAACTCTCAAACCAACTAGATAATGGATACTAGTAGCATTGTGATCTTTATATTTTTTCTCTCCTTCTAGCTATTCACAAAGCAAGGAATTCAGACTAGATGGATCTCAAACTCAGTCCCATCTTCTTTATACATGAGTAAACGGGAGCAAATTTTATATCTTTTTAAATAAAATCCATCTGAATTAGGCGCTCTGGCCTGGATTTCCCAGTGTCCCCTCACCCCAGTTTCAATGCTGTAGACTGGAAATTCACTGAAGCAGAAACTACATTTATTTTGTTTATAACATATTTATTTTAGGCCTTATTCAGTATACTAAACATATTATTGCTTTTGGACCCAGTATTTTAGTACAGTATTTAGGAAATAAATGTGGCAATGTCATAGCAGGGATTAAAAAAAAAAAAAGGAAAGGGGAAAGAAATATAGCTTTATTTATAAGTTGATGTATAGGCACTGTACTGTAATGGAGCCTAAAATCTGAAAAGCGTTGCTTTATATTTGCTTTATAGGACTATAAGAGCCAAATAATGACATTTAAATGATCTATTCCATTAACATTGTATCATTTTGTCAATCTGGAATGTATTTTAATCAAAAGCCCCCTTGAAATGGTCTCCTTTGTTGTATTTTCTTTTTGGCTCATTTTATCAACATCTGTTATGTTTATACAATATGAATTAAAACTTCGGAATGCTGTTTGTACTCAGCTACTTTTGTTGAGAATGTAACGTCCCAGGATTGGCAGTGTTTATGTAAATCAGTGCGGCTGACACAGCCATCATAAACAAATGAGAAAATATAACAAACACATTGTTCATGGAGGAAATGTTTGTTTTTAGAGTTGGCTTCAGTCTTACCAGATTGATGAAGAGTTGCTGATACCGGGGATCTGTAGTGTAGCGATTCAGCAGCATGGTTAGGCGCGACAGATCGGGCAGCTTCTCCACTGTTATCTGGAATAGGCAAGAATCCATTTCTCTTTCCTTCTGTGCTGCCCATTAGAACCCAAGGTTCAAAAGCTTTCCAGTCTGACTCTTAAAAAAGCTTTCTAGCAGAGCTATGCTGGCAGAGCTTGTCCAAACTTTATAAATTCTATTGCCAATAAGGCTTAAATTAGCAATTCAGAATAAAACACACTTTACTTACAAAAAGATTTTCTCTCCCTTAGCGTAACTGTATCTCTATTAAGACAATGTAAGTTATATTGGCTTGGGGGTGAGGTTTTTCACACTGAAAATTCACACACTAGGTGGTAATTACATGATAGCGTAGTGCAGAAAAATGCAACGGAACTGGTATCAGCCATCAGCTGAGCTTCAGCCCTCTTCCGTAGGAGTACCTATTTGTATCCTGGCACCTCATCCCATACATAATTGCCCTGCTCCTTCTCAACATTGCTTTGCCAGCCAGATTCCCATGTGCAGACCAAGCTTCAGTAATATATGATGACTTTCCAGTTGTGCCTGTATAAATTGCTCAAAACTATATTACCAGTCTTGCGTTGCTAACACACAGTTTTCTTCTACCAAGCTTAATGTTTACTATTCCTAAAAATCCTTTAATCACCTATCAATGGGAAGAATGCTACATGCTTTTCAACTTTGAAAGCTTTTATAAACAGTCACCATTCAGAGAGGTGCTATCCCATACAGAATTAAATATTATAATAATTCTGCTACCCATAGAGAAGTTAAGAGAGAAAAGATTGGAACAGCCTATCGAGCAAGGAAATTCTTTGCCAGCAGTCTTGCACAACTTCCAGGCTCTGAGTGGCATTATAGTTTATGACAGCTGTCCGTGGAAGGTCTCTGGTCATCCTTAAATTTAAATTGTACTTGAACAGTTCTTTATCTTGACCACATATATTACATCATTTCTTCATTCATGAAGAGCTCATCCTAAATCACCCAATATACATGCTCATTAAACAAGGGAAGAACTGAAAGAAAAGAGATTACCTTCTCATAGGAGAGAGGATGAGAAGAGGAGAAAGATTCATCATTTGTCTCTGGTTCAAAGATGTGCTCATTTTCCAGGAGCATGCACAGCTCTAACCTAAGGTTAGAGAAGAGGACTACATTCATTATAAGGGCCAAATTTTAAAAAGGAAGCAGACAATAATTTAGCATCAGATATGTGATTGTACCTCAATTACTGTGTGCAGTTTTGGGCACCTCAGAATTAGGACATCAAAATATGAGAGTGTGTCCAGATGAGGGCAACCAAAATGGTGAAAGGTCTCAAGGGCAAGATTTACAAGGAGCAGATTAGGTCATTTGGTTTGTTCATCTTGGAGAAGAGAAGGCTAAGGGGTGACCTCATCGCAGTCTACAACTTCCCCAAGGACGACAGCAGAGAGGGAGGTGCTGATCCCTTCTCTCTGGTGACCAACGACAGGACACAAGGAAATGGAATGAAGTTGCGTCAGGGGAAGTTCAGGTTGGACATTAGGTAAAGATTCTCCACTGAGAGGGTGGTCGGTCACTGGAACAGGCTTTCCAGGGAAGTGGTCATGGCACCAAGCCTGTCAGAGTTCAAGAAGCATCTGGACAATGCTCTTAGTCATATGGCTTAGTTTTAGGTAGGCCTATGAGGAACAGGGAGTTTGACTCGATGATCCTTATGGGTCCCTTCCAACCTGAGGTATTCTATGATTCTATAGTATTAGTGGGCTGACCAAATATTTCACCTTCCTAAATTTCCATCAGCAATAGCAGCATCAATACAGGTGTTTTCTGGTTTAGGTTTGGCTAATTAGATTACAGGACATCCTATCCTATATGTTCTTCTTGACCTGGATCAACCTGCTTGGCAGGACCAGCTCATGCACTGTCTAGTTTGCACCTAACAAAACAATAAGCAAATACAGACTGCTGTTCCTTCCCACATCCTTCATAAGTAACATCTATATTAACACACAAGATCTGCAAAAAATTCATGTCATATTTTAAATCATCAGTGAAACCTTCTCTCACAGTACTGCACTCTAGAGTTCATTAAGACATTTAATATTCTTGCTGACTTCGTCATGTGAAAATGGATATCTTTTTCAATTATTATATAATTTCAAATCTTTACTTAGATTTCTCCTGTCCCACACTCCACATATAAAGGCTTGACAGGCAATATATTTAAAGTTATCATTTATATCCTAGTGTTTCCTTGGTCCCTCCGCCACACACACTCCATCCACACTCTCCAGCCTTTTAACTTATATTTAGATAATAAACACCTTAGGGACCATCAGAAAGCTTTTTGTTTTGCAACATACTTAACATCATGTTAGCCCTGGTCTGTGATTACAACTAGGAGCTACTACAGTAGTACAAAGATGTGCGGCACGCTGCTAAATGATGTGCTTGAGGGACCCAGAGGAGACCAAACACACAATCTTTATTAGGGCATCAGAGAAATACAAACGAGGTACAAAGTGGCTTATTGACTGGAACACGAAGTATAAGCTGGGAATTTTCAAATAAATATTTCTGTATCCAAAAATACTGATTTGTTCAAACCAAAACTTGTTATAGGAATTTACTAGTTTACACATAATGTCTCCTGGGAATGATTACTCTGCTTCAAGGTGGGATTAGCACCGCACAGCAGAGGACTTGGTCTAAGACAACATGCCTGCCAGATCCAAAAGCTGGTGGTTAGTGCCCTCCCTAGGGACAGGATATGGAAGAACTAGGTTCAAGCCCCTTTCTCCACACTCTCCTTCATAACAAGCACATTAGTGGCTATGTATGGCATGTTTTAATGTCTCCTGTTGGAGGGGTATTTGCCATTCTATTATTTTCTTTCCAAACAGTCTCCCCTTCACTATTCTATACTCCTTTGTCCTGCATTTGATGAAGCTGGGTCAAAACTGTGAAGAGTGCAAAAAAAATAGTAAACTTCTTATGAAATACCATTGACATCTCAGTCATGAAGAGGCAACATTAAACTAGTTTCTGATGTATCACATTAAACTGCAGTTTCACATGTTTTGGGGTTTTTATATAGTCTACCTTTTCTCCAACTTAAAAACAAGACACTTCGGGAGCATCCATCCACCTCCGTGTTTTAGTTCAGATCTGGAACACACATTTGAAGGAAGCTATCCTATCACCTCAGATGTTTCACTCTGTAGATCCAGTCTTGAAATCCTCGTTTTGTTAATGCAGACATGGCTTTGGTCTCTCACTTAAGGTTCTCAATGGGATTTATAAATAAGTATGCCCGTGGATGGGAAATAGGTATCACCCTTTTACAGGTAAAGACCTGAGTGTGAAGATAACTTGTGGAAAAACATCAGTGCTGAAGAAAATCAGTGGCACAGCCAGGAATGCTGGGAGTCTGTCGCCTGCTCCCACCTTTAAAGCACACCTCATTCACGGGACAAACAAGGAATTCATATCCTTCATAACTATTGAAATTTCATCTCAATTTAATATCCAACTGGCTTTGGTTTTCATAAAATCTCTTTCAGATTACTAAGGAGAGCCCACCACCGCAGCAGAGCTAACTGCTGAGAAATCTCCAGCTGAGGAAATACTTCACCCTGGGCTGACATCTCCCCTGCTGGGAAAGTCACTGGCTTGCCCTAAGCCTCTTCCCATGTGCATGCCAGCATGTGGATGTGTCGCCTAGACAATTAACGGACTTGGGTTTGAGAACAATCATGAGAACACACTAAGAAGAGCAGTATAGGCATGCTACAACAGGCAAGGTCTATTCCCCTCAGGCTACACTTGGAGGAGGACAGGGAGGAAAACACAATATACTCATAATATATTCACTACAGCAGAGGACATGGAGTGGAAATCAATCCAGTCATGCCCTGTGAATTACCTTTGGTGCATTACACACTTTGTTCTGCAGCGCTCTTTAAAGGTTCACATTTTATGGTCTTTCACAAACAGCTCTGTAATTGTTCTAAGTGAGGTATAAATACACACAGCTAAATTCTGCTCCGAGATCATCACGTACAGCTCCAAGAAGTCCATTTCAAGGATGATCACTAGGCCAGGAATACTCTCAAGACTTTAATCCTAACATGAATATATAGACATCAAGTGCAAAAGTTATGATCCACCCTGATCCTTTGCCAGACTCTGTATGCTCAGGTCCAAAACACTGCTCAGGCCTGCCTGTAGTCCAGCCTTCACCATTTTCCACTTGAACATCATGGGCTGGAATTAAAAAACCAGCAACATTCACCATGAGCTGAAAGAGCAGAAACATTTGCTCATCACCAGCAGTTTGTTGGCCGGTTTTGGCAGCTTGCAATTTGCTCGGCACCGCTCTTAACTAAACCCAGCAGGGAGTCACTTAACAGGGCTTTGGGAAACGTGAGAGAAGTTTGGCTAGTCAAAAAAAAACGCACACACAAACACAATGAAGGAAATCGTTGGAACATTTCTGATAAGACTCCAAGCCTATTAAAAAACTGCCGTATTCAGGAGAAAAATGAACATACATTATTTCACTTGGACTTCCAGAAGTCATGCTTCAGAGGTATAACAACATCACTCTTTGATGTTACATACAACATCCTTCCTATCACATCATCAAGCTTTAGAAAGCAGACCAAACATGTTTCTTGCACTATTTTGTGAGCTTTAACAGGAAGTGCTAGGATTCAGACTTGGACTCTGCAATTGTTCGTTTACTCTTTATTTATTTAAGAAGAAAGAAAACCCCGAAATAGGGAATCTCGTTTCAAAGATACCCTGGCAAGGCATTGCAGTAGTTTCATATGCTCTATCTGTTGTAAAGCATACATCATGAAGATACACTTAATTAAGATAACACATTATTATCCCAATATCCACATGTCAGATTTGGCATGGAAGTCAGGAATGAAAAGTATCTGACAGCTGATTGTGTCACTCTTCTTGTCAAGATGGCCAATTATCTGAGGAAACTACAAATTCTAAATATTGGGGGAGTGACATAAAAGGAACTGCAGCTCCAAAGTAGCTGCAAATGAACAGAAGGGAGATTAAAAGGTGATATCCCTGGCAAAAGCATTCAGGGCAGGACTCTCCCAAACTGAATAGATAAAATAGCTACACAGTGGGGTAGGGGGGAGGAGGGAGGATTGGAGAACCTGAAGCATCATTTTTAGCTTGCTTCAGAAAGCTTTAGGCTTATTTCTCCTGCATTAATCCACCAAAGGTACCTGCATTGTTTTTATTCTTAAGCTGATTACATCTGGCGTTTCAGCCAATATCCAACTCACTGAGGACCAGTGATTAACGTATTCTGACCAGAATAAAGCAAATGTCCCTTCCATGTATTAAAAATCTACTGTCTCAGGGCTTCTCTCAGACATGTTTAAAACCCAGTGACATCAATTACTAAATTTTGATTTATGTCAGTCAGTTTGAAAAATACAATGATGAAAAAACAGCAACAAGTAACAATAAATTGCACACTAAAACAACTGAATATGGCACCCTGAAACTCTTCATGGTCCTTCCTCATCCTAATACCTGGGTGGTGTAAATCAGTTTACAATATCGACAAGTCTCTGAAAACTTGCTGCAGCTAAGACTTAGTGTCTTGCACCTTCAACTTTCACAGCAGTCAAAACGAAAGGAGTGCTTAGAGGATTTTGCGGGATTTGATTGCTGCTCTGCTCTCAGCAGAAGTTCTAGCATAAGCATGCAACTCTTCCAAAAGGACATAATGAGAGGAACTTTTTACATGGACTGTAAAATGTAAATTCTATTTAAGAATAATGGTTACTTCATGTTCTCGGTAAGATAGCCACTAGTATACTTAATGCATTTTTCCTGACTCCAAATAGCATTTTACCTTTTTTTGAACTGGTAAAAAAAAGAGTATTCTGCATACGGTGAGCTGGACAGTAGATAAGGACTAGATCATCACATAGCGGGAACTGTTTTAAAATCCACCGAATCTTCATCTTACACAGCAAAATGTCAGGGTTACAGGGTTGTTTCAGGTTAGGCAGCCTAAATCATTACTGTTTACTCACTATTTCGTTCTTCAAACCAAGAAGGAGCTTTGCATGAATTTTTGGCACTTTACCTGCAGGATGATAAAAATGTCATTATCAAGTACTGGACTGAGGTTTTCCAGAGCAAAGATCAAATTCTGTCCATTCCGCAGCCTTTCAAAGGATGCTGAATAAATATTTAACCTCTGTACCTCAGTTTTCAGATCTACAGGGATTTCTTCCACCTCAGAGCTGTGTTTTGAGGTTAATGTTCATTACTTAAGTTGCCAGCTGTCTGGTTTTATGACCACCATCATCAGGGCAAATGAGTAGACAGTAAGTCCGCAGCCTCAACACGAAAATGCAAAGGCAGCTGTTAATAAATTGTAAATGCAAACTTAGTACTTCAAACCTACAGAAAGGTTAGATTTTAGAAAAGGATGAAGATTTAGG
>NW_009259975.1:3300560-3342567 GCF_000687185.1 Egretta garzetta
CCTACCACACATTTAAACGACAGAACAAGTATGTGATCAGTCTTTCCATTCACACACCAGTTTTCCCCATGCCTATATTTGATTTCGACATTTAACAACACTCTGCACTTGCCTAAAAGCCACCCACATGCTGCAGCGAGGCTGCATACGTTTTTAATTTGGCTTTCTGAGTTAGCACGCAGCCTCTGCAAGCACTCCAGTTTTCCCTCCAAAGGGCTCCGTCACAAAGTCCTACAGCACCTGCACAATTATTTGTATGGCCAAACAGGCCTACTAATTTTAAAAATATCATGTAGTCTTGTTCTTTGGAAGAAAGTTTTTGCACTTCAGGTAGATACAGAATAAAACCACTACCACAGACTCTATAAACCTTCCCCCATCTGTGTTATTCATGAGCTGCAGTGCCCCAGGACCCTGACAATACATGGGAGGATCATAACGTCAAGGGCTTTTGTTGAAAGTGCTGGATTCCATTTATTTTAATAGGCAAGATTACTGTATAATGTATCATTGAAATTAACTGGATCAGCTTTTCAAAAGCAGGAGTCCGGACAGTAAAAACAAACAATGTGCTGACAGACTCTACCCTCTCACGTGAAAACCAAGTAATCACAAAAGCACTTTGATATTGCCATCAGCTCCCTAGTCTGCACACCTAAAAATAGCTTTCAAGTCCCTAACGTACTCCCTTTCCCCTTTTTTTCTTCTTTGCTGGCTGAGTTTAGATGCAGCCTTCAAACCACTGCCAGCGGTATTTCTAGCTTTGATCAGACCTGGTAGAATCACCATTGCCCAGAACTTACAGCAAAGCTACGCGGAGGAGGAAGGGGGAAAGCTGTCCACGATCCTCTAGTAAGAAACAAAACCTCATTTTTATCTCCGTTTATTGCATGAACTTTGCAGACTTCTGTGTTTGATTGAGTAACTTTGCATTCCTGTGATCTAAACTTAGCAACCTCTCCACAACAGTGCCAGAAGGAAAAGGCTCTCCAAGAAGCTTTCAAATCTATATCAGTTATTTCAAGAGTGCCAGCAGCAAGGCTGTTGCAATATTAAGGTAAATATCACTAAGCTCAGTAATTAATTTATGAATTAAATGTTCATCTTTAACTCTCTATTTGTCCCTAAGCTGTTGCAGCGCCTTGCTTACTGAAGGCAAGTACTTCTCCTCTTGCTAAGAAAAATAAAGGTATTGCCTTGTTAAACAAGTGTGCGAGGACTCTGCAAACGTGCGCACGCACACGCCTTGAGAGTAGTGTTTCATTAGTCCCAACTGGGAGGGCAGATTAAAGAAAAATACCAGAAACCATACCTACAGCCTGACATATCTATGATATGTTGCAATGCTAGATCTTCTTTCCCACAGCACATATCAATACGCTATGCTCAGTTTTACTGAAGCGCTTGGCAGAAAGCATTCCTGACTCACAGCGATTCCTGTTCACTGGGCTGGCCAGAGGCTGGTCATACCTAATAAACTGCTATAAAATACACATGCACACACCACTTTGGATCAATGATTCCTCTGCTAAAGGATGTTACTGTGTAATACAGCTTTAAGTTTTCAACTTTGTCATATTTTCTAAACTCTGATCTCTTCAATTTACTTTCAGTTATGTGACATTCCCCTTTAGCGGAGTGAAAGCATGCATTAGCTAAACAATGTGGTTTGGATTTAGTGTTCCCATGCATCATCGCGAAAATGTTTGTCTCAGCAATAGTGTCATTATTGTTACTGGGAACAGCTGCTCTACCATGTCTTCTGATTGCAGAAAGCAGAGCATCTCCCTTCCCATACCAGTTTACAAGCAAGGAAATTAAAGCGGGCCCATCGAGTAGGAGGTTTATGAGTACACACCGTTCTGTACCTGGCTTCCTCCTACCGCGAAGGAAGCAGAAAGCGCGGCCCGGCAAGAACAGCAGCAAAATAAATCTTGTAAGTAGAAATGTAGTTTGGCTCCCTCCTCTGGCAGTTCTTCTGACTCTGGACCGGGGACTAACCCGAGGCAGAAATCCTCCTCTCAGGTGCAGTTTGGCTCCAGTAGTCGCGACATCCTTTGAGCGAGAATTAGAGCCGGGAGTTTGCTGCTGATCAAGCGGATGTTTAATGTCTCCCCTGAGTTTCTGAAGTGGGAAGATGTACCCCCCGGCTTCCCTGCCAGCACTCCCAGCCTTGCTGAATGTTTCCACATCCAGCTCGGTGCGGGTGATGGAGTCCCGCTGGGCTCGCCAGGAGTGTCACAGTGGCGATGCTGTCCTCTGCCGGCCCGTGCAGCTTGGCCCAGGCCAGCTGGACATTTTTAAGGAAAACTCACAAAACTTAGAGCTATTTGTGTGATTACACAGAGGAGAAGACTCTAATTCACCTTCCAGAACAAGATCTTCAGAAGGATTTAGGAAGGCTTTATTTTAAGGTGGATAGAATCTGTTTTCCAGAATATTAGACCGCTTTGAAATGTCTTAGGATGGGAATCCATGCTTTCAGTCACCAGGCATTTCTCAAGTCCACGCTTTGGTAACTTTTCAACTACACGAAGGCCACAGCTTTGGAATATATTTCTTTTCTGATTTAGAGCACAAAGTTCTATTTTTTGAAAGGATCTCAGATTCCCAACTCTGTTCCAGAAACAGGAATTAGGCACTCTGAACACTTGTATCAAACAAACTTAGTTTGAGTAGGGGAATTACATAGTCAATGCACTCCCATATAGCATATCAAAATGTGTAATAAAGCAGTTCAAACAGACATGGTAAACTACAAGGATCTTTGACAACTTTACCTGCAATATTTTTATTGAAATTTCTTTTTGGCCCCCAAATAACAATTTCCATCAACCACAAAAGCTGCAGTTTCAGTAAACTTCATAGGTGGGAAGAGATGGCGTTTCCTAGGTGAAAAAATACACACAAAAATGCAGGCACAATGCCAGAAATGTCACATCCTGTAGAAAAGTAGCAGAAAACCAAGTTTTTCCCATTTCTGCTTAGACAGATATATTCTGTACAGTCTGCTTACAGTCAGAGATATTGTGGTTTCTGCATAATTACTTTCCCCCAATCAAATTAAATCAAGCAAAAAAAAAAAATTCCCTTCAGCTAAAAGATAGAGAAACAGAATGCAGAGTAATGGCTAACAGCTGTGTAGGTAGGAGTGCAAGGGCAAGCCCAGGGAATCCAGCCTTCAGCCTTACAACAAGAGAGCTAAGTATGGTACAGATCTGAGAGGTGCAGGCATGAACAAAATGCCTTTAAAATTCCCAAACAGGCTAATTAATGGTATTTGTTAGCCCAGTCGTTTCTCTAGGAAAATTGTCTCATAGCTGTGTTCGAGGCAGAAATTAAGATTGCCGGGCAGCACTCCAGCTTCTGCCTCTCTGCCCCGCTTCTCCTCAAAGGAAATGGAGGGGACAGATCCTGACCTAACAAGACACCAGCATCCACCTGCTCTTCTTCAGTGAATTACCAGGAGGATTTAACTGCAGTACGGAAACTCTGCTCCTTCATTTTCCTTGGCAAAAGTGAAGCAAAGGCAAGAAAAGCCACCAACATCATCAGAACGGTCCCTGGGAGGAACATGGTATTCATCAGTCACAAATATGCAGGAAACCTACATATAATAAGGGATAAACAGCATCTCAGAGGAAAAGCACCTAGGTAGAGAACATGTTTTCATCCATGTTGGAGGAAGAAATCAGAGTACGTGTGTGGAGGGAACTGATCATGTGTGGGAGGATGTGCAGTGTGGCAGCAAAGATGTTGCTGACGACCATGAAGTATCATCACCCTCCATGTTATATCCCAGCCGTATCCACAGCCAAGGAAAAGAAATTCGTTACCAACAGCTTTCCTCCTCAAATCCTCCATGTCTTCTGTTTTTACTGTGGTTTACATTATAAAGTAACCTCTGGCAAAGATGGAGCAGCAAAACACAAGTGATGATGTGTCTAATCTCTTCATCATGTCAAAGAACCACTTCATTGCCCCACAATGGCCCTACACCAGTACATTGTAACATATGTGGAAGTGAAAAAATAGCTCTTTTTTTCAGTTTTGGTCTCACAGAAATTAGGCAGAAGCATAACTCTATCTTTTCCCACTGGAGGAGGATCTGGAGCCAACAGCAGCCAAGGCAAGAGAGAGCCCGGGGACCTCCCAACAACTCCTCAATATACATTTACAGCCTCACACAGTGTCTCTGGCAGAAACTTCTTGGGAAGGAAGGCAGTGGTCCTATCCTCAGGTCTCTCTGAAGAATGAATTCCACCTAGCCAGGAGGGCATGCCATTTAGGGCATGACATTTATAGCTCTCAGCAGACTCTGGGCTAACACATTCATAACAGCCCAGCTCCCTTCCTGCAATCGCTGGGGGGAGACGGGGAAGGCATGTCAGCTGCAGTGCGAAAGAATAGCTTGTTTTATTCTGGCGTGCAAGTATCATCATTACTGTGGGAGAAATGAAGGGGGGAAGCCAGTCCCTCAGCCCTCCGCGTTGCACACAATAAGTCGATCATCCCCATCAATGCCGTGCACCAAGTTCATCAGCCACATGTTCCTCAAACTGAATTCTGCGAGGGTTTCCCAGGCATGCACAGAGCTCTGCCTATGGCAAAGTGACAAAAGTATTACTCTAAGGAGAACTTTGTTTTGGAAACTTGCTTCCCAGCTACAGTTTGCTTCCTCTTTAACAACTTTAAAGCCAAGGAGTTTTCTTTGGTAGTTGTTTTTGGTTTTAGTCTCAACTGCTTACTCAAGTGGGGAAGACAACAGCTTCAGATTTAGGTCACCCACGTAAAAACGTGTTTGATGAGCTCATCTTGATCTTCAGTAGGTAACCATCCAGATCACAAAGAGTAGGAGAAAAATCCAGCCACGCTAAGCAGATCTGGAAGGTTTGGGGGGCTTTGATTGTTGGGGTTTTTTTAATAAAATTGGAATATCTGGGTGTTTTCTACATGATAGCACTGAGGTGCATTTGTAGGCCCATGAAAGTTCGAGCCAACATTGCTTGGCCGCAATCCTTGCTTTTGTAAGAACTGACATTGACCTTTTGTCTTCAAAGGGTCAGAATCATTCGTATGTATTACAAAACATAAAAACACTTTGTCCTTGTACAGCAACTCTCATCACTACAGTTTCCAAGTGTGGGCAGGTACTTAATTACTTTTATATTTGGTCCAAATTTACAGTTTTTCATCCATGCTTATTTCATGAGAGGAAATGGTACAGAAAAACACATAAATGAGAAACAGTATTAAAAAATTCTGAGCTGCTGCTGTCTTCATGCAAGCTTAGCAGATTATTTTCTTCTTTCCCTTCATTAACTTGTTACCCCCTTCTTTTTAACCTAATACAACATTTCTGTACTAGAAAAAAAAATAGATTTGAGAATCAATTATAATTCCCAAGGCAATTCTCAAGAAAAACATCATGGCAATTATTTTTTGCACCTTACCCATGCCACCTTTTTTAAAGTTTGCCAGGCAAGACACATTTCCTCCACTTTTAACATTATTGATGTACAAAACGGAAAAATAACTTATCATTTTTTCTGCCTGTGGGCAAGTCACCTCCAGATGGGACTGCACTGGATCTCATAGGGTAAGAGGCTGAACAGCACTCCTCTCCTTTAAGGGGTTCACAGCATTTCTCATCTTGGTCTTAACAGTTACGTGCTGAAAGAGCTGTAATTTTATGAGTAAGATGGAAAATCCAAATCCTAACTGCTTACGGTTATGAATACACTAATTCCATGACACATCACATTTCTGGAGGCTTGTTTCAGAGGATGGCTGCAGAGCATTCCCTTCCTGGTGTTGGTGAGAACAGCAGAACAGTAAAGTCATCCATGGTCCCCTCTGGGGATGAGGCACACAGGACTCATCACACAAGTACTCAGGCCACTGGGCACACACCGGGGCAAGACGAGGTGTTGTCAGAGCACCCCAGAATGCAATGCTTGCTCCCAGACAAAGTCTCTGTATGGGTTTCACTGGAGCGAGCAATGGACTAGCCAAAAAAGCCATTCGCTGCTTCTTTGCCAACCATTCAAAACATTATCATGGGTTTACTCAAAAAAGTCTAACAACAGCTCATTTATGCTGAAAGTAACAGGGAAACAAACTTTTCCATTCATCCCTTTCAAAAGGCTCTTACAGAATGTATCATAAAAGAGCTCTGGGGATTAAGCAAACCAAAAGCCTACCAGAATTGTCAGGTAGCGTCAGCTTTTCTCTAAAGGTGCCTGTTTCTGGGATGCGCTAGTGATCAGCTTTCCACCCCCTCTTCTCCCTTGCTCCCACACCACTTTGCTCTGCATTACAAAGCACAAGGGTATTGGCATAAACTCAGCATACTCCTCAGCAGCCTGGGACGCTCGCTGCAAGGTGATTTCGTGAATTGATAAGGAAATGGTGAGACTATAAATTGGATTTAAAAGGAACTTTGGCTGTATCGGTTATTAGTGTGTTTTCTAGTTTTATCGCTGCAGACAGCTGAGAACTAAAAAAGCACACAAGTTTGTGCTATATAATATCTTCAGATTGGTGCACGCTGCAGACTATGACTCAGAAATTTAGGTTTTAGTGCCTTAGCACATATCTTATTAATAATGTTTATGATAGCATCACCGTGAGGGAACAAGTATACATATCACATACGAGTATATGATACTGCACTTATTGATGTTACTCCTGCAGGCCACTGTGACCCAAATGATTTCCACTGTACAATTCTCATTCCAAGCAGATATTTCTCTTCCTAAAAGGTTCCTACAAACTGTTTCACTTATCAATGAAGCAAGTTCACAATTTTTATTAAATATTCACTCCCTTCCCATCTTCATGGTCCAAAAGGGCAGCTGACTACATTGCTATGAAGTAAGTTTGTGTGATCCAGCTGCCAACGGTTCATCCTTGAAAATTTGTTATAAAGCAGGCAAGCAGACAAGCCCTAACCAAATTTCCACTGATGATGCACGGACAATATTTTTCCCCATCCAGCTCCACAGAAGAAAATACTTTTATCCTTGTTTGCTCACAGATAGCTCCCAACTGCCACACAGTTAAGGCATTAAACCAGAAGTGGATAAAAAAAAAAATAAATCTCCACAAGAATAGACGTAGAATACTACGATCATTCAGGATGAAAGACACCATGCAAACTATGAAAGATTATGCTATTATAATAGAAAACTGGACATGTGTTTGTATTACAGTTATTGGAGGCATAATTCATATGGCTTTGCTCTGTGAACTACTATGCAGTAGGAGTTGCGTATGCATCTTCTCCTTTCCTCTAGGATATTCAAGGTGGAAATTAAGTCACTGCTTCTCCCACTCATGACCCACCACTCAAAGGACAGTCTTAAGATACCTTCCTGAAAGGATGAATTCACTCTTGTAGTCATATGAAATGCGGTACCATAAATACTTCATTTATCAGGAGATTTTATATGCCTTTTGAGAGTCCCCCATATGGCAAGGATTCCTTTAGTCTAATTCTTGTTTACCCTAGCATGTTACTTCCAGTGACTTTGTTGCTTATCTCGTCTGCAATATGATTTATGTTAACTCATTTCCTGTAAAAAGCATACACTAATAAAATGAAAAAATTGTGAAGAAAGAGCTGGCCAGCTTTGAATTGGCATGGGACATTTCATGAGTAACTAGATTCAAATCTTTTAAATCACTGTTTCAGTGAACCTTTAAGGCTCTGAAGGGCAATTTTCCCTTTTTCTACAGTTCCCGTAAGATCGTTTCATCGGTGCTGTTTCAATAAATCCCTGATGCAATAGATAACCTTGTACTAGAAAGGACCTAGGTCCTTTCTTTAAAGGACACCTGCTGTTCACGCTAAAGAAAGTAGGAACAATTTTCATGTCCATCCCAAATGTTCTTCAGAAACAGATGTTTAAAGAAAAAAGAAATCTGATAAATGGCCAGAAACATCACATGTCATCAATTTGATAGCATTTTTACCTTTTAATAGTTCCCTGGAACACCTCTGCATGGTCTGGCTTGGGCCTGCAAACCACTGGGAATCCACCATGGCTTGTACTTGCAAGGAGCCGAGCCAAGGAGGCAATGTTTTCCTTCAGGTGAAGGACTCTGACGCCAGGCTCCATGACGTCCCTGGCAGAGAACAATTCCAGGTTCAACCTGAAAGACACAAAGCAGACAGCCAAAGGAATATTTAGTAAACAGGAAATGAGGCGTACTGTACCACGTTAGCGTTCGACGAGTTTATAATGTGTTAGTAAATTACTTCAAGATGGAAATCAATCTGCTTTATTTGCAAATGCAAAAAAAAAAGTTAATTACCCAATAAAAGTGCTTATCAAGCATTGCCTTTCTTTGTGTAAGATACATGATAAATTCAACCATATGCATGACATGGTCATCCTAGGCAGGATACCATAAGACTCATTTATCAATTTATATGACTTTTCACATTAAAAAAAGATTTTTAATCTGAGCTGAAATCCTTTGGAATTCTGGCTGATATCAAATAGTTTAAAGTTAAGCACTTTGGAGAAGTTCAGGCTTACACTTATCATTGCAATAGGGTTTTTCTGCAGCAGTAGCAGCTAGAAAGATAGCTCCTTCAAAGACAGCTTACAAATCATATATGGATTTTTCAGTATTTTCTAACACTTTTCAGGTTCTAGGCAAAGTTTCAGGAAATACAAACATACAAGGTTGAAAAACATGTGTTCCCACTATACCTAACAGTAGGGTGAAATGAAAAAAAAATATATTTTCTGCAAAATTCAGGGGTAATTTCTATGGCATTACAGTAGGCCAGACTCTTACAACTGAAGTCAATTAACTGCTCCAGCTTTAAGCTTGTTTTATATTTTCTATTTTCAAAAAAACCCATTAATTATTCTGACTATCATCTGGACCCACCATAAGCTAGAATCTCCTGTTCAGACACAGGCTGACACAAACCACAGACAGAGACAACTGGAGCATAAATTTGCCCACATCCTGTCTTACCAAGGTACCTTTCATCCCTGTGGTAAAAGCAACTCTATCCATATGCTGTTAATTATTGCCCTCCCTCCTGAGAGACACAAGGTTATTTTTTCAAGCCAGTTACTCTGATGGTTTGTGATGTTACCACCTGCCTACAAGTAACTGGGCTGAGAAGACAATGTGCTTCATACATGGCACCTACACAGCTGTGAAACAAGTTTCTTCTTCTTCTGAACTGGGGTGGATTTAAATGAATCCTGAAAAAGAACAGTCTTATATGCATCAAATCATGTCATACCCATCCCCCATTTATATGAAACAGACTGCAGGCAATGAAAATTTGGAACACCATCTTATTGCAGATCCACGTTTCAAGGGACCAGAACACCAACTTCAGGCAAAATGAACCTCTCTGAACCACATTTTGCTTCCAAGTTAAAATGAGCGATAGTTTACCTTGAAATCAAAGTGGCTAGGTGCAGAATTTAGTATCAACAAATGAAAACAAAACCTAAAGACCCCAAAGAGATGCAGTTTTTCATTCTTAATCTCACTCAGTGCTACCAGTTGATGATGCAGTACAAGTGATGGAACTCAGTGGGAACCACAGATGCTGCTCAGGATGAGTCGCTGTCAGAACTGTGCTGCTGCGGCTGTTTGTTGCATAAAACACTCCACCAGAGGAATTTTATTTTTCCTAAATGAGTAGATTCCCGTTCATCCTCTGCCTCTTTTCCATCTCCATAGGCCAGATAAAAATCTGCATTTGCCTGCCTTAAGCTTTGTCTAGAAATACTGTACAGTGTATTACTATTAAAAGTACTGCACTTAGCACAGTGGACACAATGTGAAAACATGATTAATGATAATAGCTACTTCCTGAATTACATTAAATATGTGCAAACCCTAAATGCTTTTTAAATAAAAGCAACATGCATACTGTTACATTCCAGCAGTTTCTAGAGTGTATTTCTTAGCAGTATGTAGGTTTTCCATCTTCACAACTTTACAGTTTTGCTCTGTTGCACAGGAAGCAAATGTTCCACATTATTGCAGAAAGTCCATGAAACATCCTTAGGTTTTTTCAAATCAGCCATTTGTATAAAAGCGAGGGATAGCTCGTTATACGGTTCTGTGATCTTGGCTTTGTCTAGGATTATAAAGTGTCTGCATTGTCTACATCGACTATACATCTTGTACTATCGTCAGTCAGCTTTTCCAGAGGTAGGAACACACTAAGGACTGGCGCTGATTCACTGCTTGTTGTCAGTGACATTTCTTTCAATGAGTCTTCTGTCTGTTGCTGTAAAGAATAACCTTGCTTTGGGGATGGAGGAGACAAGCAGGCAAGAGTTGTTTTATGAAAGACTGTTACAAGGCCAAGGCATCTTTAAATAGAATTGGGCAAAGAAAGCCTTTAACAATATATTGCTTCTCAGAAAAACACCAAGCCAAACTGGAGCTGTATCTATAGGATCATAAGAATCAAGGATCATTCAAGGCAGAAGGGACCTCAGCGGTAGACTCAGCCATGAGCTCAAACCATGTGCTTGGGCCTTTCTCCAGTCAGGTCTTAAAAACGTCCAAGGATGGAGGCTGCACAGCTACCCCAGGCAGCCTGTGCCACTACCCCACTGTCCTCATGGTGAAAAGGGATTTCCTCACATCCACTATGAACATCTCTTGCTTCAACTTGAGCCTCTTGTTTCTCATCCACCATGCACCATTGTGAAGACCGTGGCTCCATCTTCTCAATGATCTCTAATAGTTATGGGGCAGGGGAGGAGTGGGGAGGGAAGCACTGCTAGGTGCCTCCAAAGCCTCCTCACCTCCAGGCTGAACAAGCCCCAGACCTGCAGCCTCACAGCACAAGCAGTCCAGCCCTGACCATCCCAGTTTGGCAACTTCTGCAATTCTGTTGAAAGTACACTCTGTTGTCTCCTCCATGTCATCTATGAAAATGTTAAACAAGCCAGATCCAGGGATAGACCCTGCAGTGCTCCACTTGTTACTCCTCCAGGCAGCATATGATCCATTAACCACCACCTTCTAAGGCCAGGCACCCAACCAGTTATTTTACCACCCGGTTGTTCAGCCTCTAAACTGTAACATCTTATCTTGGGTCCAAGAACATTATGCAAGGCAGTGTCAAAAGCCTTGCTAAATTCAAGGAAAATTACACCCACCGCTCTCCCCTCATCCATAAACCCACTCATTTCTGCATAGAAGGCAATCAGGTCAGTCAGGCATGGTTTACCCTTGGTCAATCCATGCTGACTGTTCCTGATAACCACCTTCTCCTTCAAGTGCCCAGAAATCTGTTCCAAGAGGACTCACTTCATGATTCTCCCAGTGACTGAAGCAAGGCTGACAGACCTGTAGTTTTCTAGGCTGATCTTCTGGTCTTTTTTTAACACAGGCACAACACTTGCCATTCTGTCATCACCGGGGAATCTCCCTCAATCTCCACAACCTTTCAAAGATGAAAGACAGCAGCCTTGCAAAGATATTGGCCACTTATCTCAGCATCCTTAAATGCAGCCTATCTGGTCTCATAGACCTCCAAGGCTCAAGTTTTCACAAGTAATCCCTCAATCAGTCCTTAGCTACTGCTGGTAGTTCTCCTTGAATCCTTACACTAAATTCAGAGATCTAGCAGTCCTTGTTGTTAGACAGTGAAGCAAACAAGGCATTGAACATCTTACCTATGGCTGCTATTACTAAATCATGCATCCTCCTCCATCTGCTTCCAGAGCACTAAACCTATTCAGCAAATGCAGGGGTGAAAGTGGAGAAGGAACCATTTTCTTACTGCCAGAAGTGACAGGTCTCCAGCCTTCCCCATCCTGGCAGTTTCCATTTGCCACCCACAACCTGCCATGGTCTTCTGGCACCCCGCCTTCTGTGTAGCTGGGGGTTCAGTGTCATGGGGGTTCACCCATGTTAAATGGGTGCTTAACATGCCCTTACCAGGATCAGCCTTGCCAGCAGCAGCCAAGATCCAAAGATGGCAAAGAAAACTCACAGAAGAGCCAGAAGGAGAGTACAAACAGCTAACAGGAGCCTAAAAACCATCCCAAACACCTACATGCACAGTAGCCCACCAATGGCCGTGCCAGCTGCCCAGGCCATGCTCACAGCCCCCCAAGTAGCAGGGCTGCCCAAGGACCAGTTAGACACCAAAAGTATGCCATGCCCAGGCATCAGCCCCTGCAGGCAGGGTCCCCATTGTTGGTGGGTCCCTTCTCCTGCACAACTATGAGCCTGCCCAAATGTGCCTCCCAAGGACACTTTGCTTAGCTGGTGGGTGCCACTGCTACTGCACACCTGTGTTTATGCAACAAAGCCCTCGTTTTCACCATGCAATTTCAAGCAAGGACATTTCATTTACCATTTTGAAAATGCCTCTTTATATGGAATAACAAGAGTTACTTACATTTGGATTTTATCAAGTAGATCTTTCTTGCATGATTAGATTTACCTCAGGGGGAGAGACAGAGCTGTATCCACACTACTAAAATAGATGTAGCATAAATTTTTCTTTTATAGGGCACGTGAGAACATTTTCTCCAAAATGTAATTCACTATAGTAGCGTAATGTGTTAAAGTATTAAGGCTGTTTCACCAAAGTTATGATATCCAAGTTTCAGGTTCCTTTCAAGAGCACATCCATGAGACTGGATATAACATGGAACGAAGACAATCTGCCTTATGACCTAAATAAGACAGTCATTTGGTAAGAAGCCAATATCCCTGAATGGTAAACTGTCTTGAAATGATTCATGGAAATGTAGTTTGGGCCCTGTTGCTATTAAATCCAATGGACGTTTTCCCACTGAAATAAATTGTTAAGGACCTAACCATAACAGATCTAATCATAACATGGAGGTTTCCTTAGACAACACACAGTACAAGAGAACTTTTATTCAAATAGGATTTACGCTATATTTTATGCAAGTTTCAAATGATTAAAAGGACTTAAAAGGAGGTGGGAGAGAAGCCTAATCCTAACTCAAACGCACTCCAAAGACCAAGGTGCATGAGAACACAAGTAGTGCTGCTTGCTTGGATTTATTCACAGATTTGCCCTCATCTTTTTTTAGCTGGCGCTCCTGTCCTCCTCTTTCTGCACTGAGAATGTTTACCCATTGACTCACCACAGGCTGTCCTGCTCAGGACAGCCCTAGGTTTTGTTTGGGCTTCTTGTAAACCATTGTTTTATTGCCCTGACTGGCCACTGCATCTTGTATAAATAGTTCTCAGGAGGTTGTTTTGGGGTTTGCTTAATGCTTGGGGTGATTTTTAGTCTGAGCATAGTCAGGACTCGGAACAAGTGAGAGGGTGGGCTGGTTAGCTTAGGGGAACATCATCAGCCTGGAGGTCATTAAAATTACTTACCTGTGTTATAAACATCAGCAAGTATTAGAGCTATACAGTTGTAGCATTTTCTGAGACTAGAGCATTCTTTTTTTAAAATACACTTCATTTGGCCAAAAAACCTGAACATATTTATTGCATAATTTTCATTCTAGTACAGAACCAGCTACATTGCTACAAAGACCTGTAGCTGCTACTGCATTATAAATGCAGTTTATTTATATTAGCTTTTTTTTGCTCTAACATCTTTAAAGAAACCCCACTGTGAATAAATTCACGACATTGCAGGAAATTGCTTACATTTAAATAGAAGTTCTTTTTTTTTCTGAAAAAGTTATAAAAAAAGATTTCTACATAATTGTGACAGGCCTGCCAGTTTTCTTTTCAACAAGACATTTGGTAAAAGTGAACTATGAAAAAGCTTATCCAAAAGTTACATGCCAATATTGATCTCACTATATAACAGAATAGTATATATGTAGTACAGAAACGTTAATCATGTGCAGATGACTGAATTTCGGTAGTTTTGCAAGTGAATTCTGTGAAAGAAATGGTTCTTTAAGTATGTTCAGAGAATACCACTGAGATCAATAAAGGGAAACAAAATGCTCTGTAAAACCTCCTTATGCTGGAAAAGGACACCACTTAAATTAAATTAATTTTAAAATCTATTTGCTCCACTCAGTGCTAACCCCTGAAACAGACACATTTAAACTGATTTAAAGTTAAATTAAACCGATAAAATCACTGTGTGCATTGGTGTAAGTGCATGCACACTAGTGATGTGCTTTTGATTAATTAGATCTATTTAAAACCAGTTTTCAGTGGAACTGTGCACGGCAGACAAGGCCTACGACCCCTTGCTGTCTCTATTTTAGTTGAACGCTAAACTGAGCGACAAATTCTTCTAGTTAAATCAGGAGCCAAAGGTTTGGCAGAGTTCAGTCTCCATTCAGTGTAGCTACAAATATTTACATTGACCGTAAGACGACAAGCTTCCCAGCATCCCCTGCTCCTGGCTCCCTCAATATCCTTAAGTGAGGGGACATTTAGCTATTCAGTCTAAAGGCCTTTTGATAGTACAGCACTTACTGTGAAATGTGTTGTTTGGGTTAGCTGAATGTCTCTGTCACTTATTTCCCAGAGAGGATTTGAAAGTTATATACGTTTAGCAACTACTGTACGCTAAAGACAAATGGATTTCCACAAGGCCTCATAATCTGCTGGGAAACTGTCTCTCTCTAATGCTTGAAAAATTGCAGGACAAAAAAGAAACAAAGGAAACAGATAAGAAAGTCTTTGCGTTTTGGAAAAGAGAAGGATTGGGGGGGAGGAGGGGGAGGATGTTGAATGTTGGGGGGGTTCTGCCAAGAGTTTGCTTTTCTGTTCCTTTCTCCCTTATGAAGGTTTTCCCACCAGCACTGTCAGTATAAAATACTACCAAGTTAGAAAAATAGCAGCTCCTATCCACTTTGCATAGACATAGCTGTTTATACAAGGGCATCTAGCTTTAAAAAAAATGAATTAGGTTGTGCATGAGACCTTGGGATAAGCAAGTAGAGGATCATGTGAGTGGATCCACATATGTTGGAATTACTCGAACAGCAGCTTAAAAACTACAGTGTCGGCGCACCACATGCGAAACCATAGGTAAGAACATAAAGGTCATAGTTCTTGACTTGGATTGCACAGTGCAAGTCCAAAAACAAATTTACAAATCGTAACTAGCAGCCTACTTTAGCCATGGCAGTATTAAGGACAGTACAGATACCTAAGTATTCAGAGCTATTGACAGTGCCTGCTCACTACTTCCACCCAAACCTGAAGGCATCTAAATGCACTTGGTGTTTCTGTTCAGAACTGTGCATTTCCCCGCATGATTAGCAATGTGTGTGGAAATGTCTCAGTCCAAACAAGCAGCTGTCTGGCACACACCAGCTCTCAGCCCTTACACCTGTATCGGCAGCACTACAAGTCCAACACAAGGCACTGCACCATGGCCGTTAAGAGTGGCATCCAACAGATATGACCTGTAAAAGACTGCACTGGGTGGAAATGTGAGAGATCTGAAATGAGTTCTCACCTCAGCTGTCGGGGATCCAAACCCTCACCTGGAATCTCCAAGACACGGGGGATGCTGCAGCACCCAGGCTCTCAGGGGGCAGGGAGCAAACACCCTCCTGCCGAAGCTGCTCAGCTGAATGGCCAGGAAAGGAAGACCCCTGCAAGCAACACCTATCTGGATCTAGAGACAACACATATAAATCACAGAATCACAGAATGGCAAGGGTTGGAAGGGACTTCCGGAGATCATCTAGTCCAACCCTCCTGCTAAAGCAGGTTCACCTAGAACATGTTACACAGGACTTCATAGAATCACAGAATGTTTTGGGTTGGAAGGGACCCCTAGCTAGAGGTCATCTAGTCCAACCCCCCTGCAGGGAGCAGGGACACCGCTAACTAGATCAGGTTGCTCAGAGCCCCATCCAACCTGGCCTTGAATGTTTCCGGGGATGGGGCCTCCACCACCTCTCTGGGCAACTTGTTCCAGTGTTTCACCACCCTCATTGTAACGAATTTCTTCCTTCTAGCCAGTCTAAACCTACCCTGGTTTAATTTAAAACCATTACCTCTTGTCCTGTCACAGCTGGCCCTACTAAAAAGATTTTCTCCATCTTTCTCATAGACCCCCTTTAGGTACTGAAAGGCCACAATCAGGTCTCCCCGCAGCCTTCTCTTCTCCAGGCTGAACAACCCCGACTCTCTCAGCCTGTCCTGTCCTGGAGAGGTGTTGCAGCCCTCGGACTTCGTCCAGGCGGGCTTTAAATATCTCCAGAGAAGACGCCTACAGAGAGAAAGATCCAAAAAGAGATTAGCTATCTTGATGTCTAATGGGTTAACTCCGGTGGACATACTACTTATTATTACTGTATTCAGAATGGGAATGATTCAGCTATCCTTATATTTTCCAAATTATTATCTGAGCCTGTAGGAATCTATTCCCCCCCCCAAAAAAAAAAAAAAAGTGTTAAGTTTGTGTTAAATCCATCTGCCCTGGCATTATAACCAACCAGAGGCAAAGAAAGTCATTTCTCAAAATGACACCAGTACAAGCTATTTAAATTCAAAGAAATGTTTCAACAAACTTCCATAGGAATAAAGTGAGAGAAGCAAGTAAATTGAAGCACTAAAATAAATACCTCATGATCTTGCTTAGAACCAAACAAACAGGGAAATGCATGTTCTCTGGATAGATCATTGCAGAGCAATTTCCAAGGGAAATTCGCAAAATACTAAGCTGGCTCTTGCAGTCTGAATGCAATGACATGATGAGTTTCTTGCAAACTTATGCCAAAAAAACTAATCCAAACTGGAAAGACGAGAGGAAAGCTCCTATGAGACAGTTTTTATAAAAGCTTCATTCAGGGCCTCCACCCTCATGTACTGTACCAGCCACCTTAGTTTTTCCACTCTGCCTGGTCCAAGAAAGCACTGACTAGTATATTAAAAATGCTGGCTTTAAAATGCTTGGGAATGGACATTGACAGCAATATACATTTTAATAATCAGACACAGATTATCAGATGACCTTTTAGTCAAAATGAGGTACAGAGATTTAGGTCTAACAGACTACAGAATGAGTAAACTAAAGTAATATGGATGGGAAAAAATACGAAAAAGATTTCAGATTGCTCAGTCCCTCCAAGAATCAGGCACTTTCTAGTGGAAAAGTATAGTCAGGTTATTAAAACATAACATTGGGTATCTGGAGATACAGATTATACCCTGTTCCCAGTCCAGTAAATAGAAGCTTTTGACACTTACAACCAGGATTTCAAGCAAAAGCACTTCTCCTTCCAGCTGTACAATTAATTTCCTTGGGAAAGGCATTTAACCCCTCAAATGTCACCATTCCCATTTCTAAAACAAATCTAGCCCACTTCTTACACCACAAGCACATTGGGAACTATAATTAATTTTTCATAAAAATACTGCAAAGCTACAACTTTCTACATATATTCATAATTTTAAAAAAATATTTCTTTAAGTAAGCCCCCTGCTCTCTAAGTACCGTTCACGTGCAGCACATGTTTTTCCCTCGGTTATGACTTATGGCGAGGACCCACCACTACAAGTGGAGAATATGTGTGTGCTTACATCCCAGTAAAAAATAAGATCATGAATGCTGGTATTACTTATAGAATCACAGAATAGAATCATAGAATTGTTTAGGTTGGAAAAGACCTTTAAGTTCATCAAGTCCAGCCATTAACCTAACCCTGCCATCCCACCACTAAACCATCTCCCTAAGCACCTCGTCTACCCATCTTTTAAATACCTCCAGGGATGGGGACTCCACCACTTCCCTGGGCAGCCTGTTCCAATGCTTGACAAGCATTATCTGCTCTTCCAGAAAATGAGTGCTGATTTCTCTGCACCTGACGGCTTATTTATCATGAAACACAGTCAATATATGCACCCGAAATTCTGAGAACAGATTTTGTGTGTCTGACTTGCTTTCTCTCTCTCCTTCCTTATCCCCAACACCAGGGCTCAGCTTCCTCAGGCTTTTTCCATCTGCTGTCGCTTTCATCTCCCACTCACCTACTGTCACAACTCCACGTATTGAATGGGAGCAGCTAATAAAACTATGCTCATGGCTTTATGGCTTTTCATAAAACTACTCCATTCTGTGCCTTTTTTTTTGCCTTACTTCTGCTGTGGCTCTGTGTACGCCCAGTGTACTGAAGAACAAGCCTCCCTTGTGATTGTGTGAAATAGCATTTAACAGCTTCGCAGAACTGGTATTATTTCTAAAAAGGGTATTTCGTTTCTCAAACATGCTGAAATTCATTAAAGTATTTGGTGCCATCTGTTTCCTCTTTGTAAATAAATAAATCTTTCCATCATGGCAACCGCTATGACAAGCTACTAATATTTATGAGGATGTAGCAACACTCACAGGAACAGAAAAAGTGACATATATGTGAACAGCAAAGAGAATCCATTTCAGCTTAAGGTGACTTGGAAGCAGTCCCCAGAATGAAGATGATATCCTTACACGCGACTCAGGAACACGGAGGTATAATTCTTACATAAACGGATGTCTGGATTCCCATATCCAGCAAAGACCCCCCAGGGGTTTGCAGACTTCTTCGAGTCAGACCCACCACTCCTTGAATGAGTTCAAACAGTTGTTCAATGACATCTTCATGAGATCGGCCGCTCTGCCGGCACAGCTGGCTTTCCGGTGAGGTTGGCCGGCTTTAAGTGGAAACTGTCAGTATCTGCCAAATGGTGGCCAGACACCAGAGCAGACTTAACCAATTAGTGGAATACCCCATCCGATGGCTGGATGCGATTTCTCTCTGGGTGTGGGTGCATGCTCCACCTGCGTGCTACCACATCCGAAGGCTGCGGTGGTACCCGTGCAGGCAGCCTGTCCTCCCAGGTGAGCCAAAAGGGAGCCGGTCTCCTCCTCGCTGGGCCAGCAGAAGCCGTTTCGTTTCCCACAGCTGAAAGTCGCTGTGTGCATGTTTTACAAAGGGGCCTGTAGGAGCCGGGGCGGCTTGCTCACTGCCTACCAGTGAGCTGTGAAACACGGGTGATTAGTTCCAGATGCTGCTTCAGCACCTTTCCTGCTGCAGAAAGTATGCAGAAGTCACCTTCTTTCAGTTTCATGGGACTCCCCAGAAATGAAAAACACACCAAAAGTCAGGATGGATTTTTTATCCCTCCCTCAACATCAGGCAGGCTGCAGTGGCAACTGAGATGTCTGTGGAAAGACTTCTCCATGAGCCAAAGTGATCTGTGTTCGACTCACTATGGACCTTACAGCAAGAACCAGAACCTCATATTAAGTTCCCATCTCATGTCACAGCATGTCCGATACTTGCAGCAGGTTTGCCAACCCTGTGACAGTCCCATTCCCACTCTAACAGGGACCTTGCTTTGGACAGGTAAGAGAAGTGCCTTGTGACAGAAACCAGAGGACGGCTGCTTCAGAACTCACTATATTTGATCTGCCTGTTCATGCCTCCAAACTTTCCCCCTATGGTTTTGACCAAATGCCCCAAACCAGTCTTTCAAACTTCTTTTAAGTTTGTTTCTCTTAAAAACCTTGCTACAAGAAAGCCATTGCTCTCGCTGCTTCTGAATTATAATAAAAGCAGATCATGCAGCTGGCATTTATCTGACAATTTACAGTACAAGATTCACTTCTAAATTCAAAACATTTTCTTCTTAGCACGCTGCGATCACAATCAGTACATAATCTTGCAGAACTTGCCATTTACATTTTGCATATTCAGAGGCAGCGAGGAATCCAGCTTTAATTGTTCATGAAAAAAAAATGGGGCGGTAGAGAAGCTGAGCCTGCAGTTTTCAGATGTATCAGAAAATATAATTTCTTAGAGCCTGAAAACAACATTCCAGTGTAAAACATTTGGGGCTCATGGAAAGGTAATTGTGCAAATATACAGGCCTTGTGTAAACATTAAAGTATTTACAAGGTCCTCCAAGGATTTCAATCAGACAGATTGTTGGCTCGTCTTCACTATCCTTGTCATTATATTCTTCTGTATTCATGCTGCTATTGTATATACTTGGTTAGGAGGACTGCCGTAACTACCAATACGCTTCCAAGTGCAGTAGGTCAGCAGTGAGCTATTACTCAGCCTCCAGCCCTTTTCTGTCAAAGGAGGGTGCTGCTGGCTGGGTCCCCGCAAGCCTTCCTCTCGGCCGGCTCCACACTTGCTCCTCATCCACTGCTCTGTGTGAGCCTGCAGCTCCTAACCTTGAGGGCACAGCACCAGCTCCAGCTCTCATCCTAGACATTTTAGGAAAGGGAACAGCTAAGGGTGGGAAAGATCTATTTTAGGTTGGAGGAAGGGTTATATCTGCTGCCATTTATTGTAGCCTGGGAAGAGTAATTTGTTTTATTTGTTCAGACTCTGCTCTAAAAATAAACAGTAAAGCAACCAGAATCCTGGGCATATTTATATGGTTTTACCAATCTAAATAACTAAAGTAATTTTGAGTTATGTAGTACCTTTAGGTAGTAGCTTCACTAAATAGTCAAAATTAGAGCAGGCCAAAAATCGTCTGGAGTTCACAGGTTTTGCCTTTATGCAAAGCCTTTCATTTAAGAACTTGACAGTACTTGGAAAAGACAACAGACGCTGAAAGCCACACGAGTTATATAGGCACTATTTTCCCTTCTGTAATCGAGAAGATTGAAAAATAAATTGGTTTGGCCAAAGCAACATAAGGAAATGGGGCAGACCTGAAAACACTCCTCCTCAGTCCCCTGCTTCCCGCTATATAGCCTTCCTCTCACTGTCTCATCTGAATATTCATATTACTATGATTACACTGCTTGCATATGACTTTTTTCCT
Source organism: Egretta garzetta (assembly GCF_000687185.1). Classification (NCBI taxonomy): domain Eukaryota; kingdom Metazoa; phylum Chordata; class Aves; order Pelecaniformes; family Ardeidae; genus Egretta; species Egretta garzetta. The sequence continues at coordinate 3,321,312 of NW_009259975.1, forward strand.
AAGAGACGTTATTCAAATTTGGACACTGAAATAACTTCATTCTAAATTTGAAATTTTGGGTGAAATTTAACAGTAAAAAATTCTGAGAAAACAGTGTCTCTGAAGATTAAAGCTGAAAAGGCCCATTAGGTCATTTTTGCACATCACCCAGTGTCACGGAGTCTTATTTTTCCAAAAAATCCTATAAAGAGAGATAATCAGATCTCCTGAAAACTACAAAGCTAAGTAGCCTTGTTTATCACCACCTAACACAGAGCAAAACATGCATCAATAACAGTAGTATTGGGGTTAATACACAGCAGTAACTCTGCTCAGCTGGACGGTCACCCTCCGTTCATGTTCAGATTAAGACAACCTTCTTCACACAGATTCATGTGCACCAAGGCTTCACCTTTTTGTTTTTAGGAGCAGTTCTGGATAATTTGGAGCCAAGCACAGTCTAGAGGCTCGAGCACAGTGAAACAAGCTGATATCAGCCTCTTGCCAGGTTAAAAGGATTGCGAAGAGAGACAGGCTGGACTTTCCCACGGAGATCTACGGGAGCTGGTGCAGAGGCAGAAGGGAGCAATAAGTCCTTTCCCCCATTCCAAGTGGACACCACCAACCCCACGTTGCAAACAAGGCAAGGCCACGCTGCAGTTCTTTCATACACATAAAGTGACATCCAGCTCTGCCATAGTATTTTTGTCAGGGGGTCAACACCATTTATGGCTCATACAGTTACTTCCCAGGGGTTGGGATCACACTAAACTCAAAACTCAGCACGGAATAGGTAAAATAAGGGACTAAAAATGGTTCTTTGCCATGTTTTCTTAAACCTGACATAGAGGCACCCTAAAGGCCAAATGTAATTTTAACAAATCTCACCCACATCTCAACACCTTCCCTCCATCTTTTCTGTAGCAGCCAGGGGTCTCCCCAAAGCGTGGCCTTGTTACAGCAGCTCCCTTTTTCCTTTGTGCAGCCAGAACAGGATCCAGCTTCCACCGCAAAGACTCTACAAAAGATGGGCTGGATGCCTTCTGATGTGAAAACAATGCCAAGTCCACCCCCTAATGATGGCTCTCAGGGTGAAAGCGCCAAGCAGCCGTGAAACACACCGGCTTCTCAAAGAGGCAAGACGGGATGCACCACATGCATCTTGGTGAGTTGTCTTTGAACGAATATTTGTGTCAGCAAGATGGGTAAGGAATCTTTGAGTGTAGTAATTGCTAGTCTAGGCCCAAACCAAAAGTACCCCCTTTCCCCCGCAAAGTCCGTTGATTTTCAAAATCCAAAGCCTCATCTAAAAAGTTCGCTAATTACTTCAAATTTTATAACAGGCCAAACCAGGACCTTGGATCCCAAATAACCCTCAAACTTGGATTGGCTCAAATTCTGGATCCAATGTCTGTGGTGTGGGCTAAGGCAAAACTAGAAGGGAGAAAGAAAAAAAATCGGCCTTGCTCCATGGATCTTTAATATAGGGCCACCTCTGATACACTTTAAAAAAATATAATGAGACCACTATAATATATATTCCAGCCAAAATTCTTGGCTCCCCAAACCAGCTTTATATGGTATGCAATACAGAAACACCCAGGAGACGCTATAAGAACTTTGACAAGGCTAATATTAAGCTAGAACAAAACAGAACTACTGGCACCAGCTCCACTCAGCTCTTAAGTAAACTTGTCCCATTAAAAAGTAGCCTCTAAGTTATTTTCTCTCTGAAGTGTATAGTAGCTTATAAAAAGCAGGAAGGGTTGCCAAGTCATAGATGTGTTCAAGTACTCCTTACCCTCATTAAAGAACATTCCCTGGCAGCCAGCAGCTTTGAGTGTTCCAGTGAACCAGATTTTATAAGGGGGGTGTTTACAGTGGTGTGCGATGTAGCTGGAAATCACGGTGCACCGTAGCAGCCCTGTAGTAGATACAGCTGTGTTTGGAGCCTTATCACCCAGGGCACAGAATACAGCAAGTGGGGTGATCAATGAGGCTCCAAAAAAATAATGAGTATTAAGAAAACAAATCTCAAGCCTCTCTGCTCCATAGGAATAAAAGCATCCAGAGATGCCAGTGCCTAAATATGAATTAAGTAGTGAAATACCACTGAGGTCTCACTTCCACCGGTTTCATATATAACAGTATTTACAGAGATGTCTTCATAGCGAGCATGTACATAATTTAACTTCTTAATGTACCCACTGATTTATGCAGCAGTCAGGAGTTAAATTCTTTTGTGGATCTGGACTTTAACACCACCCCCCACCTTGTTCAGGTAAAGGCTATCTTGTCATCTCAGTTCAGCGCCTAACACATCTACTGCCGGCGGATGTTATCCATCCTTGTAAGAGGAATCAGCAAATAACCAAATACAGAAGGTCTTTTCATCCTTAACACTGATGAAGACCTGGGAAAGAGAAAATCCTCACTTTCTCTCACAGTATGTATGGGTGCTGAGGACCTAAAAACATGCGTTCTCTTGAGTTTCTCTTTTTTCCTCCCTGCTACCAACCAGACACTGTTTTCCAAAGGTTTTTCAGTTTCAGAACTTTTCAGTTTCAGAAGGATCCCAATCTATGTGGCATTTCTGTGGTGTTTAAGCAAGCTGTTAGTTATTCAAATCTTTCACTCCGCATACACAAACACAATTTATCACCTGTTTACAAACACATGCTAGCTACCAGTTTCTACATAGCTGACCCCTGTCCCTTGTTATGATTTGGGGCGTTCGGCAATGCACAGTGTATACATTTTGTGAACTTACAGAATAATTAATAATGAACAAAAAGGATGTAGAACCTGCCACACATGTCACCTACACATTCCCAAAGCAGCAGTAACATGGTTGAAAACCCTCAGCCAAGCTGACACAACCAGTGAAGGAGGATAGCCTGTGCAAAATGATATCTGAGTGTAGGCATTTGAAGATAAAAATACTACCAAAGTGTAGCAAATAAGGGGAACTTGAAAACAGCAGAACCTCACATACTCTGGGTGGTCATTTCGAGATAAAAGAAAGACTAGAGAAGCGGATAGACAGGCTCCCACAGCATCTTGTTAGCTGCAGGACCTGTCAGAGAGAAAACAAATGAGAAATCCTGGTCTGCAGGGAAAAAACATGGAAAGAAAAGTCATGGCCAGGCACCTTTCTGTAGAATTTTGACTCAAGTTTCAAGGATGCTCAGAGCGATGAGGAAATAGATAAGGAAACATGTACAGAGACTAATTTTTTTTAACTGTTTTGTCTCAGTCTGTGTATTTCTCATGCTGGGTAAAGTAACAGGATCTTGGTTTGGGAATTCTTATGAAGACTGCATATTAGTTTTCCTAATTTGTTTCAGTTATGACATTTTTTACTTTCAGAGGCAGATTATAAATCCAGAGTGCCCTTGAGTCAATATTCAGGGTTTGGGATGCCTAAGCTAGAAGACAGATCTAGGGATCAGCCCAAATTCTGGAGTCCTAAGGTACCTGAATGGTGAAGCTTCATTTGTTTGAGGGGATAACAAGGTAACAAGAAGTATGCTGGAGAGACAAAGAAATGGGCCAGTGCCATAGAATCACAGAACCATAGAATGTTTTGGGTTGGAAGGAACCTTTGATCATCATCTAGTTCCAACCCCCCTGCCATGGGCAGGGACACCTTTCACTAGATTAGGTTGCTCAGAGCCCTGTCCAACCTGGCCTCGAACACTTCCAGGGATAATATTATCCACAACTTCTCTGGGCAGCCTGTTCCAGTGGTTCGCCACCCTCATTATAATAAATGTCTTCCTTATGTCCAATCTAAACCTATCCTCTTGGTTTAAAACTGTTGCCCCTTGTCCAGTCACTACAGGCTCTGGTAAAAAGTCTCTCTCCGTCTTCCCTATAAGCCCCCTTTAAGTATTGAAAAGCTGCAATGGACCCCCCAGACCCTTCTCTTCTCCAGGCTGAACAACCACAACTCTTTCAGCCTTTCTTCACAGGAGAGGTGTTCCACCCTCTGATCATTTTTGTGGCCCTCCTCTGGATCTGCTCTAAAAGGTCCATGTCTTTCTTGTACTGAGGACCCCAGAGCTGGATACAGTGCTCCAGGTGGGGTCTCATGAGAGCAGAGGGAAGGGGCAGAATCACTTTCCTTGACCTGCTGGCCATACATCTTTTCATGCAGCCCAGGATACAACTGGCTTTCTGGGCTGCAATTACACATTGCCAGCTCATATCTAATTTTTCATCTACCAATACACCTAAGTCTGCAGGGCTGCTCTCAATCTAATCGTTACCTTGTCTGTATCGATACTAGTGATTGCCCCAATGCAGGTGCAAACCTTGTTGAGCTTCATGAGGTTCACAATGGCCCACTCTTCAAGCCTGTCAAGGTCCCTCTGGATGGCATCCTTTCCCTCAAGCGCATCAACTGCACTACTCAGATTTGTGTCATCCGCAAACTTGCTGAGGGTACAATCCCACTGTCTATACCATTAATAAAGATATTGAATAGTACCAGTCACAACATGGACTCCTGAGAGACACCACTTGTTACTGATCTCCATTTGGACATTGACTGCAACTCTTTGGATATGGCCACTCAGCTAACTTATTATCCATCAAATATGCCATCCATCAAACTTGCATCTCTCCATTTTAGCTAAAAGGATGTTGCATGGGACTGTATCAAAGGCCTTACAGAAGTCCAGGCAGATTACATCCATAGCTCTTCCCTTGTCCACTGATGCAGTCACTCAGTTGTAGAGGCCACTAGATTAGTCAGGCATGATTTGCCCTTTGTGAAGCTGTACTGACCGTTTCAAATCACCTCCCTGTCTTCCAAATGCCTCAATATAGCTTCCAGCAAGATCTGTTCCATGATCTTACCAGGCACAAAGGTGAGGCTGACTGGTTGGTAGTTCCCAGGGTCCTCCTTCTTATCCTCTTTAAAAATAGGTGTGATGTTTCCCCTTTTCCAGTCACTGAGGACTTCACCTGACTGCCAAGACTTTTCAAATATGATGGAGAGCAGCTTAGCAACTACATCTGCCAGTTCAGATGTGTATCAGTCTATTCAGACTACATCTAAGAGGATTTAGACTAAAACTTGGCAGCCTGTAGAGAGTCTAGCTATAAATTCTTTACCAAGCTGTGACACTATGTATTTTGCCTTAGAGTATCAGTATATTCTGTGACCAAGTTATCCAGAAACTTTCTTTAATGTTCCTGGAGAGGAAAGGGAAAGGAGTAGGAGGGAAATGAAATTTTATATATATATATATAAATATATATATATATATATTTGTGCTTCAAGTGAATAGGACCTCTCTCTGAAAAAGGAAAGCAGCTATAATTCTTTCCATGGACTTGTCATCTAACTGGAATACCACGGGAAACTTTATGACTTCTTCCCCTCTGTTTTATCTGCCATGGTACATATAGAAGTCATCCATAATGTCACGGATTGTTTTTATTTCCTCCTACCACATTGCTGGCTCTTTTTCCTCTCATGTCAAATACAGTTAGGTTATACCCAGCATTCAATGTGCCTGCTAAAAGCTTTCAGATATGGCTGCATTTGGAAGAAAGTTATAAAGTGTGGACAGAATGAGTTGCCAATATTTTATTCTTCTAAAGGGTCATTTGAAACTAAGATTCTCCAGTAGACCTCAATACTGGGAGAAATGACAGCTGAAGGGTCCTGCAAATAGCTTCAGTTGTGGGTATATACTACCCAAACATGTCTTAAGTGTAACAAAATAGTCTTTCTATGGTAAATAAATAAATTCATTTTTCCTTCTATTTCTTCGCCACATTACCTAATTCATTCCCAGAAAGTATCTTAAAGAATCAGAATTTCTGTCAATTATTTTATAGACAACAATTGTTCAGAGTTCTCACTCTCACTACCTACAGATAAATGTAGACTTAGAACCTGCATTTAGGAGAGAAAATAGTTTTTGTTACTGGTTATAAATGCCCATGAACAGACTGAAGTTTTAGATACCGGTTCACACACTGGGAGATATACAGGACAGACTGGATTAACATAAGTTAAAAAATAAAAACCATAACTTTTTTCCAAGCTATTAATTTAGTCTATAGTCAGTGGAGGCACTTCCAGAAGAAAATTCCTCCTACCTGCCTTAAATTGCTATCCTTGGATGGCAGGAATCGCTGCCTGAAAATGTATGTCTTATGGTGCCAAACACACAGGAAGCCCAGACTGGTCATCCAGAATCTGGGTAAGGCAAACCCTACCATAGGGGACTCTCCATACTCTGTTGTTGTTCCACTGCTCTATGGCATCTGCTCACAAGGAAGAGAGTCACAACCATCTGTGAAAACCTCTACTAGGTTCTCCACTGGACCAACTGGACCACTAATAAACAGCATATAACTGGACATTATAGAGCACTTACTGCTCTCAGGACTCTGGTGATGATGATAATTCAGATCCTACCATAAACTTGAGGAGAAAGGGAGTCTCTTTTGTCCTATTTGTACAACACATCACACTGTGTGGATGTTGTTCAGGATCAGGGTTTCCTTTTACTCCTGTATCCCTCCAAACTCCAGGTCTCAGAGAATCCACACAGTCTCCGTGCAGAACACAAAACAGAAAACTTACAGATCAACAACATAAGAGACCTCACCATTTTCTCCTGTGACGAACAAAAGGCTCCACATCCAAGTAGGGAATGCATTTCAGCTTCAGGAGGGAACTGTACAGGGATGCGTTGAACAAGTCACCAACCATCTTGGCCACCATGACAGCCAGCATTATCAGTAGCAAGGACTGGACATCATTTGTCATCTCTACCTAAGGAGAAAACAGAACAAAGGATTTCCGATTTTTTTCATATACCTGGAGACAATGGCAATGGTTGCATAGGACTGTCTACTTCTTTCACAAGGGAAGAGGAAGCAATTCAGTCTGCTAAAAGTGGAAGGGCGCTCCCCCTCCTTTCCCAGGGATAGGTAATCAACACTTCCACCAGAGAGTCTTGGCTGATGCAGTGACAGCTCCCCCTCCCGTTCCTATCAGCTTGAAGCACTGCACTTACATTAAAACTCACATCTGATTCCCATATTTCAGGTGGCTTGTGATAATTTTGAAGTATGAGAGGAGGGTAAGTAGAGACGGAATAGCCAGATTGCTTAAAATAGCTTGGCATTGTGACAAATATTAAAAAATGCAAACAAATCCAAATATTTTTTCTTTCTTGCTGAGCTCAGGAGATATAAAATTGTTTTCCCATACTGCTGCTTCCTGACAGAGCAAGCTCCTTGCACAAACATTGTCTTGAAGGACGCCAGGAAAGGGAACAAGAAGCTTTCAGCAGAAGTCCGACTCAGGAGATCAAGCAGAAGGAACATTACACAGTTTACCACGCTGAACAACGTTTGGCAGTACAAGGCACGGTGCAGCATCCCTGTCCCCATGATCACAAATCTATGAATGTGGCACTGCAGCGCTGGTTGCAGAGAAACATATGCACAAATTGTGCTATCATCTCCCCTAAAACATCTTTCCTAAGTATACTTGCACTTTCTTCCTATGGAGTGAGGGTACGGTCAGATGAGTGGCAAAGTATGTCACATGTTTTAATGCCTTATCTCCCTTCAGCTATTTATTTTTGCCTCCGCGGTTGGACATGGCCACCGTAACGGTACCGTTAGTTCACTGCAGCGCAAAGGGAGACCGAGTTCACTTAAGCTACTACTGCCAATGTCTAGTGGCTGTGGTGGCAGTGACCTGACAAAGCACAGCAGTACAACTGCCTTGGAATAAAGGATCCAGAGTGAATCCCCATACGCAAAGTCAAGCATAACGCGAATGCACTTCAAACTCTTTATGCCCAACTCACAATAAAGTCAAATATTTTTCATGGTGAAAATGACTGCACAGAAATATTCTCTTCGTGCTACCTTACTAAGACTTTCTAGTAAAACCCTCTATCTCCTTTCACTTCCCACTATTTCTCCTACCATTGCATCCTATTAAAAAGGGATATTCATTAGCAATTATCCTGGGATTAAATATGCAAACTTTCCTCATAACACGAAGAGGCTTTCACCCAGAAACTTCTCTCCAATTCATACAAAGTGAATTGCAGAACATTGCCATTTAAAAGACGTCATTAGCTAGAGATTGTTAAGTACTCCAAGAATCTACATTCAAAGAATTCCAATAAACGTATTTCTGCCTGATAAACTGTAGGAAATTTATCCAGGCTTATACTTTCACCCTCCTTCTGTCTCTGTTCTGGGTTTGGAAAGATAACATCCAGGATGATTCACAGTATATCCCAGTAAGGGATTCATATGGCATGGTCAGCTGTGTACAACAGGGTCATGCAACTGTCCTTTCTGCTTGGACATAGCCAGGGATTTCTAATAACACCGCAGCATCCTTTGAATGTCTCTTTAAACCTAGTATTCAACTGCTTTATTTGAAAACACCAGGAACACGTCAGTTGAAAGGAAAACAGCAACTGTGGGATTTTAAGAATTGCTTCATCATATCTGCCGCAACTCATTCACACAGATGGAGACTCCTTTATTGTGGATTCCTTTTAAGGTTTTTTTTAAAGTATCTTGCTATGGGGAATGCTTCTGGAATAAAACCAGCATTAAAAATTAATATAAAAACACTCTAAAAAGCTATAAAAGCACTCTAAAACTCTAAATTCAAAAACTCTTGAAACGCAAACTCTAAAAAATATTCTCAAGTGATTGCTTTAACCTATGCAAAATATCTCCAGAACAGCAAGAACCAGCAAGAACCAGAGCCAGGCTTTCCAGGCTCCCCTCCTTGTTTTTCATCCCGTTTTATCCCTTCCCTCCTACCCTCCCATCCTCTAGCGGGAACAGTCAAGCTGGCCTGGCCCGGGCCCTCATTCTTTATTGTCGCAAACATTCAGCAGCGTTTTACATCTGCTATTGAGAAACTCTGAGGCTTGTGCTGATACTCCCCAGCCCTGCAAGCCCTCCAGGGTGCTGGGATCTGGAGCGGGGAGCGGGGGTGGGGGGGAATGGCTCCTCTCTAAAACAGTGCATTGAACGCTCGGACCAAGTGCCTCTGGGTTCAGCATTGGCCTTCGCTTCCTCCAAGAGTTAATGCCTGCCGAGCAGAAATGCTGTTTATCTTTGGCAGGCTAGTATGGCTGAGGTCATTAAAGAAAGACATGTTAAAAGCATTTTGAGCAATATCTCTTGTATGTAAGTAAATTTAAACTTTGGCCAAAATAGAGCTGATAGAGTTGTCCTGAACTCTCACTGCAGATTGAAACTGGAGAGGCAATTTTTGTGATATGAAGTTTTCTTGGAAATAGGCAATACTAGAGCAAAACCATTGAGCAGCTCTGCAGATGACTTAGAAGTCAACGGTATATCTGAAGGATGAAAAACAGAAGAAATCATTTATAAAATTTCAATAAAAGTTCACATGAAAATTTAACCCATTGTGTGACCTTAAGATAAGGTGAAGCTGTACAATAATTATAGATCAAGTTATTTATGAAGCCCAGCCTAAAGCAAAAGTTTTATTAAAAAATTGACTTGATTTCACATCTGAGTATTTGGAGAGCTAGAGAAAATCTTATTTCCTTCTTACTGGGGCTTCTCAAGTTGTGGGAACACATTTATTAGCTATGAAATCATACAAAATACAAGAACAAACGCCAGAGATCAAATAAGAAATGCTGGGGAAGGGAATCACAACAAAGAAAGATTCACACACAAAAAATGCAGTCACTCATAAAAGAAAAAACATGCCATTGTTAGCACTGAAGAAAAAGGAAGAATTAAGCAAAGCCTGACCAAAACCTGTAGCTAAAACCTAAGTCCATTAACGATAAGGATGATGGCAACGCAGCATCAACATTCTCCTTAGCATATCTTGATAAAAATCAAGGAAGCACAAGTTAATGCAAGATAGATTCAAGTCATCTCACATAAACGTATGGACACACACAAACCTACACACACACATCTATGTGCCCTTCATAAAGCTTTATTGGTATCCCCTGTTTAGAGAAGGGCCATCTGCTCCCTGCTGAGAGAGACAAAGTGCAGAGCCTCGGGACTCGGCGGCACGGGGAAGTCAGCGCTGGGCGAGCTTGGGTGTGAATTTACTGCGCATTAGCCACCCTGCACCAGCTGCCCGTTTGAGTACCCCTGGTGCTTGGGAAGTGAAAAACAACATACTTCCCCTTCAAAAAGGAGCCCGCCTAACTCACACAGAAGCACTCTTAAAGCTAACCGGCACAAAAGGACTCTTAGTAGGTACTGGAAGCATCCACCCAGGGAATTAGTGTCAAGTAACTAGCAGGCTGTAAATTCACACTGGAGTTCCCTGCGTACTAATTCTCCCAGCAGACAGGCCCTTGTAAGCTCAGAACAGCAGCCAAGCAAGCCCAGCCACAATCCAGCACCATTAGGAGCCCATGTGGTCCAGGGCTATGCAGCCTCTCCTTTAAAAATACCAATCTGTTCAAACCAGTTCCTAAAGAATCGAAGAAAGGAACAAATTATTACAGAGGGAGAGATAAAATAAAAGTGACAAAAGCAGAGAAAGGAAGGGGGGAAGTTGGGGGCAGCCACCAAGCACCTACAACTCTTCAGCCATTAAACATGATGTTTCATTTATTGATATTCATTCCAAGCCTGCATTTTAGGGGCTGCTCTTTAGGATGCAATTTACTCTCTGTGCATATTGCCAGATTTTTTTTTTTCCTTTTGATCCTACGGGTGCAGCAGTCTGTGCCAAAAATGTCTTTGCCTAGGGCACCCGTCTATGCAAAGCCAGCAGCGCTAATAGGCGCTGGAAGCACTCGGTGCTGACACTTCATACATCAGCAGCCTAGTAAATTGCACCTATTTTTTTTCAGTATTCTCTCTATACACAAAATCTTGAAAAATGTCGTTTACACACACGCAGACCACAATTAATTTATTAGTGCAGTTATTCAAACCTCTTTAAATATCTTCTTTGTCACCGGAGGCACTTTTCAGCAACCCCCATGGTCCTGAGTTTCTCAGGCCTCCACATCATTATAATCTATTAGGCACCTTCATGTTAGCTCTGTTTTATTATATAACACATAATTATGCATTTCATTAACAGCATCACCAGGCACGGTACATCAAAGGGAGAAAGGCAGCTGCCCAGGAAATTCAAAAAGATGCAGTTTACTTAAAGCTCACTGTTAAAAACCCTCCCCCACATTTCAATCAAATTGTGGTTAACGTGTTTCAAAGGTTTTACTCCAGCTCAGAGAACAGAGTCCAAACAACCTCATTAGATGCAAGGCTGCTGATACATATTCCCCAAACCCTTGATATTTCCAATAATGTAAAAGAAAAGACCATCAGCCAGCCACACAGTGCAAAAGAATTTTATTTCTTCTATTGAAAACCTGCTTAGCAAGAGAGGTCTCTTGCTACTTGCAGCCTACAATGACAAATGCAGAAGACAGGGCCTATCAAAAAGAAAAAAAAAAGGATATTTATTTTGTAGTCAAATTAATTTTTCAAGATTTGTTCAAATAGATGAACTACCTGGAAAAATTAACAAACAAAAGACAAAATCTCCTTCCTTCCCGTGATATAAAGGTCATCATCCTTGGTAGAAGCAAACTCTCCAAAAGAAATATCTTGGTCATTCTTCACAAGGTTACACACACAACTGAAAGGCCTGGAATTTGGAAAATATTTGGGAAAAAACAAGCAGCTACTGGACAAAGGTATGAGGCAATATGTCTGAGAACAAGTTTTAAAAAGGGGTGGATAGGAAAGGACACGAAGTCTTGGTGCTATCAGGCAAATTCAACAGTTTTGGAGTTGAGGCTGCAGCTGGCACAAAACACCAGCTCTGGGCACCATTTCCTGGTCTCCATTCCACCAGATTTTGTGGAAGAGTACACACTCCCCCAGGAAAGCACCTTCTGTTTCTCTCACATACAACCAGAACTTCTCTCATTTGTAATTTTTGCTACTATTGATTGAAGACACGAAGAAAAAAATCATTCACTGTCAAGAGAACGTTTCCAAAGGGTGGAGGGCTTGGAGCCAGCAGAAAACCTTTGATCATTTTTTTCTTGGAGCAAATACCAACAAGGTTGCAAGCTGATCGCTTGACGTAAAGAAGGGAAGGAGAGAACAATTCCCTATTCACAGCAGTAAAAAAGCTGTTCATGCAACTTTTTAAGAATAGGAGGTTTGGAAATAAGGTCTCCCAGGCTTAAGTTATTTGTGTTGTCACAGCCATTTCATAAACAATGCACATCTGCAATTCAATTTCTTTAATCTCTGGATTATGATCTGCTGGCCCTTAGCAACCTGTACATTGAATACTTCAGTCACTTTACTTCCCAATTAATAATGTCCTGACAAACAATGAATTGAAATGCTGTTATCATGGTCCATTATTTTCATCTGGGATTATGCCAAAAAGAGGCACCTTCTTCACATATTGATCCAGCCGAATACTCCCTCCCTGAACTTCCATTAATCTCTCTCTTTAAAACTCAGTGAAAAATACTCCTTTCCTGCGCACTTCACCTTTAAAGGAATCCTTTATAGTCCTAGGGACTACATCCATTAACTCAATTCGCTTTACTGTATCTCCTTATCGCTCATCACCATCACTGCTGGAAATTCTTGGAAAAGTGGGATGCTGCAATACAGTAAACATAAATCTCCTAAAAAGACATGCTTGTCATGCTAGCCCCAAAAAGTTATGCATTCAAGTTCCCTCACACTGCTGAAAATGATTATTTCTCGCCGCCTCAGGCACACAGAGCCGTGCATCACACTCTACAAAGGGCGGCACACCCAGCGTAGGTTCACTGTGAGGATGCCCTGCCAAACCCCAGTGCCAGGAGGATTGCACAATTAGTGGGATTCTTCCTCTTCCAGAGCTCAACCCCATTAACTATTCCAGACCATTACAAGGAGCAGGCAGCCTCTAGCACCTTAGAGCTTAATTACTGCCAAGACAGAGCACGAAAAAATATCTTAGCACAGGGCGCATACTTTTGCTCTTTAAGCAAAGTAGTTTTAGTTAATCACACTCGTGCACTGCTTCTTAATTTACCTGAATTCATAATCCTCAGTGAGATCTCGTCCCATTTTTCTCTGATGTGGATTTAAATATTTGTGTGAGTTTTTTCTGAAGCCAACCAGAATTTTGATGATGATTTCCCTGTTAAGAGAGAGAACCATTTTCTTCTAATTCCAAGACCTAGTACAGCAGCAGGAGATTGCTACAGGGAACATAGAAATACCCAGCACAACTAAGTAATCCCTGGAAACGGATCAAAATCCTTTGAGCCTCAGTCCTTGGGAACTTGGATGGAAGATGCTATGCAAATGTTTGATTTCTTGTTTCAGTCCCTCAAGGCCTGTAAATACACCTGTTTTGACAGGTTGTGGCAACGGATGCAAGTGATATCGGAAACAGTATAGGTGATAGCAGCGACTCTTGCCAAGATCCCCTGGAAAGATATCTATCAGTGATTTTTTTGTAATGTGGCTCTTTATCTTACGTACATAGCAGACACCAAACCCTGAAAGGAGGTTTCAAAGCCTTCTAAATCTGTGTCTCAGGAAGGTAACACTGGGGCATGTTATGTCAAGCGAACCTTCTATTAATAAAAATAGCAGCATTTTGTATGTGCATTGCTGAATATGCCTAAACATTCAGCAGGCTCATGTATTAAATCTTTTCAAAACAAACACTGTACTGTGTAATAACCCAGCTAAGCAACCTCGTACTTTTTTAACCCACAGTATCGCAGAATTCTTTAAATTACAATTCATGAACTCTTTTTTTTTAAATGAGACAGACAACTGCAATGGATCTCTGTCATATTTAAGCAACGCTAAACCAAAGATCTCCAGGATGCCACGATTCTTATGGCCCCAGCTCCTGAGGTCTAGAAAAGGCTGGAAAAGAAAGAGCCCCACAGTTACGGACAGCTGCAGACTGGAGAGTGGATTTACTGAGCCTATTTGATAAATGTTCTACACCATGGGCTGCAAACTTCCCTACAGCATTAACTTCAGTAGGAGACTGGACCTTAAATGTCGGAACAGAAAGCTTACGAAAGCTTGTTATTCTCAAAACGAGCATAGGTATTCACTCACTGAGCCTCCAGTTTCTTAAAAAAGTGCATTATGAAATCTGACATCCCAAAACCATTCCCCATCCCCTTCTCCACGAGAGTACAGTTTCACTTATTTCATTTTCCAGACAAGCTACTGCCAAAAAACACACGGTGCTCTTCCCCTAGCTGGAGCAAATTCAACAGAAAATAGTCGGACTTAATGTATTTAACAGTTTGCTGATTATGCATTGTTACTCCAATTATTTTGGGATTAATTTGAATAAGAGCAGGATCAGTACAACACTACTCTGCAGCTCCCCTTCTTTGTAAAAAGGTGACATCACTTGCAATCGGGTTCCAAAAGAACATTAAATACACCATTCAAACACACCGGGCTCCTCCCGACAGGCAGCGTAAGCAGAGTGAACGCTTACCCTGGTAGGAATTACTGTAGGCTTGGAGATTTTGAAAAATTGTTTTGACTAGTGTTTAAACTCTTCGTCAGAAAAAAATCAGGCAGCTTAGTAACAGAAAATTAGGCCCTGTCAAAACAGCTTCTGTGAACCATCTCAGGTGTAATCAAAAACGTTAAGTGAGCCCTAAAGTATTTAAGTGTGACAAGCTAATGCATTGAACAGCCTAGTGCCGGGACAAACCTGCCAAATGAGTTTCCAAATAATTAAGCACTTCCTCTGCCTGCTTTGAAGGAAACATGATCTGAAAAATCTTGTATGTTACACATTTGTCCCTGCTTCTGCAAAAGATTTTCTTTTCCCCACCAAAATCAGGTGGAAAATTAACCACGTGGCATTCTCTCCTGGGGAGTTAAAATGATGACTGCAGCCATGCAGAGAATCCTGACCAAAGCTACATTCGCTGTTGAGCAACCCTGATGGAGTAACTGTACTGAACTATTTTTAAGCATCTAAGGAGAGATGAATTTGAGCCTGACTGTTGAGTGGGCACAAACGCCTTCCTGCCCTCCTGGTAAGGACTCCAGGGTACGCGCCTTACTAACCAGCAGTGCAAAAAATGCTCCCTGATCCAGAGCACGTACATGTGTACTCATTCTAAAGCAGGGGTCAAAATCTTCTCTCAGCTACGCCAGTGTACCATGATGGATGCTGACATGACCTGTCATGAGCCTCTATTACTTTCTCTCACAGGAATGGCCCTCCCGACAGGCAGTTGTGTGCTCCTTATCATTTTCTCTCCAGAGCACCGGGCTACGTTTGCCCCAGGAGCTCAATGTCCCTTTCACGCCCTTCCATCTTGAGCAAGTCAGAGGAAAGCACGATCAGAAATCTCCCAAGGTGTGCTGCCAGATTGCACCATGAGGATGTGTCCATTTTGGATAGGTTCATTTTTTGCGGTCAGTTCTTTCCCTTGTCTTTGACTGTTCCCTCCCAAGTATTGCATATTCTCTGCTAAACAAGGAGGAGGAAGGGGAAAGTATGACTCAAGCCTTCCAAATAAAATCTCTTTTCTTTGAACAAGGGTCAGGCTGAGGAAGAGCACGAGATGGGAGCGGGATAACCAGAGTAGCCCGAGGTCAGTCTTCATGCTATATGATCTGAAGCACCAGACAACTCCACTCCAATTATCGCTGCAGATGTGCAACTTGGGCCTTTCCAAATCCAGGCACTGCTGTTTCACAAGTTGCACCGGCAACTGCAGAAGTCACCTGCTGCTGCGTAACTCACCAGTGGACAACAACCTGGGTGGCCACTGCCAGTTTGGGGTGGTGGTGTTTGTTTTTGAAAAGCCGTCATGAGGACAGGTCCCACTTGCTACCATTTATGCTTCTCTTTTCTATAATGCTTCTACTTTTCCACATGCTTTCACAGCTTCCCCTCGGTGCCCGCCTCCATTCAGGCTTGCTCACAACAGCAGCACACCCTTCACCAGCGTTCACCACCACCACCACCACCATGTGTGTCCTGGACCCAGTCTTATTCCTCTTCCAAAAAAACAGGGAAAACGGTGAAACTGCAACAACAAAACGCGTTGTTCTGCCCACCCGGAGCAGAGGGGAGGCTGTGCTCCTCCTTAGGGGTTTGCCTCTCTCAGGACCTACAGTAGTAGCCTCCTTCCCTCCAACAGACCATGTTCCACCCAGCAGCTGCTGGGTCGTGTAACCACTTGCTCCTGTTTCAGCTGGGTCCAATAATCAAACAGGGATTTCTGGCCCTGAGCCCCCATTCATTAGAGCAACCAGTTACATGGGGCTTTTAATTCAAGATGATAATAAACCTCTCAGGCTGGGGAAAAAAAAAGAGATAGGCTTTTTGTGGTAGCTTTTGTCCCAGAGATAAATCACTTTCTCGAAATTTGAAAAAAAAACCACTATTGGCAACATTCTGAAGGTTTTAAAGTCAAAAATATAACAAAACTTAATAGTTTCAGATGCTTCTCTTGACAATGTAACTGAAAAATGTCTTTAATTTGGAAACAAATTAAGTTTGGCAAAGAATTAGTACATAAGACAGCCCAATTGCATTTTGTAATTTGAAAAAAATTAAAACCAGATAAGATACTGTGAATTAAAAATAACTTCTGCACATTAAATTCTCATGAACTTTCATTAAGGTTTGTATTACATGTCCCAAATGTACAATTGTATGTTGTAATACACTCGATCGCTTTATTTATAAAATACCTTTAAAGCTACTGAAAGCTAGAGCCAGAAAAATGACTATATAAAAATGTTATCTTCTCACATTACAACTGCATTTCCAATGTTTGTATTTAAAACAGAGATGCAGTCTCAATTTCAATATTTCAGATGCACAACTGAACTTTCTAAAAGTTCAATGCCAATTGAATCCATGTACAATTCAGTCATGTCTGTTTATTTTAGTCATTAAAACCTGGTGCCAAAGCTGAAACAGCTACATTGGAGATAAAGCTGGATTCTCTTCTCATTTGTGAATTACCTACAGACTAACCAACTGTCCCATAGTTGGACTTCTCCTTTACAGATGATGAATGCATGAATCCAAGGAGACTTGTTCTGACTTTCTTGGGCTGGGTTCACAAGGCTACCATCCAGAAAGAAAAAGGGGGTTCTTTTGGTTTTCCCTGCAAGCATACATTTTTTGTGGAATGTTCCAGTGACGTGGAAAATTGTTTATCATCCCTCTAGAGCAGTATTTCTTAGGTTAAAACCCAAAAAGCTTTCATCTGGAATGCTATTTTGGCATCTCTTGAGAATTTTAAACTTGGATTCAGCTTGGCTTCCCAGATTAAACTACGTCTCCCACAATGCACCCGTGTATTGCCCCCTCCTTCCTCAAACATACCAAGAAAGTCTCTTTGGTGTTTCATGGGAAATACTTCATTCCTTACAGAAAAATGCTAATATGAAACAACACAGCTTATAGCAGGACATTTAAAATATTTTTTATTTATTTCTGTTTTTCAGATGCTCAGCTTTTTGACTAAATGTCCAAGGTTTTTGTAAAAACAAATCCAAAGGCCTCATTTTCAGTCAAAAATAGAGTAGAAGAGAATTTTTTGAAATCATTCTAACCGGGGTGGTGCTGAAAAAACAAGTTATTGCAGACTTCCATGTTTATAGTCAGTCCCACCACAAAGCTAGGCACTGGAGAACATTTTGCTGTATTTGATCATAAGATCATATTGATCTTATTTAGCTATAAGATTTTTCATGTGAACAAGAAATTCACGTATTCCAAATCAGCCTATTCTCCTGCTTGTTGGTACGCCAAAAGCGTACTCAGCACTCAGAGAAGTTTTCTCCTTACACCTCAGCAAACTATGATCCTTAGTCAAGGAAAGGATTGCACTTTGAATGGCTTTACAAGTTTGGAAGGGAACTCCCTTCTCTTCAGCTAGTCAGATGTTACACCACATCTTATGTGCTGAAAACAAGACTGGTTTCTTTTAAGACCAGAAGGACCAATTAAATCATTTAATTTGACATCTTGCAAAACATCCTGCTTCCTGTAGATACTCATGTCATAAGACCTGGCCTGAAGAGCTGTCATGGACCAAAATCCAGTATCCTCCATTTTCTGACGCCCACAGCACAATAGTGCCACAGCTCTTGAGCCCCATAGCTTTGGGGTCAGCTGCTCTTCCGTTCTGGAAGAACATAAAGGGCGCCGATACGCAAGCCCAACTTTGTGCCAACACTCATTTTGTGCATTTAATAATTTACCAAAAAAAAGTAAGGGAAACTAGGTGGAAACGATGCATTACAGAAAGGCATCTGCACTGTAGTTGCTCTTTTAGTTTAAATGGTATTTTTATTGTTCCCTTCTCTTACTAGAGCAAAATTCAAGAAGACCACAAGTATATGAACAAGTCTCACATAAGGCACAGTTTGCACTGAAGACCCTTTGCACCTCTAAGTCCTGCCAGCTCTCCAGGAACACCACCTGGAGTAACACCTGGCTCCCTTTGCAGGCTCTCCTTGCTGCCTACACAACAGTCCTGGGCACACATAAACCAGAGGGGGACAAACCCCAGAGAATGGCCAAACAGGACAACCATTTATACCATGAGCTGCTTCTATCCTTACTTTCCAGCTCAGAGAGCAGAAGGAAAGAGGGAAAAGCAGGAGGTCCAGGGAGCAGAAACAGCCCCCACCTAAATGGAGGCAATCAGACACTGCTGTTTCGCA
The DNA here is from genome assembly GCF_000687185.1 of Egretta garzetta. NCBI lineage: Eukaryota > Metazoa > Chordata > Aves > Pelecaniformes > Ardeidae > Egretta > Egretta garzetta. The sequence continues at coordinate 3,340,029 of NW_009259975.1, forward strand.
AGGTGAGGAGCACACCCACCACTAGAGCATCCCCTCTCCCTTCTCAGGGAGACCTTGGCCTGCCTGCAGCCAAGTAAACCAGTGGCAGGTAACGAGGGGCTGCAGGTAGGCTGGAACTGAAAACTGAGGAAAAACCCCAAAATCCAGCGGATTGTAAATTAATTATATCCCCCCACTATTAATAATTTGCAGAGATGAGGAGGGGAAATTCACAGAAATGCCACAAGGTATAACTGGGTACCAACCAAGACCCAAACACGGCTGTCAGCAATCCAGTCAATGGCTCTCCAGCACCACAGAGGAAGGAGCACGTTGAAAGGCACAGCTATACAGACTTTCTGGCATCCCTTTAGACAAGAAGAAATCCTAGAATTTACACCCATTAACATTTACATTTAATCCAAGAGCGATACATATCACAATTTCATTGCCCAGTTAATGTGCAGTTTATCCATCTTTGCCTGTAGAATAGAGCTGTCATCCATTAGGTCAGGCCTCACTCAGGAGAAATCTGATTTAGATCAATGAGAATTCCTGGCCTCCTGAAGGTCTCTAGCAGCAACACAGACAAGCAATGCTATGAGCAGCCAGGAATGTTTTCACTGTTTGGTCTTCAAGCACCAGCTATGTGATATTATCTGACACCTTCACTCAACAAGGAAAGATTCAGAATTTATATTTGTTTTAGCATTTTCAAAACCACCCTTCCTCCTTGCATCATCGTTAATGCAAATGATTCAAAATGCAGCATCTTGCATCCTACAACCACCGAGCAACACAGCTCTCCTGTGAAACACTTGCGCTGGATAGCAGGCAGATTTTACATCTATTTTAGAAGTGCTTATTTTTCTAACTTCTTATATCACCATTCTGCTCTTCTTATAACTTCCCTCTAGTCAGCTGGATTGGGTGGTTGTCTGTGCTGTATTCTCACATCACATCTGTAAAACAAGATGTGTCTGTCACATCTACAGTGTGTGCCCACACCCAATGCTCTACTTAAATTTCTTGTGAAAGGACTTAAGCTTCTTGAGAGCCACGCTCTCAGAGGAATTGAGAAGGGTAGCCACAGAATTTGCAACATTACATCCTGCCTATAATTTGAGGTAAGCAAATTTTGCCTAAATTAGAGGTACTGAAGATATACAGTGAAAGGGGAGAGGTTAGGATTTAATCATTACTATCTGCTGATGCAGTTGTTCTATTGCACTTATTCAAGATGACATGCAACACTGCTGTGAAGCATGTCAGAAGTATGCATTACAACTAAGGTATCCAAATTATGCAAAGAATACATGTTCATTTTCATTTCTTAATGGAATATGTATAACAAATACACAAAATTTCCTAACTATAGGACAGTGGTCACTTACAGGAGTGTAGTTTATTACATACATTGCTCTGCCCGTGTGCCTGCCCTGATGTAGGCATCAGAGAGCAGAAAGCACAAACAAACCTCACCCCTGAGCCTTCAATACTGTCTTATGAACATACTGTCTTATGATTTTACATACAGCTTGTTATTTCTGCCGTATTGCAGACTCAGACAGACAATAACAAGCAACTCTTCAGAATGCTCTGAACCCCCATCAGATGCTCATTTTATTTCAGTACCAACACCATGCCCATTAGCACAAGCTGCTCATTCACAGCAGCCGCACCTGCCATTAGCAAGAGACTTGAAGACAGACCTTAGGCGATTTAATCCTCTACGGAGATTTCCCTTTGGTTTATGTAGTGACATTGCATTTCCCCTCCCAACTCCTAAGAAATACTCTATTTTCTCCTTTAGTCTACATCTGTCAAATGCCTGAAATGTCAGTGTTTCACACTCAGAGGAGGGTTTTGAGTCTTAACCTTTTCAGACTTAATTGCATTCCCCATATCCATCAGAAGAGATTTCCTGGAGAAATAAATTAGGCCAATAAACTGATATACTGCTTTCATTCTGTTTGAAAAGAACAGACAAGAAAAGGGGAGATAGTCAGGGCTGTTTTCCATCCTGAGTGATAGAAAGAAAGACAACTGAGAGGACAAAGGATCCAAATTGGTGTAAATCAAGCTTCTCTCAGCTTGCACACAGGGCCATCACCAGTACTGGACAAGGACACTCATCCTAGGCTAGCCCCTTGCCACTTTTCCTCTTTGACCCTTGCAAGGCAGTGTTATTGAGAGGTAAAAATACAAAAGGAACAATAAAAATACAGAATGACCCAGAGACAAAACACAGTGTAGGAAGATGCTATTCCTCTTTCCTCTTCCCACATCTAGAGCACACCCTGAGGCCAGCAAGCTCAGGACACATGACGCTTGAAAAGACGTGGGAGACAGAAGGCTGCAGGAAGGCAAGTCATAAGCTGGTCCTTGTGCTTGCCAAGGAAAATGTCACCACATCCACTGTTTGCTGCAAAGAGCTGAGGATGAGGGTCAAGTGTCAGCATGGGGGGTAGAAAGAGGCAGCCAAGAAAGAAGAGGTGGGCAGATGCCTGTGGGGTCTGCCATGACAACGAGGGGAAAAAAAAAAAAAAAAAAAAAAAAA
>NW_009259975.1:3342607-3356030 GCF_000687185.1 Egretta garzetta
AAGTGTGTGTGGGGTCTCCCCGGAAAACAGGGGGAAAAAAAAAAAAAAAAAAAAAAAGCATCTTACAAACCTGTTCACTACAAGTCCCACATTCATAACTGTTTCCAAATGGAAGACTGTGTGAAAAGCCAAAGCAAACATTCCCAATTCTTTTTGAACCCATCAGACAATATAGGAAAAATATGTGCATTTTATGGTTTGAGGGCACAACCTTTTAATTATGTTTTTGCATTGTCATGTCCAAGACCTTTTTTCTCCTCAAAAATTAATATTTCCTCAAGCAATGCAGCTATTTATCTTGGATGAACATGAATTGAAACACAATCTGCCTCTGCAGAGAGAGGCGCAGAAGAGTTATAACATGACACCTAGGGGAATTCAGAACACATTGCAACGCAACCCTCATCATTTTTCTAGAGCCTTTTCAACTGAGTTTCCTACAGCTCTCTTAACAGTTTCCAGCTATTGTTTTGTATACGACTCACGGAGGCGCTTGGAAAAAAAAGAACAAGTGCAGGTAATGGGGAAGGCAGGGAGAAATTGAAGCAAATAAAATGTAGGCTTTTTCTCTCCACCAAAGCTGATTGAAATGCAGTTCTGTCATCCAAGACCAGCAAGTGTTCTGGCACATAATAACCTCTCACTTCCCTGCGATGAAGCACAGCCTCATGAACACAACGCTAAGGAAGATGTCAATCAACTGGTTTTGCCACTAAGGACTTACATCTGCAGCAAGACCATAAAGTAATGGTTTACAAACGATACTTAAATTAAAATGTATTGAGCCACTGCAAGAAAATTGAGGCCTACTTTGGAAAAGACATCACATTTAGTGGTAACTGGGGCTCTCAAGAAACTTAAATTTAGTGTTCAGGCACCAACTTTACCCCCTTCAAATCTTACCAGCATGCATTTGTACTTAATGGATAAGTAGGCGCTAAAGTACTAAGAGGACACTGAAAGAGGAGTGTTTCCATAAACAACCTAATTATTATTTCACAATAGAGAATTTTCTATGCACATACAGCACCTTTCAAGCTAAAACATCAAAAAAATTCTTCCTCCACAGTTTACACAACCTATCACTAAAATGAACCCAGTTCGGAGCGAGTGCCGATAAACAGCTACTTTATCAAACACTGTGCAACAGTGTACTAGGAGGGAAAATCCTGGCTTGGTCACTTCCAGGTGAATTCTGACATTTGCAAAGATTTTAATGAGATACTTTTGGGCAAAGCCAGACAGGCAGCCAAGATTAGGTTTAGTCATGGGTGAAATTTCCACACACAGTAACTCTCATAGGACCTGAATGTCCTGCCACGGAAGGGTGAAAGCTTCCCCCTTGTGACCTCAACATCACTGCTCTGTTGACTAAGCCGAATTTCAGCTGTGCCTTACAAATCAGGAAAGCAAAGAACATCCTCTCCAATTATAAGAGTATTATTTGCAAATCCTTTACCTTTCGGAGGTTTGCCTGGAAAGTATTATAGCACAGACTCAAAACAACTCTGTTCTAAAAGGAGGAGGGCAGGAAACAGAAATATGAAATGTGTTCCAAGTGAATCTCAAAATATTTAAATCTATAAGATATAAATTTACCAGAGAGACCTGGGAGGCTTCCCATTGCACCGCTTGCCTATACTACTGCAAATCCTTCACTTACTCCATCCAGAAGGCCATATTCAGCCCCAACATAAAAAGATGCATTGCACAAGGCCCTCAGCCCCCATAGAAGTCAATTCACAAGCCAAGCAGTGTGATCTACTGTATTTTTGTAATCCAAAAGAAACAAAACATAGTATCGTCTGTTTTCTTGTTTGTAAACCACTGATGCCATTCTCATTTCTGTAACCCCCAAAAAATCTAAAAAAATTAGGAAAACAGATAGTCAGCTTTCTCATTCAAACTGTTATTTCCAAACTTACACTTCACAAATAAAAGGTCTCAGAAGAAAAGCCTCTTCAGGCAAGCCAGAAATAGTCAGGCCAGTAATTTATTTCTCAATGTGCTCAGGACACCACCTGTGGTTCATTTAGCTGCAGCAGCAAAAGCTTAACTCAACCTTGGCCACACAAATTCCTGAAAACTTAGGACACTTACCATTAGCACAGTGAGGGAGATGGTTAGTCTTGACACACCACTGAAAAAGGAGGCAGCTCCAATGGCAGCAAAGAGACCTGGATCAATCCATGCTCCATAGCCATTAGTTTGAACACCAAAAATGGAAACAAGGATCAAACCGATTATCCTGCCATACAAAGCTCCCGTGTACCTGCATGCAAGAAGAAAAAGAACAATCCTCTTGCCAATGATAGTGTTTTCTAGAAACGCTTCTAGTATTCTACTGATCCCAGATTAATTTTGTCAACTTCTGTAGCAACCCCTTTCTCAAGAAGAACTCTAGCAGCATTCCTTAGAGCATTTACTTAGTGCCAATCATTAGCATGAAACTGCCAAATTTACCATACTTTGAAGAAAAAGGACTATCGGCATGTCTGTCAATGTCCTTCAAAGCCAAATGAGAATGAACCTTACAGGAATACAGTCAAAAGTATAGGTCACAGGTATACACACTGGGATATTTCAGATAAGAAGCTTGCACTTTTAGAACTCCAGCCTTATATAACTTCTTAAAATTAAGTCTACCTGTGCCCCATAAACCTGGCAAGTAAAATATTACAGCCATATTACAAATGGGTGAAATGGAGTAATAGCTATTAATGACCTGCCCGGAGTTGACCAGGAACGAAGCAGTGAAGAGAACCCAGGAGTCCTCAGACCAACCATATGCTACATTGATGAGCAAAACCAAAATTTAGCACAGTTGGGCCTATAATTGCTGGCACGATACACAGCATTTCATTCCATATATGAGAAATTAAATATCCATTCAGGTGTCAGCCAATGAACTAGATTTGTACAGACATTCCCCTTCCAGCAACGGTGGATTATTTTACTTACACAATAGCTGTATATATGATATGTATTATCTGATTTGGGGAGCATCATCTTGCACCATTACACAACTTTTTCCCATTTACTCATGCAACTGATTCATTTTATGCAGTTCTAGTAGTTCTAGAATGGTTATAAAAATTAAGGTATTGGGTCAGAAACACAGGTGCTGGTTGACAGACTTGATTATCTGTATCTGTTTGGCCAAGTATGCCAAGTTTCAGCAAACACTGCATATTAAAAACTGATTTAGACAACAGTTTGGGGAGCGTAGGAGGTGAATACTCAGGGGTAGGGCAAAGGCAGAAGGTTGTACACAGAACTATTTCTTTTTATAATTTTTTGAGTATCTGAATTGCATTATGCTGGATACCCTCTCTCCAGCCATGACCCCTTGCTTGCTGAACATTAAACCTCTCAACGTCACTGTAAGAACTTTGCTCTAGTCTACCACAGCTTTCTAAAAAGTACAACGAAAGACCTAACTGCAGTTTTCTCAAAAGTCTAGGGTGTTGATGTCCAAGATTAAGATTCAGGCTATTATGTGCATAAGAAACAGATGAAAAGTCTGGATCTGAACCCGTATTTCTATAGTTACAGAGATGGAGCCAGCAGCCGAGACTCTCTCTGGGTCCCCAGAGGATTCAAATGATCTATACTTGGAAAGTACACAGGTTTGGCTATGGTCCTTCCACAGCTATTCTCAGATGATTTTTCTTCATTCTTTTCCACAATTTTAGCATCTCTTTCCAAGCAAACCATCCTGTTCCACCTATATAACCTCCTCCAAACAATTACAGCTTTGCTATTGCCAAGCTTTCGGCTTACAACTCAGATTGTTGCTACTCGACACAGGCCTTTTGTACAGGAAGCTCAGACCAAGACGGGTGAATCTTACAGCATAGGAATAACCAGGCCACTGGCAACAGCAGAACCTGCCGTCCAACAGCTGAGGATAAAATAAAATGCCAAAGCAGTGCAGAGGGATGTGTATCCAAATTCTTCATGAGTCCCACGCTTAAAAAGATACGTGATCCCTTGCTTCCCATTTTCAACTAGAAGCGCAGCAGCTGCAACACAGAGGGAGAGATGTGGAGAGATACAAAATGTTAAAAGGATCCTTTGCAAAAATACAGTTTGTAGCCATTCTCGTTTGCCTAAACTTGATAAAAAATCAGCAAAGTACATAGATCAGTTAATTGGAGTTTACATGACAGCTGCAGCATCTGGGACACTTGGGGAAAAACAATGAACTTTTGTTCTTTCCAGTCTGGTTGCGTGATGTTAACCATAGAATCATAGAATGTTTTGGGTTGGAAGGGTCATCTAGTCCAACCCCCAATCTTGATCTGAATAACGACAAACTGCGGCCATTTAAGCCAAAGAAAGGCAACCATACTAGTTCAGCGGGGCTCTTCCCCCATCCCTTTCAGAAGTGATAACTCAGGAACTTCCCAGCATATTTGGCTCAAATATGGAATTTAGTTCTGATATAGCCCTCAAAAGGGAGCACTACATTACTTTGAAGAAAACCTACATTATAAGTAAATATACTTGGATATCACCTCAAGGTACATAAATTCAATTTGTTCCCAGGTATCAATTGCTTAACTCCCCTTACCTTGATTGAAAGTTTGATTAGAATATCTGACTCCATCTGGACCAATCCATGTGCTTGATGAACAGCTATATTCTGAAATTTCCCTCTTGAACTGATTTATGCTAAGATATTAAATACAAAAAAATTGATTAATATAACCTACCTGACTGCCTGTACAGAATGTGTCTATTAGATATAAATTTTACACAAAAAGCCTACTTTCCCTTGCATCTCCCAGTTAAGTTGTTTTATTAACTAATAAATCTAGTTTACTAGATCAGTTTATTAATTATTCTACTAAACTAATAAATCAAATTTATTAATGCTCATATTCCTCTGCATAAACCTCCTGCTGCTGCAACCCTAAGTTTCCAAAACCAGGAATCACGTTACACTGCCTAAAACCAGAAAACAGGAAAAAAAATCTGATTACAATGCCCAGCCTGGCCTCGATCTCTTTGTCCACACACATCATTGAAACTCTATAAAACAGGATTTTCAGACCAAAAATGTATCACTCCTGACGAACGCTTCAGCGGGTAAGCCCAGCATCCCAAGCTGACAGACGAATTTGCAGTCAGAAAGCTTTGCACAGGAGAGCACCGTCGAGAACTGGAAGGACCTCGAGGTTTCCTCTTCCTCAGCAGCACAGGCTATACACAAACCACACCTAAAAGATGTTTGCCCAACACGTTCTCAAAGCTCTCCTTCGGTAAATACTGACACCAGTCATTTCAACATCTTGCAACTTAGACTGCCAGTTATCATGCTGACCATTACCAGCCTTTCCGTACAGCACTACTATTGCTGGGCACTTTCTCAACCTCTGTCATCTGGAGCAATTGCACTCTCCAAGCAGGTACGACTTCCTTCTTCCCATTTGGAAAGCATCCAGCATGATTTGGACATCACCACAACCTAAACAGTAACAATACGTACTCTGTTCCTGGAACAAAGAGTGGGAGATCTGTGGTATTTGACCCACCTGATCCCCACTCAGAACTACAAGGAAAACTTAAAATGCAGCCAACAACTAGCACAAGAAAATTTCTTCCAGACCTCAGATTGGCAACCAAAGGAACACAAGATACTTCCTAATCTTGTATTTGCTTTTTACATTAATCCAACCCTTCAAACAAGAGTATATTCCAAATTCATAATGGTCAATAAAAAATAAAAAAGCTTATTTACTCCATCCTGCTTTAGAAATCATATGATTGTGTAACCCACTTATAGCAAAGCCTCAAGTTCTGTGCAAATGTCTTTACTACCAGTAAAGGAGTCCACACACAAAAACCAGCGCAGCCGAGAGGCAACCTGAGGCTTGCAGCAATGCCAAAATAACAGAGAGAGAAACAACAGAAGAAAGGGGTTTTTACAATTAAAATACATGGTTGAGCAAGAAGAACAAAGCTCAGAGAATGGAGACGTAGGGCTTGTTTACACACAGGGGTTTGTACCACTAACTGTTTGAAATCAGTCTGTTTAGTAGAGACAGATTTCTCCCTGGTGCCGATGGGACGACTGCACTGCCACACCGCACGCTGCAGGGACGCAGCTGCTGTACCAAGACCTGCTAATGGAAGAAGCCCACCGCTTCTTTACCTCCTTCTCCTGCCTCCCCACGGCCTCCTACACCTTCTTCTCCTGGGAACACGAAGGCCTGCTGGAAGTGCTACAAAATGCTACTGAAAATACCGTTCCAGTACAAATTTACGAGGATAAGCTATGGTAGAAGGAAGCGCTGCCATACTGGCCTAGCCACATACAGGCCCACCTGGAGCTGCAGCTTTGGTACTGCCATGGTGTAAATGCAAAAACATACACTTCACCGAGTTGGATCAGTACAAAGGACAAAACTAAGCATCTGACAATTTTTTTTGTTATATGGTTCTTATTGGATGTCTTGAAGTGGCAAGGGTGCCTATTACTAACCTGTGGGATCTTCAAAGGTTAATGATATTTACCTGCCTCTGGAGCACTAAGAAACTCAGATTACGCTGAGGTGAGCCAAATCTAAATGATCCTAATTAAAATCTCGCGACTGCAATCGTAATTCCCTTTTGAAATTTCTAAGAATGGGAGAAGAGTGAACAAGCTTCTTTTCCGTGTTTAGTCTTGCACCTTATTACATGCTCACTAGAGACATCATCACTACCTTGGCAATGTCCATGGCAATTTGGTCCTTAATTCCCTTCCGATCTATCCATTTTCAACAGGATGTACTCTTCATAACTTGTGGCCACACCAAATGAAAAATTGGCACAAAGACCATTTAGCCTCTAGGCTGGATCAGCCTGACTATTTTTGATTCAGACACAGACAAAAAAAAGCCATGAAATTATCATGGTTTCAGATGTTTTTCCTTTAGAGCAAAAATAGTTTTGTTTTGAAAAATAACATTTTGCAAGCATTAGTCCTTAAAATAAAAAAAAATGTCAGGGTGAGGAAAAAGGCTTTTCCTGTAGCAATCCATAATAGCCATAGTCACAAAGTCCTGGTACTAAATGACAATGTTTGCTTTTATAAAGAATGTGTAAATACATATTATAGCAAACAATACTGACCCAGGTATTGCAAGTCAAATGACAGTCTAGAATTGGTGGCAAGAATGGGAAAGTATGTCTGCTTTCTATTTACTTGAATAAGCTGTTCAGTGCCCAGTCACCAATGGCAAGTTATTCAGTATTTACAGTTCGTATTAGGCAATATATATGATGCTGCCCATTTGGAAATTTTACAGGTTTATTAATTTGTAAAACTACAAGTTGGTAGTGACCATTTGCAATGACTGCGAAATCAAGCTGTCATTTAACCTCAATCTGAGCAATTCTTTTTCTACTTCCTCTGGATTCCTTATAGGTATTTCTCAAGAAAGGTACTTGGACTGTAAACCTGCATCAGATTCAAGGATCTCTTCAGCTATATCACCCATAAAATCCCTAGCCATTCAGCCACATATTCCCTGCCGGTTTATTAACACGATATCTGTCATTTTAAGTCCCCGGATTAGAGTTTGTGCTGTAGTAGCATGGGCCTCTGATGCATTACCTATTGCTATTCCTATATAGATTAGTGATCAAATCATGTCCCTCTGCCAATAGTAGCTGACAATAATGAAGGTTTTTCATCAGTTTCCAGTTCCAGCTTTCCAGTTAAAGCGTAGCCTGTTTCCTACAGACTTATATACCTATATATAAGGCCTACACACCTTTTAAATCAAAATTAGGATTCTAAATTGAAAAAGTGCTTGCATAATACACAACAGCCACATTTCATGCTCTTTTCAATTTTGAAGTCCCTTTTGTTTCTTTCTCTTTTTTTTTCTTTCATTTGACATGATTGCAAATGCCTCTCATTGAAAGATTTTAAATGTGATTAAATTTCAGTGATTAAAAGATTAAGTGTGATTCTTGTCTCTACACGAATTCATTTTCAACATTCAGCTCTGATGCACCTTTGAATTTTTCCATCCCAAATCCTTGTAGCAACTAACCAGGAAAAATGGTTAATAATTGTATTTACATAGATATGCTCCTGGTGACTCTCCCCACTTACATTCCTGAGTTGTTTCGCAGCTGGTAGTTTCTCACGCTCATGACTGGAGTGCAAGGAAAGAAGTACGGTAAGTATACTGTAACAGTCGTCGTACATACCTGCAGGCAGTAAAATAAGTAAACAGATTATGGTGAGATGTAGAAACAGACAAAAACAGAAAGAAAAGTGTCTAAAATCACTAGTGCCAGCAGTTACCACAAGGAAATTGTCGTTTTGTCTTGCTCACGTATCCCAGAATCTCATCGTTTGCTCCTAAGCAGCCGCTAAGGCCTAGATTCATCCCATCTACACTCAGGGACTCAACTGTTGCAACCAGGTAAATTGACTTCCAACTCTGCAGCCACCAGAGAGCCACCACTACCTCCAGAGAGACAGGCTTGCAGCACATGGGATGCTCTACACATGCTGAGCCTCCCCGCCACGTGCCGTGTTCAGCCAGAGCTCCTTGCAGGCTGCCAGCCTGAGACTGCAACTTGTGCATGGCAAGGACTCGGGATCTCTGCGTCTTCCGCTGAGGACCTAGTTTTTTGGTTAGTACGTAAAATTATGCCATGTGTCAAAAACAGTCCACTGCTTCAATTTATGGTCCTTCCTGATTTATGCAAATTTGAAGTCCCTGGTCAGTATGAACAGCTAAAGGCTTGTTTCTAACTTGTAAACTTATTGCTTCCCTTCCCTTTTAAGGAAGATGTTATGAAAGGACTAATATTCAGGTAACCAACAGAAAGAAGTTCCTAGCCATCCTAGCAATACTAGACAGCTATAATGCCTAAAGCAGATTACATACTATACAGCAAAGACACAGACATTGCAATCCAAACGGATTAAGAGACTTTGTCAGGTCCTTCTCCTAGTTTTCCATATACCCATTTTGAAGTCCATGTGAACAAAACCAAAAAGGTTTGAAACAGAGCACAGCAGGTGATGTTTTCACGGGCTGCTTTGCATTCGCCAAAAGCAAAGGAAGCTTTTACATGAGATGACTGTATTTCAGTTATGCATATTTTTCAACATAACGTAGTTCAATATAACATAGTTATATTTCATTCAAAGCTGATGTTAAGTTTCTTGTCTTAGTTGAGATAAATTTACTTTTCTAAATTAAATAAAGCCATACTAAAAAAAAAAATATTTAGAAGATATTTTAGTAGGCATCTGGAGAGAAATTACTGGAACACACAGCCATAATAATGATATATTTTCCAAGCACAAGGTTTCATGTGCTCTGTGGATTGTTATAGAGCAGCTCAGGTAGCACATTTATAGAAACCCTCAAGCTGAGATTCAGCTGTGTGCAGTTGTGATGATTTGTCAGACAATCATATTTCAAGCCTTTGTTTCCCTGTATCTCGTAGATTATAAGCTTGTGGGCAGAGCACATCTACAAAAGATAAATGAAACTGGGAGTAGTTCGGTCTTCACAAAGCTTAGGTCAGGTTTTCTTTCTGAAAACTTAACTCTGGGACAGTTCAAACCCAGGACAATTTTTTGCCAAAGCCCCAAAGTCCAAAGGGACCTAGAAGGACAGCTAGCCTGGAGTTAGTGGCTACATATTTAAAGCGGTAGCCTATCTTCATAGCTAGGTAGGAAAAAAATGTCCTTTTAAAGCTTTGACAGTTTAATATATAAGTATGTATGCATACATCCTTAAAGTGTTCACCCTGCCCATGGAAACACTGAGCTTTTGGAACAGAAGCATTAGTCAACATGATAAAAAAGTTAGAAAAAGAAAGCTAGCTCTGCCAGATTCTTGGCAAAACTTTATCTACGTTGTGATTTCCTCACAGAGAGAAAGGTGATGAATTGAGGAGAAGCAAACGCAGGCCAAGGGGCAGAAGGGCACTTAGGAAGACAGCTTCACCTAATCTGTGGGCTGAAGATTAGATATTCAATTCCAGTCAAAGGAATGGTACTCCAGGTTATGTTGTGGGTGTGGAAGATACCATGATGGGTTCTTTCCAAGTTTAAATGCAGACTGGTTTATACAAGATTATTTTTGGTTAAAGTCACTGTGACATAGTCTCTTTCAGTTGCCTGATTATGTGAGTTTATAAAAAAAAAAAAGTTGTATGGTTCTCTCTCAGATCAAACAGTTTCTTTCCTGCTGTTTTTTTGCCAAGTTATAATAAAATAAGGACTGTGACCTCAGCAGGATCTCCTAGAGCTAATAAAAAGGAAAAACAGTCTGAATAAAAGTTCATGCTACAAAGTTGATGTAAAAAACCAGTATTTTAAAAAAATATTTAAAGGATGAAGACAAAAATATATAAACAGAAAAGCTCCTGTAAGCACTACAGCCCTACAAAACACATGCTGTTCCCCAGTTTCAGGTATGATCTGGCAAGGTGCTAACTGCTCCATGAACTTTTGGAGTCAGTAAGACACCACTCCTAAACAACATAAAATAACTCTTAGGAGGCATTTTCTTTATGTCTGACACTAAATCTTTGCTAGCTGATCTTAAGTTTAATCCTATAGTAACTTCTAACATACTGGGTCTTGCTGGCTTATGTTGTGGCTTGTTTTGGGTTTTCTTCCAAAAAGTAATAAGGCACTGTGTGTTTTTTATGTGTTTAAGTAGTTTATGCAAGGTTTTTGTAATGTACTATGAGAAAGCCAAACCTATCCCAATTGTAGGGGAAGCGGCTGTCAAACACAGAGCTCCGGCTCCAAATTGCTAAAATAATAATTGTTACAAACCTGACCTCTCACAGACAGAGGTCCTTTGGAAACCATGGAGTTTACACAGGACTAATGGGAGTCACACATGGGACACTCCTCCTCATCCTGCTGGTTTGAAAACGGCTTTTTGTTAGGATGTCTCATTCCAGTGCTCAAAAGCACAAAGTCCCAAATCCTTTGCAAGACCTGGGAGCAAATCTGTAGCATGATAAAAGGCGGCTGGACAGTGGAATGACTCTCCCTCCTTACCTTACCTGCTCCTTCAAATGTGGAAGCGAAAAGCTTCAAATGAGCTGGATGTCTCCCCTCAGCAAAATGCTGAACAAACACAGCTGCAAACTCAAAAGCTGCTATCCTGCCACTAAGAGGAGCTAAAATCCAGTTGTCATCGATGGCATGGGCCTGCTCCAGCATAGTTCATGCACTGGGATCCCTCCTCCTCCTCTTCTTCCTACTGGAGGTCAAATTTCACCTCTGATGTGCCAACAGAGAACCCAACAAGCAGGAGCAACGAGCAGGACTAGGCAGAAGAGGAGGAGCTGGACTGCCATAGCATGCACAGCTTTCAAGGACTAAATGAAATGCACTCTTTCTGACCCTGCAGAGAGGAAAAATAGCGCAGCCTATGGGAAACTTGCGCACCTCTGTACCAATCGTCGGAAAGCTTGCAGAGAACTGACCATGTGCCTCAACCTATGGTTATTCACACTTTTAGCTCCAAAAGTTTCCCTTTTCATTTTTAAAATACTAATTGTTTTCCTCCCAGTTTCATCCAGGTTGCTGACGTGAGTCAAGGTGATTGCTTTTCCTTGAAGCTTATGTCTTTTTGTTGGCTTGGAGTAGAGGCTGCTGGAAGGCAATTCTGGGTTGATGGAAGGAGAGCATCTATATGGCCAACCCACTGGCCTACAGTTGAGCAACCTTCTCTCCAGGATGGAGGGAAGAGAACGTATACAATAGTATATATAAAAAATATATATTGCATACATAAAACATACTGGCAAGTCTGCCTAAGAGAAGGCAGAAGAAAGGGGCTTCTGTGTGCACTGATTTCCCTAAAGAAAGATCATCTCAACACTTAAAAATGTGTGAAAACTCCTCAGAAAGACTTCTTCAAAAATGGTGGGAAAAAAAAACAATTATGACAAGCAAATTTGCACAATTTACTAAAAGTGCAGTAGAAAAGCTCTGAAGGTTTCCTTCTTCCACATTTAACAACATACTTAAGCTATAACCAAAGCATAAAACTGAAAATTCTGTCAATGTTCAAAACATGGGAACCTTCGGTCTATAACCTTTTCCTTCCAATGGCATGACCTTCCCCAAAGCCGTACAATGCCAAATGGAAACTCCAAAACCTAGAGGTAAAATGGCCCCATCATGCCTTAACCAGGTCATCCGAGGCTCCAGGCTGACCTCCATCAGTAACAACTAGGGATAACTGACTCCAGATACATAGTTAGCTGCAGAAAGTTTTCTGTATCTATCCATAACTTTTAAACCCTCTACAAAATTTATTCTTCATGCATCTATTCTTCTCACAACAGGCAGAGATCTCTTTTGTTGTTTTGAGGCAAAAATACATATGGTTATGGTAATAGTCTCCTAATTGTTCTTTCCAATGTAACAGCTGAAATAGAGCCCAGGTGCAGAGGCATGAAGGAGGATGTCCACCTGGTTCTGCTACATGAGCAAGGTGTGGGGATAATGAAAGGATCAATCACTAGCAAGGAAAAATGGAGAAAAATGGATGAAATCTACGTGTGACAGCCATCCATCGATTGCAAATAAATGCAAAAGCACACCAAAATAACTGCTATATGTCACAGTTGATGGAGTATCATCAGAGTAGAGCAGCAGTGTGAGAGCAACTCTACAGGTTAAATACTTCAAGTATTAAAAAAACTATTTTGCTTTTTTAAAAATAAAACATGTCTTCTCCATTCTAATATATCCTACAATATTAAAAACCTGTATGTACTTTGGAAATCCATGTTTACTGTACTCTGTTGCACATTATCAAGTACCAGCAAGGTGAGATCCACCTGTTCCATCTCGCCAATTTATGATCTGCCCTCATTAACCACTGTAAATATTATATAATCAATAGAATCATAATTATTTACTTACAAGGATGATCACAGTTTCCAACAGCTTGCTTGTTTTTCTAAGGGATAATTTTGGAATTGAATTAAAGAACTGCGTACGTAATTTATTTATCTTTATATTTAGGGAAACAAAGAGAGCTCCCAGAAGACCTCCAAGTGTTCCAAGGAGGATGGTCGGAATGAAGGCCAAGACATTCAGGTCCAGCAAGTTCTTAACCTGAGTCAAAGAAAGGAGAAAAAAAATGCCAGTGACATGAAATACTGCACCCTCTCTTACAAAACCTGATACCACAAAGTAATTTCCATACAGGAAACAAATCTTTCCTTGTGGTTTAGGGAGCTCAGCTAATTAATTTAAAGCTGATCTCATGAGAGATGGTGTACTGTTCTTGCACAGCAGGCAGATGCTGGTGTTGGCACACATAGCAGAAACCTCTGTGATGCACTGCAGTTACCGTAAGCACTCAGCACTTCAGGTAACATCCAAATAACACGACACATTGGCCTTAATGAACACTCC
>NW_009259975.1:3356187-3413286 GCF_000687185.1 Egretta garzetta
ACATCATAATTCAGGAAATTTCATTTATGAGGTGTCAACCTACATCCATGCGCATTGAGATCATTTGTAAGTAAATTTATTTAAGTAAAACTGTGAAAATTGATGCTGATCTGGAACAACTCATCACAAACACAGAATATAATCTGGCAGCTGGAACAGTAATTGACTTTTCTGCTTGATTCCTCAATAGGCAGCAAGGATGAGAGCCATATCATGTTTTAATTTTCTTCCAGACAACAAAAAGGGGGCAACAGATCAGTGGCAATCTACTAAAAGCTGTGAGGATATTATTTCCTTAGCCCAGGCTTAGAGTTACACAGCTTTTTGTCAAGATTAGGATCTGGACAGAGTAATAGATCATGAAATGTTCAAAAAGCTGCATGGCAAGAAACAGCAAGGGCACATACGAAGGGTTGCCTGCAAAAAAAAACTAAGCGGGTATAAACTTAGGGGTAGCGGATAGGAGACACTGTCAGCCTTCCTTAAATTGCTTGAGCAAGAACACAGGCCCTCCTACTGTTCAAACTCTTTTTTCTTCTCCTCTCCTTCTTGACCCTTAATTTTATTCTTGTTCCTGCTACAACTAGCCTACACTTTAACAAATCTACTGGGTGGCTGTACTAAACACTGGTGGTATTTCCTGGGAGAAGGAATGCCAGGGTCAAAGTCCAGCCAAGCTTGAAGAGGTGGTCCATAGGGTGCAGCAGCCATTCCCAGGCATAAAAAGCCCAACACCTTGCAGGGTACACTTGCAGGGAGTAGGGATAGACTTAAGGTGTATTGTGCCTTGTAATCAGGACTACAGCCATCACATATGTAGGTACTCTATGTACTAAACATAAAAACATAATGCTATTTTTACCAATAGCTGAAACAAAATGCATCCTTTTCCAAAAGATTTGAAGACATCTAATGTTTAACATGTTGACATTCAGAGAGAAGTAGCTTAATTTATGGGGACCAGGGGGGTAAAGCTCCTCCCATTGTAAGGGAAAATCAGGTTCGTGACCACCTGAGGAACCTGAACATCCATATGGGACCTGATGAGATGCATCCCAGAGTCCTGAGGGAATTGGCTGGTGTAGTTGCCAAGCCACTTCCATAATATTTGAAAAGTCATGGCAGTCAGGTGAAGTCCCTGGGAAATGGAAGAAGGGAAACATTGTGCCCATCTTTAAAAAGGGTTGAAAGGAGGACCCTGGGAACTACTGACTTGTCAGCCTCACCTCTGTGGTGAAGATCTTCCCCCTGGGAATATCATGGAACAGATCCTCCTAAAGCTATGATGAGGCACATGGAGGACAGGGAGGTGATATGAGACAGCCAGCATGGCTTCACCAAGGGCAAGTCCTGCCTGACCAACCTAGTGGCTTTCTATGATGGAGTGACTGCATCAGTGGACAAGGGAAAAACCAATGGACGTCGTCTATCTGGGCTTCTGTAAAGCCTTTGATGGTCCCCCACAACATCCTTCTCTCTAAATTGGGGAGATACGGATTTGATGGGTGCACTGTTCGGTGCATAAGGAACTGGTTGGATGGTTGCATCCAGAGGGTAGTGGTCAACAGCTCCATTTCCAAATGGAGACCAGGGACAAGTGGTGTCCCTCAGGGGTCCGTACTGGGACCGGTGCTGTTTAACGTTTTCATCAGTGACACAGACAGTGAGATCAAGTGCACCCTCAGCAAGTTTGCAGATGACACCAAGCTGAGCAGTGCAGTTAACACACCAGAAGGACGGGATGTCATCCAAAGAGACCTGGACAAGCTGGAGAGGTGGGCCTGTGTGAACCTCATGAGGTTCAACAAGGCCAAGTGCAAGGTCCTGCACCTGGGTCAGGGTAACCCCCAGTATCAGTACAGGCTGGGGGATGAAGGCATTGGGAGCAGCCTTGTGGAGAAGGACTTGGGGGTACTGATGGATGAGAAGCTGGACATGAGCTGGCAATAGGCGCTGGCAGCCCAGAAGGCCAACCGTACCCTGGGCTGCATTAAGAGAACCGCGGCCAGCAGGTCAAGGGAGGTGATTCTGCCCCTCTACTCTGCTCTGGCCAGACTCCACCTGCAGCACTGCGTCCAGCTCTGGAGCCCTCAGCACAAGAAGGACGCGGAACTGTTGGAGCAGGTCCAGGGGAGGGCTACAAATATGATCCGAGGGCTTGAGCACCTCTCCAGGACAGGACAGGCTGAGAGAGTCGGGGTTGTTCAGCTTGGAGAAGAGAAAGCTGCGGGGGTGAAACACTGGAAGGGGTTGCCCAGAGAGGTGGTGGAGGCCCCACCCCTGGTAACATTCAAGGCCAGGTTGGATGGGGCTCTGAGCAACCTGATCTAGTTAGCAGTGTCCCTGCTCACTGCAGGGGGGTTGGACTAGATGACCTCTAGGGGTCCCTCCCAACCCAAAGCATTCTATGATTCTATGACAATTTGAAGTAGAAAAACTGTTTTATTTACTGCAGGTTCCAAATATCTTGCACTATATTCTACTTAATTCCAATCCTGCATTAAACCTAGAAATGGACATACATGGTTTTACTGTTTTCTCTCCCTACCTCCATTTTTCCTAAGGGAAAGATATACTGAGATGTTTGTTTTAAAGTAATATATGCACATTACACTGTACGTGTGTGGCAATAAAGGTAAAGTTAAGTGAGTGCTCCACACGCTCAAAATGAAAGATGGCACAGTGTTTTGTTTGGGTTTGTTGTAGTATTATCTACAGGCTTTGGCTGGTCATCAAGAAAAATCTGTTACCTACAGAGCAAGTTTCACCTTTACAAATAACCCAACAGTCTACGTAAAAATAAAGTGAAGCTTCTTGAAAATCTCATGCTCTGGAGTACAATAAATTCCCCTTCTAACATTAGGCTAGGTAGAATGAAGCTGAAGAAAACAAATAGTTTTCTTGAGAAATATAACCCACAAGCTTTCAACTCACAGCTTATCCACTGTAAACTGTGTTGGTTAATGCCACAAAACATGAAAGAAGCAAAATTTCCCCTGAGCCCCACGTTCAGTGAAATGAAAACGTTTCTGGTTATCTGTACCATACAAAGAGCCAAAAACTATTGAACCCTGGCAGAAGTTATGTTGATAATAATTTTAGCTAGCTTTTCCCTCTAATGACACTAAGAGAAGATAGAAGGAGACAGAATCCACTGCTCTTTTCAGAAAACATCCTGAAAGGAGCTCTAAAAGAGCAATGCTTATTGTAAAATAGCAATTGAAGCAAATCCACTCTCCCCTGTGCATGCAGCTGTTCATTACACAATACTTTGGCTTCAGAAATGAATCCGGCTTCAGAAGGCCTGACCTCTTCCCTGTCCATGTAGTCTCACCTTTCTGCCACAAATTTTTTTCTTCTTGGTTGTGTCACTGCAACTGTTTGGGGGACTGCACTACGAGTTGGTCCACGAAAAGGATTTGGGTTGAAAACCAATGTCTTCTCTGCTTGTCCCAGCTAAACTTGTGGGAAAGCAAATATACGCCAAATACTTTTGGCTAGCATATGCAAAATCACTGTAGCAGGCAGCATGCACACAAAAAAACATTGCCCGCTTTCCCAACCAAGGTATGCTTGCACATGGAAAATACGATAATCTCTGGTTTCTGCATTGTTAGAGAGATACAAGCCAGAAGAAATTCAGAGATCAATGCAAGTGATCAGGGAATTACCTTAGGAAAAATTTACTTAGTAGCAAAAAGTGGACTGGGATTCAGAAGACCAGGATTTTATTTCTAGCTCTTTAATTGTTCTTCAAGTCAAATACAAAGAAGGATATTTAGGCAAGCAGAAGTGAAGATCATGATAGTTGCACATTGCTATTGAATCATCTTGCAATAAAAATGAGCAAGAGACATTATAATAAAAGCAACTATTTTTAGGTGGACACAAGGTACAATTCAAAGATCAAGGTTGAGTTGTGCTGGAAGGAATAAAGTAAAGGTAGCTGAGGCTGAAGGTCACCTCCGTTGTGCAACCAGGAACAAACACTGATTATATGTTTTCAAATGTTTACTCTGTAAGCACAGAGGAACAGGGGCATGGTACAGCAATGCCTGCAGCAACAACGGAGAGCTCAAGCCAACTACAGAAGGAGAGGACACCCTATTTAAGAGCTTCTCTGCTTTTTCCTTTACTTTGAATTATCCCTCTCCTATCCAGCACCAATACAGAAAGTTATTAAAATAACTTATATGATTAGTTGATCAGCAAACAGGAGATGCTTTGTCTATTTGTTCTCTTCAATTCAGAACAAAACAACTCTGTGCTGTATCTGAGTGACTACCACATGTGAAGTGTGAAGGCTTCCGTATCCACTGATCTGATAATTGTACATATACCATCCTTCCCCCTTCTCAGTCCCCCTTCCCTGCTACTCCCCCAGCAACAATGCTGAAGGGGACAAGCCTGAAGCCCTGCATCTGTCTCCTCCCACAACCACACAGTACGTACCCAAAATATAATTCTTTTCTCTGCTTCAAAAAATCCAAAATGACCTCTGTAAACAAACCCAGAGAGAGACGATGACAGTAGATCGGTGGTGAAGGTAGCCATCAAGCAGCAGAAGAAAGTTTGCCAGGCCAGCCTGATGTCCCAGAATGAAGACACTTCTTCTAATGTGAACAGGAGCCTGCCAATGGGCGCGCGAAATACCGAAGCTATCCCTGCTCCTGCACCAGCCGTAATGAAACTGCGCCTGCAACAGGTAGAAGAGTCAAAATTCAGGTAATGGGAAAAGAATGGAAACAAAAAACCTCCATAAACATCTTTTCCTGCCAAAGCTGGATTTATGGGGCTGAATGTAAAGACCTGCTGGTTTATTTTGGGGTTATTATAGCACCTTGCATCAATAGGATTTGAGTTCAGATCTGTCTGTCTTGACCTCTGGCCTTGACAAAACCCTCAATCCTATAACATCGCACGGGGAATGCTGCGCACTGCCGGCGAGCTGCTGAACGGGCACCGACCAGCCCAATGCCGTCTAGATGTGCCACTTCACACCCTGGAAGCAATGCAGTCACAGGGGTGAAATGCCGCAGGGAAAAAAGGTAAGGAAGTTGGGGATTCACTAGAGAATGAGAGTACAGCCCTGGAGCCTGTAGACTCAACATGCCGCCTCAGTCTATAAATGTCTGAGAAATCCATAGGGAACATGTATGCCTTGTCTCCCTCCCTGTAAAGGCGTGGAGCTCACATACACCTCGGAGAGCAACAAACTTCTGTTGCTGTAAGCTGCTCTAGGAGTTCAAATAGCAGAGTTCTGCACTCTGAGCCAGTTCCAGTACAGAAAAAAAAATTAAAAAAAAAAATTAAGAAAAAAAATTAAGTGTTGTAAAGAAAGGCATTAATGGGCAGTCTTCCTTTATACACTTATTATTATTTATTTTCCCCCACACACCATAATTTCCTTTCCAAAGCACCCATTTCATTAGATGAAAACAACATCCTGCATCAGACAAATGTTACATTTTTGGGGAAGGCCACGGTATGCAAAACAGAAGGAAGGATACAGCAAGAGGAGATAAAATTATGCTTGAATTCTGTCTTGGAAAATTAGATTCAAGTCCAGCCTTTGCAGGGGATACAGGGATGATGCCGACACGTATAATGCACTAATCACCAGTGCTCACCAGCTTATAAAACTTGTATCCTCTGGATGTGCTACCTGAGACCTCACGGATATTTTGCAGAAACGCTGAGCATTCAGTACAAGCTGAAGTCATACTTCATACATGCAAAAAGCATACAAAATACTTGAGTATTTTTAATATTAAGAAATTCCAAGTTCTCAGCAAAAAACGCAACAGATCAGAGTCATCTCCAAACATTAGGGGGCCCTTTTGACTTCTCTGTGGTGTCCACAAATTTTATCAGTACAAAGATGGGTGACAATGAGGACAATGGACAGAAAATAAGGGAAAAGATGAGAGAATTTGTGTGTCAAAGCCCTTGACAAACACCAGTAAAGCTACATAGGCAAGTTTATGCCCGATATTTCCCAACTCATAAATGCTGATTTAGAGACACTCTTGTGCATGGATTTTTACTTACATGCTGTATCTTCACAGTGACATTGTTTCCAGCAGCAGGGAACTCAAAAGGTAGTGCACGCCACAGTAAAAGCTGGGCGAGCTTTGCTTGGATGTCTCCAACTTCTTGCTCCAGTCAGCTGTACATGCTACGTGTCCCACCAGTAGTATCAGCAATGAAATTGGACCTCTCCTATGTATCCATTACAGCTACCCAACGGAGGGACGTCCTCAGATCCTTCAACATCCTAACCCTTGCTGAGTTACCGCTCTGCCTGTGACTGTACTTGGAGAGGGTTCATCTCTTGAGCCTATTTAGTAACTCCAAAAGATAGCGGGGAGTGGGAGTCTTTCATCCTGGTCTTTGTAAAGAAGCGAGGTCTCGCTTAGACTGAAATTTGTCTCTGCTGCTCACCGACAACCCTCTCTGGGAAGGGGACTTCCACGCAACCTGTCTCTCCCGGGACAGTTCCTGACTGCAAGCTAGTGCTTCTTTCTAATTATACTATAACTGGATCCTGCAGAGAAAGACAAAAGTTCTCGCTGCTTCTCTTACCACAATTGCTGATTTCTTCCATGACTAACGTTTTGTTTAACTAGCACGTCTCAGATGTGTTTAAATGACTGATCTTAAAAGGCTAAAGGCAAAGGAGTTCTCATATCTTCCCTGTGGTGCTTTTTGATTTTCTTTTAAGCTAGATAGTTCACAGTGGCTGTTCCTTTGAATTCTGTGTATTTCTTTAGGAAATTAATGCATGGGAGTCTTTGTTTTTCCCCTTGATTTAGAAAAAAGAAAACAGTATTGTATAGGGTTTTGTATGTCAACGTGGCAATAAACACCATCCAGAAGACATAAACTGGTTTGTAATTTCTTTTTCTGGAAACTAATCTCATTAATTTCAGTAGAACTGTTCACAAGAGAGAGCTTACCAGAGTTATCTCACAGACACGCATGAGCAGAGAAGAGTCAAATTAAAAAAAGTGTCACAAACAATTTACTTTTTCAAAACTAGACAAATAAAGCAAGGACTCCCTGTGCACATTGTGCAATCTCCATCATCTTTTTTTTCCTGGGCCAGCATCATTAATTTGAGGGTAAAGCCTATGTCTAAAAATCCTGTGGTTTTCTCCCTTCTTATACAACCCAGAAGGCAATGGGAAAAGGTCTTCAGTATCAATGTATTATTTCACAAGCGTTCGATAAAACAACTTGTGAACTTTCTTTTAATTAAAGAATTATAAAGTTGTTTAATTAAACAACTTTCTTATAATTAGAGTGGGTGACTTTTTCCCCATTCCAAAGCAACAAACAGCAGGAAGGCTGGAAGACTGCTGGAGCAGCATCTCCATTTCCTTTCCAGATGGAATGGGCTCACCGGTGATGCACCGGACACCCCCAGGGTGCCGAGGGCGGGCAGCAGGGTGGCCCCCCCAAGAGCCCCACAGCTCTGCCCATCACTTACTTATCAGCTGAATTCTGAAACCTGGTGAAGATCGGGAGGTGGATGCCCAGGGTGTCCGACTGCAGCTGGCTCACGCCACAACCCAGGAGAGCACTAAAAGCGATGTTGTATAATCGAGAGCACTCTTTCAGTAAATTATTCATAAATCAGCCATGGTTTAAAGGCAGGGGAGGACAGAGCCTTAGCCGGCGCGCAGCAGCAAAGCTAGATTGGTTTCAACAGATTTGAACATGGAAAATGCTGAACACGTCTTTTAAATATGCAAAGTCCCCTTGACATAAAGCAGGAGGCTATTAAAGACTTTCAGGTTCTCGACTCAGAGACTTAAACGTCTCTTTTTCAAGGAGTGTCATGATGATAAACCATGAAATGCCTTTTGAAGAACTGCAGGATAACGTCTGCCCAAGTGTGGTGATATGTCAGGCTATAGCCCATCATTTCAATCATCTGTTCCCAGGTTAATGACCATGGCAGTCAGAACAGCCCTACTTCTAACAGAAGATGTGTAATGATTTAAATTATTACAGTGTGTTCCCAGGCAGCACTTCAAACTACCTTTAAAAGGGAAAAAAAAAATCCAAACCTGTAGTGAAATGAAAAGTCTATTCATTGTATAATCTTGGAAGACTTTTCTACAAGACTTAAATTAGGAGCCTTAATGAATCTCTCAGAGGCTTTTAGCAACTTACGTGTGTTTATGTTTAATAAAAATGGTGGAGGGTTCCAGCTAAATTAAATTAAACTAGCTCTTAATTCCTATGTTTTGAAAAGACATCGTGTTAATACCGTGCTGACTTTCTTCATGGAAATATGATTCAATCCTTTGGCTCATGCATCACTGTTACCAACCCAGCACAAAGGAAAAAACTCACAGCTGCAGTCTCTGAGCTCCTGGAGACAAATGTCTGAAAGCAAAGAAAACAAAAGAAGCCTAAAGGGAGAGCTAAACCTTGGTTATCGTTGTCTGGAAGGTTTGTGGATGCCTCTGACTAACCATGCACTCCTATTTTTGAACATCTGAGTCATCCCCTAGGGTGCTGCACCCCTGTGCAAATAAATAAATAAATAAAAACCCACGGAGTAACAGAAAATGTAAAAGGGCGGTGGGGAGGATGATAGGTTTGGTCAGGGTGGTGAAGAGGAAGAGAACAAACCTCAAGGATGAATGCTTTGCAAAACCAAAAAGGATCAGAAATAAAACAGCAAACCAGCCAACAAACGATCTATATCATATTAGCAGAGACCAGTTTTACCATCTCTACTCAAGATATGGTTTAACAATGGCAATAAAGTGCAGCGGGATCCTCCTCGAAATGGTGAATAAAGGAAATGATGCCACTTAACCAAAACAGAAAAGCCCAAAATCTGGCCTGCAGTTACTAAGTTTGGCTGTACTGCAGCACCGTAAATTTTAAGAACCACTCTGGCCTACAGAGCAGGGCTGGGCACCCCTCCTCTCCCCTTCGCACAAGGCCCTGGACCACAATAGGATGATGGGCATTCTCTGTATATAGCAAGGGGGGATAAAAACATTATCCTTCATAAAGACTATAAAGTCTACTTTTGCCTACCTAGAAACATAGGATTACGCTCCTGCGTGAACAAGAAGCAGCTCCGACCTGACTTGCAGCCTGCCATCTGCAGAGCCGGCAAAGCAGCGCCCGGTTCCTGCGCTCGCCCTTAGCCGGCACCAGCGGCTGCCGTGCATGTAACCTGGAAGCACGGACCCCGAGGGCCGGGCTGTCCATCACTCTGTGCCTCGCACAGCCACTCACAGCACTTCTGCAGGCGGCTATGAAATTGTTGCCCCTTTTGTGTTGCAGACATTTGAGACTGGCTTTATCTTTATTCAGACTTTGCATAGGTAAAAGCAGTGACACAAGGTGCAAAGCAGGCGGCAGGCCATAGCTACAGGACAGGTTGCTTTTCAGAAACAAAACAGCCTGCAGTTGTCCAGATAACTGCTTGCTGAGCCTCGAAGGGAATTGTACTGGGGAACCAAGCCACTATTTAAAACACACAATGAAAAAAATGTTTTTCTTCACTTAATGGCATGAACAGTTGTGCTAATATGAAAGAGGGGACAGCACAGGTGAAAAGAGCTCCAATGCAGGGTATTTTTTACGCCAGCGCTGCCACCAGGACAGACATTGCAAACCCATGCCCTCAGCCTGACAGCTTTAACTTTTGTCTGCTATTTCTTACCCCAAATGGATCATGGGACCTTCTGGCCCACAGAAGAGCCCAGAGGCTACAGCCAGCACGCATGAGACAAATGTCCCTAAAAAGGTCTTGATGTTAAAAAGATGTTGAACAGAAGTGCCATTCAGATACCCAATGATTTCTGGCAAGCCAGATGGTGAACCTGCTGGGCAAAAGAACTGCAAAGGAAGGAGGAAAAAAAAAAAAAAAAAAAAGGAGAAATGGAGTCAACAATCATTAGGTGTTCATAGAATCATGGAACGTTTTGAGTTAGAAGGGACCTTCAGAGGTCATCTAGCCCAACCCCCCTGCAGGGAGCAGGGACACCACTAACTAGATCAGGTTGCTCAGAGCCCCGTCCAACCTGGCCTTGAATGTTACCAGGGGTGGGGCCTCCACCACCTCTCTGGGCAACCCCTTCCAGTGTTTCACCACCCTCATTGTAAAGAATTTCTTCCTTATATCCAGTCTAAACCTACCCTGTTTTAGTTTAAAACCATTACCCCTTGTCCTGTTGTGTGTGGTCGTGTGTTAGATGTGTCTATGGACACTTTTTTTAAGTTCAGCCCTCACTTTGCTCTGTTCACAAACAAACTTTCCCAGAATTAACAGACAACGTAGATATACCTATAAATCCTGGCTACACATAAAAATTCAAGCTCCCAACAGTGTTGCTATACACACATACTGGGGGTAATGAGAGAAGAAAATGATCGAGGGCCCCTGCCCCAGCCCCCTGCCATCCCCCCAATTGCTCGAAGCCAACCAGCCTCTTGTCTTTGCACAGACTCTCTGCGGGGCAGGGTGTACACATGAACCTGCGCAATTTGTCCAGCCAGTTCAGAGTTTAGATAGCTTAAAACTGGTCAGTTGTTACCCATATAACAGCAAACTGCCTCTTCCTACTCTTGCTGGATTTTGGAGTAAGTTCAGTAAAACATTGACTTTTTCTCTCACCTACGCTGTTAATTGCCTGCCTATAATTAAATTGAACACAGCAGGACAGTAAATGACAGAAAGGCTCAATGTTTTAGCCTTGCTGCCTCATAAAAGTACTGAACGGGGCTACAAGCGATACCCGCATCGCACAGCTAAAAGATCAATCTAAAACCAACAGTAACTTTTATATGGACTGATGGTCCTTGGCTTAGGCCCCTTCTAAACACAGAGTTTTCACAAGTTACACCAGCTGCCACTTGTATTTATATTATAAACACCACATGCAAAGTGTAAATTGCATTGCCACCACCACTGATTTCACCCCAGACGCTTTTATACAAGTTATGGGCGGTGGAATCCAGCTTTAGGCTGACAGCCAAGAAAGACCTCTCCAATTGGGTTGTATAATAGAAGGTTAGTTTTTTTTAAATAAGATACTAAATTAACCAGTATTTGGAAGAGCAAGAGATTTGGGTTATCACAGTGTTACAGGCTTGTTGTGTAGGAGATGTAACACTTACCAGCACTGAGCCTGAAGAGAGAACCACCATAGCCAGCCCAGACCCAAACACGCACAGCCAGGTCATGTGGATGTTGCCATCCTGTCTGGTTAACAAATAGATTAATACATCGGCACCCACAGACCAGCTCCTGCTTTTCAATGATCTTTTGTCCCACAGATTTCTGCAGGCAGAAGGTGTACCACAGGGAAAAACCAAAACAAGCAGTGCAGGCGTTTTAGAAGGACAGGAGTGAGTAAGGGCAAGGTGAATGATGACGTTCAGAGTCATGTCATGTTTTTTTCCCCAGGACTTCCTGCCCATCTCTAAAAACACTATAAAGGATCCATTGTTACCCGTCAAGGACCTTTTCTGTTCAGAAGCAGAGTTAAAGGACCTTAAGAACACGCACAAGAAAGCACTAAATGGTGTCTTCAGGAGACATTTTGCCTGAATGGAGGCTTCAAAGTCTTACATCAGTGATTACCTTTACGAATTTGCAGCTATTATTAGTAGACAGAACATATGTGAGCAAGCTCTTCCCTGCTTTATTTTAACCGAAAGGACATCTTCCATAAATGTGGCCTTCTCACACTTAAAAAACCCAGTCTCCCTGGGTTTTTGGTTTGTTTATTTGGGCTTGGGCTGACCGCAGCCGTGCTGTCTCCAGAACTCCTCAGCTCCCACGTTCTTTGCCGCCTTCTGCTGCGCGCAGCTGTGATTCATTGTGCGCGCAGGTCAAACGCATCCCTTGCATTTCTGAGGTCACAGCATTACAGCCGGCCACCGCAGCCTTCCCAGCAGCATCTCCCGCCAAGGCATCGTGCAGCAGCCAAACAGCAAAGCAAAGTGCACGAAAATTAGTTTTGCTCACCCGCAAC
Organism: Egretta garzetta; assembly: GCF_000687185.1. Taxonomy (NCBI): domain Eukaryota; kingdom Metazoa; phylum Chordata; class Aves; order Pelecaniformes; family Ardeidae; genus Egretta; species Egretta garzetta. Next base: position 3,368,202 of record NW_009259975.1, read on the forward strand.
TGGAGGAGATATTTAGATGGGAAGGTCTTCCAGGGCGGGAATGACATGTTTGTACTGATATCAGAGCCTGTGAGCGCTTACCTCCTGTCCCTCTGTACTAGTTTAATACAGCAGGACAAATTTTGTAATACAACAGGACCAACAGTGTGTGTAACTGTTGCTGTCATGCCCTGGAGTCAAATTGTGGTTTCTTTCTATATATGTTTTATTTATACTTTAGTGTGTACATATACACACACGCAAGTCTATACATACAAATGCATATATATGTGCGTGCATGTGTATTCATCCACTGTTTATATATTTTATAAACATACACATAGTCTGTATATAAGAAACCCCAGGGAAAAAATAGCCCAAGGGCATTACATATGCTTTCCTCATGGAAAACCTGAACTTGTTCATTACTTGGACTTTCCCTCTGATATAGTCAGCCTCCATCTGTTCCACAGGATAAGTCTTCCCTTGCATTTCTGTGAAGTGACTGAGATCTGTCCTTCAGCAGTTGGCAGCATTGTTCCATTATCTTGATTTCACAGAATAATGGAGGACACATCCACATCTCCCTTGTACTGGAGAGCCCAGAACTGGACCCAGGACTCCAGGTGTGGCCTCACCAGTGCTGAACAGAGGGGAAGGATCACCTCCCTCCACCTGCTGGCAACACTCCTAACCAGCCCAGGAGGCTGTTGGCTGAATGGCACCACAGTCACCTGGTCTATCAAGCACCGCTTCCTTCCAGTTTTGCTTTTGTCTGCAAGGTGGCTGAGGGTGCACCCTGTCCCATTATGCAGGTCAGTAGCAAAGACACCCAACAGTGTTTGGCCCCAGTGTTGGCCCACACCCATGGGGACCAACCTCCAGCTGGACTTTGCGCTGCTAATCAGAGTGCTCTGAGCCCAGCAGTTCTGCCAGTTTTAAATCCATCTCACTGTCCACTTATCCAACCCATACACGATTGGTTTGTCTATGAGGATGGTACGGGAGACACTGATGAAAGCCTTGCTAAAGTCAAGATAAACCACATCCACTGCTCCAGTCATCTCATTGTAGAAGGTTGTTATCCACTGTAAATCCATGCTGACTTCACCCAATCACCTTCTTGTCCTTCATACGGTTAGAAATGGTTTCCAGGATTATTTGATCTATCACCTTCCAGGGGTTAAGATGAGGTTGACTGTCCTGGAGTTCCCCAGGTCTCCTCCTTGCCCTAGGAGTGACACTGGCTTTCTTCCAATATCTTGGGACACAATTGGGACAGCTGACCCCAAATGGCCAAAGGGATATCTCATACTGTACGACATCATGCTCAGTACATAAGCTGGGGGAAGAAAGAAGGGGGGGGACGTTCAGAGTGATGCCGTTTGTCTTCCCAAGTCACCATTATGCGTGATGGAGCCCTGCTTTCCTGGAGATGGCTGCACACCTGCTTGCCCATGGGAAGCAGTGAATTAATGCCTTGCTTTGCTTTGCTTGTGTGTGCAGCTTTTGCTTTACCTATTGAACTGTCTCTATCTCAACCCACGAGCTTTCTCACTTTTGCTCTTCCAATTCTCTCTCCTATCACGTGGGTGAGAGTGAGCGAGAGGCTGTGTGGGGCTGAGTTGCCAGCTGGGGTTAAACCACGACACCTGCTCATTGGAATGAACTGTTCTTCACCACAGACGAGATAATCCCTGAAAACCAACCAGCCCTCTTGGGCCCCTATTCTCTCCAGGATGGTTTCCTTTGGGATTCTTCCAAGCAGATCCCTGAACAGCCCAAAGTGCTCTCCTGAAGTTCAGAATTGTGATCCTTCTTTTTGATTTTTCTTCCTCATCTCAGGATCCTGCATGCCATCTTTTCATGGGCACTGCTGCCTCCAACCTTCACATCCCTGACCGGTCTTTCCTTGTCTGTAAGTACGAGGTCCAGCAGAGCATATTCTGTCATTGGCTTCTTGATGATCTATCAGGAAGTTATCAATGCACTCCAAAAACTTTGTGGATTGCTTGTGACCTGCTGTGTTGTCCTTCCAGGAGATACTGGGGTGGTTGGCTAAAGACCCCCACAAGGATCTGAGCCAGTGACCATGAGACTTCTGCCAGTTGTCTGAAGACAGCCTTGTCTAATTCTTCATGAGCTGGTGGTCTATAGCAAACACCCGCAACAACATCACACATGTTGGTGTGCCCTCTAACCCTGATCTGCAAGCTCTCAGATGACTCTCATCTGTCCCAAAGCAGAGCTGCACCCGTTCCCACTGCTTTCTCACAAAAAAGAGCAACTGCCCCTCCTAACCATCCCAGTCTGTCCTTCCTAAAGAGCCCATATCCAGCCACTGCAGCACTCCAGCAGTGTCAGCTGTCCCACCGTATCTGTGCAGACAAGGAGCTCAGCTGCCATGCTCCAGCCTCAGCAAGAGGCCTCAGGCACCGCCCGCCACCCCAAACCTGCAGAGGTGCACCTTCCCTTGGGAACTTGCTTTGGGTTGTGGCCTCTGCTGAGCCAGGGGTAATTTCTCCCTCGGGTGCTGGGGACCATCTCCGGCAGCTCTTTGCCATGGCTGCTGAGCACAGAAGCACTGTCAGCCCCGACCCCGTGTCCCTTCTGCACAAATTGCTGCGTCTGCTGGCTGCACACCATGCTCGATGGTTATACAGGCTCCCCCAGCACCAGCGGAGAGGATGCCTGACCCTCACCAGTCAGAACTAAGCTGGAACAAAAGCTCAAAGCCTCTTTCTTCAAGAAGCTCTTCAGTATTAATACTATCTAACATAGGTATCACAAACCAGGTGAAAATTTTACTACCTGCTTCCCTCTATGGGTGAGAAAAACAAGAAGTCGGGGTCAGAGATGCCTTAACATCTACATTGGTTTTAGCCATTCAGTGATTTTTACTGACACCATCCCAATTATCACAGAGGTGATGATACCCATCAAGGACGAATTAATCATTCCACAATAATCTATTACAGCATTAGCAAAAGATAGCTGCCCCAGACATAGAAAGAAATAACATATCTGATACGAGGCCCACATTCACTCAGTACCTTAGGAGAAACCTAATCCGTTCCCTTGGACATCAACACTACCTAAAGCAGCACGTGCGCCATTAGGTACAAGGAGGAAGAGGAAGGCCACAATATTTTAAAGACCACCTTCATCAACCTCATGACAAGAACACCATCAGATATTGCACTGTACTGCAGGCTAAGTTGTGGCAAAGGCCACCAAAGCAGGCATACACAAAGCACCGCAGGATACCTGATGTCTGCACCCACCTAGACAGGCAGCACCTCCAGTCAGTTAAAACTTTACAATGCAGATTTGCTAATAAACAAACACAGAAGAGGTCACCTGACTTCCTCTTGCTCACCTGCAGATAATTTTCCACCAGGTCCCATTTCAATCTGATGAGAGAGTAAATTATCTGATGAACCAGAAACCCCAGCATCCCAACCGCTGTTCCGATTAGCCCCATCAGCAGCCATCGATCCCACTCTTTTCTAGAAACAGGAAAACACAGTTACCGCTCAGCCTATACCACAGGACTATTTGCCATGCTTCCTCTCACAAACATGCAAGTTCCATTTTTAGAGCATTTTGATTATTAACTGTGACTGCATGAGCAAGGGGCTGGTTGTGCCAGTATCTCTTTAGAAAGTGCACACTCCACAAAACTTCACCTTCAGGTAAAAGCCATTTCCATTTGGGTAAGGAAGATGGTTGGATTTTTTGGTTTTGTTTTTTCAATGTATAAGTAGCAGTGCAATCCGCTTTCAGACGCTGATGGTGTGATACCATCTCAAAATTCAGTCGTGTCACTCGGTAATTAAGCATTCAGTAGAACGCTCTTCAACTCATTCCAAAGTAATCCCTGTTGTCTTCTACTGCAACTAATGCACCAAGTGCCTATCATATAAATGTGCACACCTTTACCTCTAGTTTCTGTCTTTCCTAAGCTTTTACTTCTAATAATAATTGTGCACGAATAGTAATTTCTGATTTATTTCCAGTATCATCTGGAACTAGAGCACTCCTACTGAGATTCAAACACCAAATTCCCTACAGATTACACTAAGAGGCAGTGAATGTCAAGAAAAGTCTCAGTAAGAGAACAATCCCCCAAACCTCTGCAAAGTCTTTTCCTTCTAAGTTATATACACTGAAAGGTTAATACATTTTTTTTTTGCTTATTCAGTAATCTGTCAAGAGCAAAGGCATAAGCACTTTCAAAAAATGCTTTTAATCGAAGTTGCTTGCCACTTGGCCCCCTTCTACATTCCATTGAAGTATTTTCCTATGTACAGAAACAATAAATAATATTTTCTTAACTCCTTCTGCTATCAGGCATCTCCCTGGATCATCTAAATTACCCATAGTTTAGAGGCAACTTAACAGTGTTTAAGATAAGTTTACCTGTATGTTTTCTCTTCTAGCCACTTCTTATAAACTTTACTGTGTGAAGGCAAATAATCCAAACTCTCATAGGCCATCTGGTGTTCTCTCTCCTCCTCCTTGCAGTGATAATATGCTAAACTGCTTCTGCTGGTGCTGCATTGCTTCCTAACATCCTGAGAATGAATCAGATCAGGTCCATGATCTTCTGCCATTAACATCTCCTCTTCACCACTTTCCACACGTGTCCCATGGGAAAAAAGTGATGACATTATGGTGGCCTCCAAGACTCTTTGGAATGCCAGCAAGAACGATGAGAGCCCCAGATCAGTCTCCTTGAAACTGAAAGAGAGAGGAATGGAAAAGCACAGGAGGTTGGAGAAGCTGTGGCGCAGAGATTGGCTGGTTTGTTTTTGGTCTCGGTTTGCTGTGGCTACGCGTAGACCCAGCACAGTCGAAGCAACGAAAACTTGTCTGAGCTGGAGCTCTCTGGTGAAGAAGTCACTCCGAGAACAGACCGACCGCTGTAGCAAGATTATTGCACCGGCTCCTTGCCGACTGTTCAGAGGACAGGGATGTTTAAGCCATAGGGGGTCTGTCTGTTTTAAAGAGATCATAGAATCATAGAATAGTTTGGGTTGGAAGGGACCCCTAGAGGTCATCTAGTCCAACCCCCCTGCAGCGAGCAGGGACACCGCTAACTAGATCAGGTTGCTCAGAGCCCCGTCCAACCTGACCTTGAATGTTTCCAGGGATGGGGCCTCCACTACCTCTCTGGGCAACCTGTTCCAGTGTTTCACCACCCTCATTGTAAAGAACTTCTTCCTTATATCTAGTCTAAACCTACCCTGGTTTAGTTTAAAACCATTACCCCTTGTCCTGTCATAGCTGGCCCTACTAAAAAGATTTTCCCCATCTTTCCTATAGGCCCCCTTTAGGTACTGAAAGGCCGCAATCAGGTCTCCCCGCAGCCTTCTCTTCTCCAGGCTGAACAAGCCCAACTCTCTCAGCCTGTCCTGTCCTGGAGAGGTGCTCCAGCCCTCGGATCATATTTGTAGACCTCCTCTGGACCCACTCCAACACTTCCATGTCCTTCTTGTGCTGAGGGCTCCAGAGCTGGATGCAGTGCTCCAGGTGGAGTCTGACCAGAGCAGAGTAGAGGGGCAGAATCACCTCCCTTGACCTGCTGGCCGCGGTTCTCCTGATGCAGCCCAGGGTACGGTTGGCCTTCTGGGCTGCCAGCGCCCATTGCCGGCTCATGCTTTTCATCCACCAGCTCCCCCAAGTCCCTCTCGGCAGGGCTGCTCTCGATCCTTTCTTCCTGCAGCCTGTATTGATACTGGGGGTTACCCCGACCCAGGTGCAGGACCTTGCACTTGGCCTTGTTGAACCTCATGAAGTTCACAGAGGCCCACCTCTCCAGCTTGTCCAGGTCTCTCTGGATGATATCCCATCCTTCTGGTGTGTCAACCGCACCACTCAGCTTGGTGTCATCCGCAAACTTGCTGAGGGCGCACTTGATCTCACTGTCTGTGTCTTTGATGAAAACGTTAAACAGCACCGGTCCCAGTACGGACCCCTGAGGGACACCACTCGTCACCGGTCTCCATCTCCAGATGACCACTTGCTGTGCTTTGGGCTGTCCAGAGATCTCGATCCACTCCTCTAATCACACAATTTAATTAAATAAAACAAAATCTAGGTTGCAGTGACATTCAGTTAAACCCTGAATTCCCAGTATTATATAGGCACCATAAAAAAGCCTATTCTCTAACAATTTCCTCTGAATTTATGTGTCAAATTTCTTTTTAGACATACAAAACCCATTTGCTAGACTACCAAACTCACTACAGCTTGGATACTTTACCCAAGGTAGTTTGCTAGTTGGCAGTTCAGTCAAAGCAGAAAAAGACTTGATGCATGTCAAATATTTACTGTAAATTAAAAATGGGTAACATGCTGTGCATTTGCCACCTCCAAGTTGTGGTTTTGTTTACCAAAGACAGAGTAGAGAGATTTCTGCTGCTCTCCACTTACTGGCACATGGACCAATTTGGAAAGGTCTCATCTGAAGTAATAAGGAAATAAATAGTTCCTGGTTGTCAGTTAGTGAATACTAAATGTCAAGAGACAAAAAAACCCCATCTTTACACAAGCCACATGGAAATTACCTGAAACCAAGTCTTTTGGAGCTATGGTTTCTGAACTGCTGAAAGGTTCCTTGTGGCCCACTACTCACACTTCTCAAATGTAACGCAATACATCGTTGAGGCAATACTGCCCGGGGCAGGGGGGCACCTCCATATCAGGATATAGCAATGGCCTAAGTCCAATTTCTTATACCATGACTGTGGGGTTTTGCCAGCTCAATCAGGCATTTCATTCCAGAGATTTCAAAAGTACAATGGAAATTCCAGACCTGGCAACTCTCAGTCTGAGAAAAAAAAGAGTTAAGAGAAGAAAAGCGGTCTAGGTGGAAACCAAGGACTTGAGAAAATAATTGTTGCTGGAAACTGTGTGAATAGCTATGAGCAACAGTAAATGCATTAGAAAAGTTAATGTTACTTTCCTTACAGATACGGGGAAATAAATTTATTTTTGCCACCAGTATATCCATAGAGAAGATATCTGACAACACACACACCTTGTGTCATCAATTAAAATTGCTTCCATCAAAGGTGAATTGAGGAGGAATAGCCAGGTTCTGACTCCGATTTTGACCTGTTCTTATCTAAAAAGTGGTAAGTGCTTTATTAAACACAGTAGCTCAGACCTTATTTTTGGGTTTAAGCACAAAAATGTATTGAGATTACACTGCTAATTTATGCTTGTACAAAAGTTGGGTTTAACTAGTCCTATTCCAAGTTTAAAACAGAGCAAAGGAAAGCAGAGCTCAGATGAGAAAAGCAGGCACCTGAGCAGAGCTCCTGGCTGGGACCCCACTGCTGCTTCATTCAGGGATGCCCAGTGTGGCTACGTCGAGCTCTCCGTTTAGCCCATTTCTTTATTTCTGGAACATGGGAATTTGTATGATGTCATGTTCTAGTTGTGTTAGACCAAACTGGTATACGCGATCTGGGTATTACAGAGGTCGCAGCATAAACAGAAATACAAAACCCACTGAACAATACAGAAAGGGAAAAAAAAAAACCAACAACAAAACAACCTGAAACTAAAGCTACCTTTCAAGAGGAAAGGGATGAGGCCAAGCCACGCTGCTCACAGACGACACGGACATTCCTCAGCCCATGGCATGATGATTTGTTATGTAAACAGGATGGCTGTTTTTCCCCGAACAGGAATACCATTCCCATCCGTAAAAGCATACCTGAGCGTTTGCCGTTGCTGTCCCTACTTGCCAGAAGACTGAAGCTGACAACTCCTCTTCCGTCAGACACGAATCCAACCCAGCCTCTGCAGCAGTGGCTCAGCTGTACTGCAAATTCTCACAGGCACCCACTCGTGCAAATCAAAGCTTTAAAAAACAAAATGGAGTAAGACTGGGTTTTAAATCTTTGACCCCTATTTCTTTTTTTCCATGGACTCTTCTACAGTTAACTTAAACCCACCAGCATACTTGCTTAGCTGAAATACATTTCATGAACCTCCGAGAAGCAGTGCACAAATGGCCAGGGTCCAAAAGCTAGAAGGCAAAAAGCAGAGAGATGTTTGAGATTGCAGGGGAGCACAGCTGCATCCCAGAGAGGCAGGAGTTGAGACAACTCCACAGAAGCCTCACAAAATATGTACACACACAGGGCATTCATTCATTATTTTACAACAAAACCTGAAGACTTTTTCTATCCTTAACAGAAAAATAGTTATTTTCAGAATACTTAGATAAAGGTGTCAAATGCAGATTGGGGTTGTAAAAGTATTCTGTGCCAGAAATTGCTCTGCCAGAAATACATACTGCTGACTTGCCCTGGGAGAATTTGACCCCAAACCTATGTATTCGGGCTGTCATTGTTAAATATGCTCCCCCACAGACATACTTTTAGAGGCTGTATTATCAGTCCTGTAAAGCCTGCGTAAGGATTGTCCTGCTTTCTGCAATAAGTTTTCACCTCCAAACATCTCATGAGGATCTCTCTGCTTATCCAAGAGCTTCCATAACTCAAATTTTGCCATGGATAAAGGCAACCAGAGGTGACGATGAAAGAATACCTTCTCAATACTGGAAGATAAAATTCCCCCCTCCCCGAGGAGAGCAGAATCCAGGCTGTGACCAGTTCCCGAGTTTCCCACTCATTTCTGACTTTGCTACCTGCTCCTGCAAGGCTTGCTACCTTACCCCTAAGGGATCATAGCCAAACTGGGAACTGCTGCTTTGGAGACAAGGAGGGAAAGGAGGAGTCCCTATTCTGTGTTCGTCACCACAGAAAGCTAGCAGCTACATGCTTCTTTGAGTAAATGCTTTAAGGATTCAGGTTATAAACTGAATTTTCCTTAGTTGGGGGAGAGTTATGAAACATCAACGTGGGGAAAAAGCATGCTTTCAAGCTGCCAAGACCCCATTTGGGAGCCACAGAGCTCCCCGTTCCACTGCCAAGCAGCTTCCATGCAGAGAGCAGGACTCCTGGCACCAGGGCAAGGGCAGAGGCAGGAGGGTGGGCGACACTGGCATGGTGCTCCCATCCTCCTCCTCCCCAAGCCTAAGCAGGCCAAGCCAGGCTGCCTCCAGTTAGGACGTGGACAGTAGCTCCTTTGAAATTAGAAAGATCAGCAAAGGATCAGACCACCACTACTTGGTGATGTGGACTACAGGTGAGGTGTGGTGAACAGAAAAAATGCAGCTACCACCTGATTATCATTAGCTGGCCTTTCCAACACAAAGTTTTGAGCTATACCACCTTAACTCCTCTCCCAAACAACTAGGGATGAGCAGCAACACAACTTTATTTGCCTAAATGTTTTGTGAGAGTACGTGCATGCATGCCCGCTCATGTGTTCTTTATCCTTTAGAAGACCAGGGTGGAATAATCCCAACCAATACTGTGGAAATACAAAATAAGTATTGCTAAATTACAAGCCACGGCAAGTAAGAACTACCCACCAAACAGCATTAGCCATACAGCACAAGTTTAATACCAAAACATTTTGCCAGTTGTCTTCAAATAGTACAGACATAAATCAGATTCCAGCTATTGCACATAAAAGCACCTACAACAGAACTCTTAATTCTTGCTATGGTTGTACTCAACCTCTCCTACCTGGGCACAAATTACCGGTCACCCGTGTGTCTAGATGGCTGTATAATGTAATTCCAGCTGAGCAGCAGCCGGCATGTAAAAATCAAGCAAATACTTAGTTGGCACCCCAGTTTTATGTAGAAAGAGAACAGCGCATTTTTTGAATGCTGTCAGGAGTTGTATATACTTAAATTATATTAATTCCATCCCTCTCCACTGCCCCCTTGTCTTCAGCTACAGGCTTGTTAGTGCAGCGTATGCGATTTGTGCGCCTGTCGAGTGAACCAGTACACCATTTTTGTTGGCTTCTGTTTTAATACTAATTATCATACCGATATTACAGAATCATGAAAATCACAAAAATACAGTAAAGCATTAGACATTGAGAGTTAATGCTGTTACACTGAATGTATAACACAGTAATTCCAAATGAATCTGAAGGTAAAAGTGAAGAGTATTTGAAATGCCAGAAGAAATAGTTAGCTGCCCTAAGGAACATGAGCAGTTCAGAACATGTATTTTTTAACAGACTGAAAAGCAGGGCAGTAGGATGAAGAGCTTCCGAAGCGGTATTGTATTCACAGCATCCCCCTCTGAAGTTCAAAACCATTGCACTACTAATTGGGGTGACACTCAAAGATTTTAAATAATGAGTGTTTAATACACAATCTGAATGACAGCTCAAGGAAGCAAATAGTTATCATAGATATTAAATAGTGATATAAAAACATCGCTAACTAGAAACATCATGGCCATAAATTTTCATTTCACATTATTTCGGTACTTCGAAGTTCCAGCATTTAAGGAATGGAAGTACAGTACTAACTGAGCATGGGAATTTTGCTATAAATGCAATGACTCATACATTTGATGCTGTGAGGACACAGCTGTTTGAAACATTTTCTGATAAGGCTGTAACAAATATAATATAGTTACAGGTTAGTAATACCTTAGGAGATCGTAAATCTAATCTGGGAATCTTCATACAGAAAAAAAAAAAAAGTACACACGACAGGTAAGAGTGTCAGAGAACACAAGCCAAGGTGACTACGACCGCCACCGTGCATTCTGAAACTGTGATGTTGTGGCAAGGTGTTATCTTAAGAGATTTCTCAGAAGCAGACGGTCCCATAGCTCCAAGTGCCACACACCACCCAGACATGAGAAATAAGGCTCCCTCCCAAAACCGCAGTCCAGTGAGCAACAGACAGTGGAAGAAACTGCTGGGCAGAAAAGGCAGGGGTCAGGGTGGCTGGCAACCCGCCTGATACTGTGACAAAAGCAAAGGGCTCTGAGCGTAGACTTTTCTCATCGATAATATTGACTCTATTAACCACACACATACATTTAAACTTTAAACTGCTCATCACCAGTCCCTCAGGGGGATCAATCTGGGAACTAAAGAGCCAGCCGCCAGCATCGCAGACGCCCACGCTTTTTGGTTTACGCAGCTCCTCATGGTGGCAAGTTTTGCATACATATCGAAACTCAAGAGAAACGGAGTCACCTCAACCTGCTGTACTTCACAACCACGTTTAACAATTTTAAATGCAAGAATATTCTGTCTCCAAAAAAAGTGAAATAGAGGAACAGAACTGGGTTAAGTCCTGTCAGGCTGAATTTAAGGAGTTCCAACTACTAGTTCATCTCCCAAAGTCATCCTGCAAGGCTCAACTTTCTCTCCCATATTAAACCAAATTTCACAACACTGGAAAGATCTGCTAGAAACACTCTCTTCCACATCTTCATGACAACTTCACAGCTCTACTGTCTGAGCTGCTCTCATCCTAATTGTAACAGCTTTTATTTCTGTGACAGTTGGAAAAAATAGCCAACTTTTCGTGGTCTGTTCTCAAGTCAGTAACAGATGTGTTTACCAGGTTTCTTTTCCTGACCATTTTTAATCCATAAAAATTTGCAAAGGGAAAACAAACCCCTCCCTTCCTCATTCTTGCATGCTTAAAAATGTAACAGTAATATAATTCAAAATGGAAACAGCCAATGTGTTAAAGCAGCATTCCTCCCAATCGGTAACAGTCACCAGGGAGCAGAGTGGGAACATGCACAGAGCAGCTGATGAAAACCTTCCCTATCTATGTCTGCACAGCCATTCCTTCAGTATTTCCCAGTTAACAAATACACAGTATATTTTTTTAAAACCCAAACTGCAGAGTCTCTACATTTTAAAACCACGTTTACATTTTAAGCATACTGCATATATTGAAAGCAGAAGGCTGGGATGCTTCCATTAAGAAGTGGTGAAGAGTTATAAGAGTATTACATCAAGAGATCCCAAGCACTGGCTATTTGCACATTATCTCAACATCATCCATTAAGTTACCCATTTACACAGCTCGGCACTAGTATAAATAATACAAGGCTTTTTATACTTATTGCTATTTTAAAATGGTAAAGACTGAAAAACTTCACAGAACTGTTTTTGAATATGGGAATGCTACTTGAGAGTTGATACATGACATGTACTTTAGGGAATGGAATTCACTGTACCTTCATCTACAGCTGTTTACCAATTGAGCGGAAAGCATACATTACAGCCATTTAGTAAAAAACAAAACAAAACAAAACCCAACAGCAACAAGAAAAAACCCCAAAACCCAAGGTTACAAACCACATTAACACTAAGGTAATGTAGAAAGCTGATATTTTAACCATTGAATGGAGTACTCATTCCCATGGAAGTGAGATCAGCTGGTGAAATGTGTTCTTTTGTATTTTTTTAAAGCTGCACAAGTGAGTTATTTTCATACTTCCAGCATTACAGGCAATATATCCTTCATGTCATTTTAGCCCAAGGTCAGCTGGGTCTGCAACAGAAAAGGTATAACACAATATAATAATTCAGGGAGTAACGCAGTCACCAGAACAGGTAAAAGAAGAGCAGCCTCTCCCACAGTCATTCCATTCTGTAGTGAACACAGGTGCATTAACAAGTTTTAAAGCTTTTTCTAAAAAATTACTATTAAAGAGAGACCACAGGCATTCATCATGTTCCTCCTAGACCTCCCCACCTCAGAAGTCTTCCTAGGCTGCACAAAAGAGTTCTGAGCACACCATTTAGAAAAAAATATGAGAAACATATTTTGTCCCACTGCTTCACTTCTGTCTGGAATTTTACTCGCATCAAAGACCAACAGCAGTTTTAAGTCATCTTTTTTTTGTTACAGTAACACATACTCAGGCTCGCTTTATACCAATTTATTCCCTCGTCTCTAGCCATTGAGACTTGTCACACCAGGGGCAATCTGGCTGAGTTTTCAGAAACTAGAGGTCAGAGTAAAAACAAGTAGCAGTCAGGCATCCTGCCTCTCTCATGGGGCAAATCCCCGGTGGCCTGCTCAATGAGCCTTCTGCAGCAAAAGACAGCGCAAGAGAAGCGTAGTTAATATTTTTAGGCCCTGAATTATTGTCCCGAAAACTACTAAACAGGAAACAATTTCCACAAACTCACCATATAAGTAACCATGTAAAACACAAATACTTGTCTAAATTACAGTTTATTATTATTATTATAGTTGATCAACTGTCATAGGATACCCTAAAATGTTCCTTTAGGTATCCCCTATACAGTAACATTTAGGAGAAGCGTGGATTATGCATTTATTTTGTAACAGTTGAGGGATTCGCTCCCGACTGTCTTGCTGGGTGTCAGGTCTTCTCAGCTTGCTTTCGGGAAGATGGGCGCAATCCAGGCAGTTGGTAGGTGCACACTTGGCAACATTTCACGTACTTTATTATAAATGAGTAAGGCACATTATTTGCAATGTGGTTATTTCTAAAGGCTTGCTTGTTACATCTTAAGGTTTACGAAGCATGAATCATACCATCTTTGGGGTTTGGTTTTTTTTTTTTTCCCCCCTCTGCTTCACAGTAAACTTATCCCTCCCTCAAATAACCAAAACACAGGAACTTTGGCAATGCTTCAGAGCACAAAGCTAGTTTAAATCCCAGTTGATGACCACCATCATGATGATAACAAATTTTCAAATGCAATCTGAAAAAAATATTGTATTTAGAATTTTTGCACTTTCCCCCTCACACAACTGGCTTAAACTGGTGCTCTACTTTGCAAAATGCACAAATACAGTTTTGAGAAGAAAATAAAAACACACTTTTGCTAACAATAGCAGATTCAAATCTTGCCAAAAGAACATAACACAAGTTAAATACTTATAAAATTAAAATTCTAGCATCTAAGTAGGTTACTGAAGAGAAACCACAAGAGCATGAGAAGACAAATTACTAAGTAAACACTGACCAGACATGGCTACATGTAAACCAACCTAACCTTTCTGGAGGTGAGAAAGCAGCAGCGCTTCAAAATCTTCTTCAGGTAACAGAAGAGTTTCAGGGAGGCTCTCGACTTTACGCAGTACTCAAAAGACATTTTAAAACTTTATAATTAATTACACTTAGACTTCTTCCCGTGTGAGCAAAATGGAAAACCACCAGACTTAAAATCGCTGCAGGAACATTTCAACAGTCGCCATTTATATTACATACCCTGGTGCCAGAGATCAGGTCCCTCCACCACCTTTTTTTCTGCTGCAAAATGTATCTGCTTACAGCTGGATAAGCAGATTGTCACAGATACAAATGGTTAGAGTACAGACGCGGAGGAGTAGCTCTTGTGGGATCAGCTTGCACCACGTGCAACCAGGCGAGCAACCAGACGTGCAAGTCAGTCTTACCAACCATGTAATAGCCTAGGGCCGTTTCTCATTCTCTCAGCAGTTTATGCTGAAATGTTCCCAAAAATTCACATCTCAGAACTGTGCAGTTCCATTATTTTAATTGATTAAATATAGATTAGCAGTGTAAGAAAAAAAGATTTAATTGCATCAAAATCATTCAAATGAAATCAAGTAAGAAAACGTTGCAACGCACTTGAGCCAAACCGTCACAAATGATATGTTATATAAATACAGACACGAGGTAGCTGGCAGCTACACATCCACCAATTCTGGAAGTGCCCAATTTCTCTAAAAAGCATAAACTGACAAATACTAATTAAGCCTTTCCAGTAAAAGAAAGAACACCTGGTTTATTGCTTTTAAAGGTTCATTCTTTACATCAGAAATAGGCAAAGGCATATCAAAGAAAGTTACCTGGCTGTTGATGGCTTTTGATTATATTCCCTTTTTCAAAAGAACCACTAAATAAAATTCTGAATGCAAACAGCCGACTCTCTCCCGATATTACATGTTCTCACCAAAAGGAACAAAGGCTTGCGTTTTCCAAGGGGGGGAGAGGGGGTGAAAGAAGGTATAGTTTCCAGAAGGGTAGCATGAACTGCTTTCTTATGAGAAATCAGTAACAGAACTAAAACCCGTGTTCCCACCAGAGAGAGTACATATAAAAAAAAAATTTAAAAAAAAAAAAAAATAAAAGAGACCAACAACTGCAGGAGAGGCCAAAAGCACTCTAGCTACGAAGACAGCGGCATCATGGCACAGGATACATGGAATGCAGATGGAAATACGATCATCTGTATCGCAGGTGTAGTTTTCATTAATGCTTCCTGAAGCTTCCTTTTTGTGTGTTTCAGAAAAGGCAAAAGTGGAACAGACGAGGGGGGGAAAAAAAAAAAAAAAAAAAAGAGGCATGAAACATAAAAGAGGAAAAGATGCAAGAAAGCAAGAATCAAGGCAGCAACTGCAAAAGCAAGACAAGGGACTGAGAAGTAGGACAGACTTCAGCAATGTGGTCTGAAAATTGCTCAGAGGTCAAGTAAGCAAAGTGAAAGTTATGCTCATTTCTCAAAAGAATCTGGAGGGGAGGTGAAGGGGAGGTGGGTAGAAGAGGTTTTTTAATTTTTATTTTGGAGTTGGCTTGGGGAATTGTTTAGTTTTTTTAAATATATATATACACACACACACACAGTGCAAGCTTGTCTAAAGAAGTGGTACTACAGATGACAGAACTTACTCCTCTACAACAAACGGAACAAACACCTTGACCTCTCAAGTCAACTAAGCATACAAAAGTGGTAAGAATAAAAGGTGCACGTAAAACCAGCAGCAATATTATGGTTGGCTTTCCACTACTTCTGCAAGTTCCTGTACATATATTACATCACTATTATAGAAATGGCACAGCCTCAGACACTTTCCACATTTTATTTACATTTTAAGACTAACTTTAATCTCAATCACATATCCATACATTTCCTTTGTTTCACTAAAACTTAAAATGCATGGTTTATTAGAACAAAGACTGTAAACAAATATTTGCCATGTCCGATACATGTAACACACAGGAGCTGCTTAACAGAAATTAATCCCCCCATTTTATAAATACAGGTATCAAAACAATCCTGAACATACTTTGTGACACTACTAGTAGTCGGCACCCACACCCTTGCAAAATTAAACAAGATGAGCAACGGTATTCACTGTACCTGCTACTTTAAAACAAATTTAACTGCAGCTCTTTTACTAAGCAAGATGGATAAAGCATGCCATTTATATTTTGCCTTCTCAAGAGATTATTTTCAGAAACATATATTATTCCACAGCAATCTGACACTTTCTGTCATGCTTTCATCTTGTAAAACCTGAATTCCAATTTTAGGCTATTTCAGGCTTATGCTTAAATGACAGTGCCTTGATAAGAGAAAAAAAATAATTGTGCTGCCTTTTTCTCCCATAGTGCCTGAAAACATATTGGGCATACATATAATATATATATTCTTACAAATGTCCAGGTCATGTATACCAGCTGAAATTCTTTTAATGTGTGGGTGTTTGCATTGTGAGATTTAATCAAGACATTAACATGAGTAGAAGGTTGTTGTTTTAAGACAGAAGTTTGAGAATCAGCTAAAATTAATTGTTGTAAGTTTGTCCCTCTGGAGGTTGTGGAAGCTTCATATTTTCTTTGGACATCATTAGACGTCTTAGCTCTTGAAGTACAACTTTAATGCTATAAGAATTTTGCCATTTTGCTAACACTGGTATGCTCCGTGCATCCACCTGGAAAAAGAAGAGGGAGTTATAAGTTACGATGAAATACAAAATCCCTACATAAATAACTGCTGTTGACCTAATTGTTCTAAGGAAGAGTCTAAGCATTCCCTGACACTTTCTCTGTGGCATGAAGTCCCTGTGTTCATAAAATATTTTAAGGAAAACAATCATATAATTACGCACACATACAGATTCCGCAATAATTCAACTTGCCATTCATGCAAGTGGATTCTTCCACCTGTGCTGATATTAGTATTAGTGAGAAGATGAGCAGCGGGGGGGAGGAGGAGATCAGCAAACCGTTCACTGCAAAACTGGAGTTGTATCTTGTAAAATGTATTCATTTATTTCAAATTACTTTATTCTTTTTTGGGGGTAATCACCTTCATTACGCCAATATATACAATTGGGATTTCCTCAGTTCTTTAAAAGAACCTGCCACACAAGAGTCCATAGAATACCTTTCTAAAGGAAAATTTCCCTTGTTCCCTTGCTACAAGTATTGTTAATGATTTATTTCACATCAATATTACATGATACGTCTGATACATCAGGAGTCACTATGTATACCAAGAAATGTCTTGAATATTGAAATAACTGATTCATAACGTTTGGACATCTCTTAGTTCTTTGTATCCTTCTTACAGTAAGTCATCTTATGCAGCTGTGAGGAATTACTGTACCTCGCTTACCAATCTGAGTATGAACTGAAAGGGCATGGGACTCCCTCTTATGCATTTATAAAACCTGTGGGACAATTTACACAATTATATGGTAACAGGGAGGTTTCCACAGGTAAGTTGGCAATTGAAAGTCAGCTTGGGAACTGTTTTGGCAGCAGGTAAGTCCTGGCCACCCAGCCCCTGCAACGAGGAACTTAATAAAACAGAGGGGCCTACAGCTGTGCGACTGCAAGCAGGCCCATGGGCAGGAATAGGGCTATTGCATGCTACTGAATTCCATTGGCAGAGTAGCACAGGAAGCCCACATGGCTATAAAAGTGCTGGAAACTACTGCTTTATGATTTAGGCAGCATAAAACATCAAGAAGCTTGTTATCACATATTAATTAGGGCAAACTGAAAAAAACAACAACACTGGAATCAGAAATAAGAACGTTAACACAGACATTTTATTTCTAGATTGTTCAAAGTGAGGCTGTCTATTTTCAGAACACCAGATGAGACTAAACCTTTTTGTAGGAGGAAACAGAGGCCAAGGTTTAACAGCATGCTGGTTTGGGCAGCAATACTAACCCAAGAAACTTCTGCTCCCTGTCACTAGGCACTTGTTCCTTTATCAGGGCTACCGCCTATGAGCTCAGGTGAACCGTGAAATGTATCCGGAGCTACTTTCCGACCTAAACTGATAGAACTCACCCAATTAAAAAAAAAACACCTTGAAAAGAAGTGTCTAAGCAGGATCCTTGATCCACTTCACAGCTCGGCACTATAAGCATTTCTCTTGACACAAATAACATTCTGCTCAGAGCTGAGAACCCCGTGAAGTCATAAGAGCTGCCAAAGACAGCCTATCATCAAACCACAGCATAGAAGACAGTCAGGCTACTTAACATGTATTGCAAATATTAATGAATTACAAAGAAAGGGAGCATCAAAAGGAAAGCTTCATTATGCAGCAAGATCATGCCAGTTTAAAATACACGAGTGTATGAGCTAATACAGACAGGTTGTGAAAGTAACACTGGTCAGACCATCACTGTAATCCCTGGACTACCACTACTACCTTTTTAAAGGGGTATTTGGTTTAATGCCATAGATAGAAGAGCCAATATCGGAGCAGAATCATCTTTGCAACTGGAAATCAGGTTCTCTTTTCTTAAAAAAGCAGACTATTAGACAAAACCATCGGTGAGTAGAAGGGGAATCCTGGTAAGAGATCACCTGTGTTATCAAATAGCAGCTTAAGTAAGGCATCATTTACCCTGAATCTTTGTTCTGAGGTACCAAGCTCTTACAGATCTCTTCCTCTCCAATCCTTCTAGATAAAATTAAAGGCCACTCCCAAGTTTCTATCCAAAGAGCTGGACCCAGCAAACTAGGAACAACATGAATTCATTTCAAAAGTTAGAATAGTAAACATCACACTACTCAAAACTGTTCTCCATATAGAAAACGTCATGAGAAATGCATGAGATCACCATTTTTCCTCATGGGGTCCTACAGAAAGATGAAAAACTTCATGGTAGCTAAGTATAATGGTAAGAGAAGAAACAAGGGCTCAGATCTTATGTTCACTTAGCATATAGCCGCAGAGCTTATTGTTTAAGAGCTTATTTCTTCCCTCTCACAGAGACACACATTTTAACACTTGTTAATACTTCTCTGCAGCTAACCTGACATCCTCTTCAACTTGGCAAAACAGAACAAAATGTGAGAGTACTCCCTGAATGCCTTGGTATAAGTCATTTGGCAGACCAGTAGCTTAAAAAATTTCCATGTTAGTCTGAATCATTTCTACTAAAGTAACTGAGGAGAGATCACATTACGTGTCACTGACCTGCCAAAAATAAATAATAAAAAAAATAAAATCAATAACCTTCCTGAGAAAAATAGGGGGGAAAGAAGCCACAGTAAACAGCTATCAAGGACCAGGTAATGGTTGTAGTAGAAGATTCCCAACCAGGAAAGACATGCACTTGGGGGTGGAAGCCCATGTGATAATAAACTGTTTTAGAAGACCACTGGTAAACCAACATAGAGAAGAAGAAAAAGGTAGGTTGAGATCTTGGTAGGTTTGAGAAAGAAAACTTATACAGTTAGCTGTTCAGATAAAGACTGGGTTAGCAAAAAATGGCTGGAAAGGCAGTTGCTCTTGGACTCCCCAAATGAATGTCTTCAGCCTGGCAATTCTGCTTTCATACCCTCTTCCTTTTCCTTGCTTCTCCTCTACTCTGCCTTCCCAGGCTCTCTCAAGTCTGGAGATCTGCCTCAATTACAGCACATAGCAGTCAGTCACCAGTGCTGTTCAAACAATGCAATTCTACATATACTGGCTGTACTGGAATATGAGACTTGATCACTTAGAAGTAACTTCCTCCAGCTTTTCTTTCTTGGCTGGAAATTTGTAGCAACAAATTCTGCAAACTCTGTTTTAACAATGTTACGAATGTTTTCTGAGTAAGACTGTTAAGCGTGACATTTTCATTGCTGTTTATCTCAAGTCTCTTTTCTGCAAGTCACCGACTTTTTTCATGACATCTTGCAGCGGTAAAGATTTTGGCTCAAGTTCTGTTTTCCATATTGCAGAATTTATTTCCAAGTTAGTACACAATAAATTTACTTTATGAATAACAACAAAAAGATATTTGGAAGAGTGACACAAACTATGTTCAAATCACACAAAAGCATTAGGTAATATTCAAGTACACATCCTGGGACATAGAGGGAGAAATTTCAAGGTCACATAAAAGCTAATAAAGCTGAAAACAGCAACCTGAAGATTATTTTATTCTGGGGATACACCATTGTAGGTCTTTAAACAATAACAAGAGAAGCAATATATATCATGCATTTTTTCAAAACAATTGAAATTAAACCAAATAATTTTACAAAATGTTGCAAAGTATTCAGTAACGATCCCAATACCTTTAAGAAGTAGCAAACTGCTTAGTCTACAATAAACATACTCAAAGCAAGAACTGGACAACAGTTTACAGATTTATAGCTGACAAAGTCCCAGATGAGTTTGAAGGAAACAAATATTTTACATTTAAATATTGAAAAAAATAATTTATTTACATTTATCATTTATATTTAAATTTAATCGTTTTAAATTTTTAAAAATTCAAATTGCAAATCCTGCAAGATGGACTGCTGAAGAGTACTCTCACAGATGCAAAAATCAGACATCCTCAAAACACCATGGTGAAATAAATAGCATGTCAGAATGCAACCTGTGTTGATATTATCAATACAGGATACACAAGTCTCCAAAAGATAAGACCCCGCAGCATTAAGAATGATATTTTAAAAACATTTTTACAACAGTCATGCCATTAGCACATAAAGGCATTTTGTCCAACCCTACATAAGTACTTGGACTAGCTTTTCTGGACTTAATACCCTAATTCTGTATACAAATGCAGTAGCTCCATAGGCAAATTGAAAAGCAGAAAACCACAAAAAACTTGCAGATAAGGAAGGCAACTTAACAGGGTGACTCAGAGCACTTAAGTTTAGTCTTTTGAGACAAAATACTCCTGAAGTAGCCCTCTCCTTTCCTGCACTAAAGTTATCGAACAGCAATCTCTGGGACCCCTGCAGATATGCTACTGACACAAAAGTTACAAGCAAAACTCCTCTCTCAGAATAATCACACAAAAAGTCAGTAAACTTGTAACTGTCAGTATGGATAAATTATTACACATGTGCACTTTTTCATGCAAAGCACAAAGGGACTTGTAAGTCAAGAAGGTTGAGAACTGCTGCCAAGAAGGCAGTTTGAGACTAGCTTCTTTAGATCACCATTAACTCTAGCACATATCCATCCCCCCCCCTCCACCATTCACACTCCAACTCAACAGAAATTATCACCCTCTAAACTCATACTGGGGCCCCTACTTTTCCTCAGGTGTTAACTGGCACACACCTCCTGTAAAGCATTCCTTAACAAAATTACAAACGTTTTGAGTAGAATGACAATACTGCTACGACATACAATTTCAGTTGCTGTTTATCTCTGTTCTCTTTTCTGCAAGCCACCAACTTTTTCAGCTTTAAGCAATGGGATCAAAAGCTGGCTGCATGTCAAAAAAGAAGGTGCAGAAAATCATGGACAGTAGAGCTTGTCTGAAGATGAAACTGTCATTCATTCAAAGAATGCAGCAAACCACTTACTATCTACTGTACAAAAGATGATCAGAAAGTGAGAGAGCAGCTTGGAAGAAACATGAAAGAACTAAAACCAGAAGCAGCAACATGAGCTGTTTCAGGGATGATGAACGTGCCTCCAGTTGACCTGACACATTTAGCACAACTCTAGTGAGCACAATGACAAAATAAGCTAAAATGCAAGATACCAGGACAATGGGGCACATTAAAAATTACGTAATAAATTAGTTTTAAATTCATTAGTTATAAAAACAGTTTTAATTAAAAATACTATTTAGTCCTACTTAAATCCATTAAAAAAATAAGTTATGTGTTTGCATAGCAAATCCTTCATAAGATACAGAAGCTGTTGAGGAAAAACTGAATTAAGGTTTTGCATAAGCTGATAAACTTATTAAAATCAAATCTTCGATGATTTGATCGAAGCGATAACTGGATTTTAACAGAGCTTTTAAAACCACCAGGTGGATTTCCTGTCACAGTATTCACCCCATTCCTCATCAGGCCGAGGGAGTGTAGACTTTCCCAGACAAAAGCTCAAGCCAATTGGCTCTGTAAACATGAGCCTCCAGGCTCTGCAGGTCTGAGGTTCTGCTTCCAGAAACCAACACCTACACTCTCAGGCATGCACAGACGAAGCAACGAGGGCATACTTCTTTACTGATTCAGAATAACACGGGTTACTAGGGAGAGGTATGAAAATAGTATTTTAAATACACCAAAAGCTCTGCTGCATTCCAGATTGTCAGCTTTTGCTAGTCACAACCTCTTAATAAACATATATACTTAGGCCACAAGCCAGAACTGTGATGAAGGGCAACAACTGGTTCGTAGATGGCAATTTTAGTAAGATCTTCAGGCAGAGCACAGTTGTTGGCTACGCAAGAACTACTTTCAAATTAATTTTAGATTATTTCTGAAGTGTTAGTGCACTGGCTTTGGATGACCAAACAGTACACTATCCTACCACCTACAACAGCTCAGACGAACCCTTAACAATCTCTCCCTCCTCCACAGACATTGAGATACTTAAGCTTCACATTTCAGTACTGTTAATTACACAAAAAGGCAAGTCCATCTTCCTTTTAAATCTTGCAAGTTATTTAAAACCCAAAGATGCTCTGACTCAGCTCTAAGTATTATTTTAACCCAATTACTCTGCATTCACTAGAGACAAACACACACAGACAAGTGCTGATACACACGTATGCCACTGCAAATGCAAGACGGCTCACATCTCTTCACTGAGCCATGGGGTACCTCAGTTATTCACAGGACTAAAGTACCTAGTGAATAATGGAGTAACAAACTTACTTGAGCTGCTGCCATTGCTCATGTATGTGAACTCATCCCACCTTAAGTGCGGGATCAGTGAAAGTAACTTCTTACAAATTGATCTTTAATATTAAAGTGATTACCAGCTATATGAAAAGGCCTTAAGACTGAAGCTCAGAATCACCTTGGATCTGAACAAACCCATTATAAAGAAAGTAAGAGTTTAAATACATCGGTTCATTATAGGTGAGTAATTACATCCAGAATGAGACTCATCAGGAATAGCCTCCATTTTTAATTAACAGAAACATCAGATAAAGTTTGTAGTACTCCTGTTACAATATTAATCTAATCCCCTTTTATAAGAGATTACAAGAGAAATACCTACACATGGCTTAAACACTTTTTTTTCTGTTCAAAACTAAAATCTTCAGCTTCATGTGAAAAAACCAACTGTTTCAATACTATAAGTAATGCTCATCTCACTAATAAGCTACTAAGAACCACTAACATATTGTAAGTACCTGAAGACCTGAAGTAGTAGGCAACCAAAATTTAATTAAAACAAGTACTTATATTGTAAAATTTAAATACACAAGCTATGTCCAACATGCATATTCTTCACCTGTTTTTTTACAGAAATAATTTATAGTACAGATTAACAACATGGTTGATCTTACCATTTCAACTTACCATTCCATTGGAATTATTTATTCCATTCATATTAATTTTAGTTACAAATCTAACTGTAGGAGGTGCTTCTGGATATTTAGGTCCACACTCTACTTTCAGACTGTATATTCTGTTTTCATAGTTTGTCTAGAAAGCAAAAAGACAGACTAATGCATCTGACTGAAAGCTGAATATTAATTAAAAAAAACACCAAAGCAAAAGCAAGAGGAATAAAGATTAAGAAATATGAAAAAATTATAAATCTCTTAATATTAAGTCCCAGTTGATGGTCTTGGATTACTGATTGATATTCCACTGTTTTGGTTATATTGACTACTTGATGAATACGTATAAATTACACTACTTATTGACTGTACCATACAAAAGTTTTAACAGAATACAGTTCTTTTTTTAATTCACATTTACTCTTATCCTTTCTTCCCACCTGCATTCCCAAAACAACTTTGGCACTGTAGGGGCCTGAGAGAAAAATCAGCAATCTCCAGGAAAATTACCCTTTCCCCTAACACTGCACAAAA
The DNA here is from genome assembly GCF_000687185.1 of Egretta garzetta. Taxonomy (NCBI): domain Eukaryota; kingdom Metazoa; phylum Chordata; class Aves; order Pelecaniformes; family Ardeidae; genus Egretta; species Egretta garzetta. The sequence goes on from NW_009259975.1 coordinate 3,392,098, forward strand.
AATGGCAATTGGGAATGACAAAGTTGCCAATAACCCAACATTTAAAATACAACCAAGGACAAGATGAAAATAGTGTTTGCAAAAAACATATTCTAGAAGTAATTAACACTCCAGAAGATATCTAAGACTTCCATAGCTGTGGATTGCTTGGTTTACTAGAGGATTTATAAACTTTGGACTGTAAAGCGTTTGCAGAAGACATCACTCCAAAGTTACCATGGAACAGATCATTCTAAGTCCAAATGTATTTTGAGAAAGTCCAATTAGATATGCATACGGTTCTTTTTTTTAATCTTGTCAAGTAGGCCATGCATAACAAAAACTGTCAGCGGCTCTGCTGGTCACTGATGCACATGCCTCTGCACTCCAAAAGGAACGGATGCCCAATTTCTACACCTGTCTTTCCACTGGCACAACAGATACACCTAACATGAACCCAAAGCAGTAACATGCCTCTGAACTTTCCAGAAGTTCCATCTTTAAGCTGTTCCACATCAGCCAGCCGTCACTCTCTCCAACTAGAAGTATCAACCATGTAGTGACGTTATCAAATGACAGTCCACTCTGTGGTCAATTAAAAGGCAGAGTGGAAATGGGACTACCAAAGCACCCTGTGTCCTATAATTTCAAGGAGCCACACAGAGAGTAAGCAGCAAGTGGGTCAGAAAGAAACAAGGTGAAGCAGGACATCCTTTGTTAGAAAACAGGTTTTCTGTTATTCTTTCCCATTAAAAGCTAAAGGCCCAATAAAAGTAATCTTGTCCTGCTACAGGTAACATAGCTGCTACCACAGCAAGAAAACACAGAAACAAAAATCCCCATTATTCACTCAGATAAAACAATTTACTTTCCCAGAGAGGGATGCTGTCAGTTATAGTGGAAACAGGCCAAAATAGATATACACTGCTCACAACTCTGAAAAACCCTAAGAACAGCACTCATTCTTATTCCTTCAACCCTATCCAGATCGCTTCTCAATTTTGCTCAGTTTCTCAAGTCACTGTTCTACTGCAAGCCAAGCATCCCAGAACACCTTAAAAAAAACCCCATTTTTTTCAGGGTCAGAAAAATGTTTCCTTTCATCCAAAACAAATCTTCCCCTCCCCCTTCCATGTTGGTTCACCCTTAAAACAAAGCAAGAAAAAAACCTGATAAGCAGTTTTTGCAAAGCTCTAGAGAAGCTACATATATGAAGAAATTCATGATGTGGACAGTATTAGCAACTTTGTTTGTGTTCTGCCTACTGCACACTGTCTACCTAACTCAATCAATTCCAAAAAGACTCATCATCTACAAACTCTGAAACTGGATGCACAGTTGTTCTCATTAAGTACCACTACTGGCTTGGAAGCTAGAGGCTGTCATTTTCTACAGTCACCACATACTGCAAGTCATTCTGTCAGCAAGACTGCATGTCCCTGAAATGGCCTAAAATATTACTTGCATGCACTCTTCCATAAAGAAAATAAAATGACAGCATTATAAAATGACCAGAATTAAAAGTCTATCCCAGGTTGGTTTTTTTTATTTTTATTTTTGAAAACATAGGGGCTTTTTTTTTTTATTTTTAAAAACATATGGGCTCCTACATAATAATCAATCCCCTCAAAGATGTCTTGGGAATCTACCTTAGGTTGAACCAGAAATCAGTCACGGGCAGTTCTGGAGCCTGTTTAGAGTCAGGGAGACACTACTGTAGTTAGCTCCAATTTGCAAGTTCTTTTCAAAACCTGTAAGACTACAAACTTTGTTCAAAGTGTATTCAAACACTGTGATTCCACAGAAGCTAACATCCAAAGCATACCATCATTACACTTGGATTTTAAATTGGTTCTCTCTCAAATGCATACAAATCTTAGAAGCTCAGAACAATTATGCAGATGTTCAAAACAGTCTGCTGCAAGCTACAACTAACTCTGGCTTCCAAAAGGAGCTTGAATTACACTGAATCTAACTCGAATTACACTGAATCTAACTCTGGAACCCTGTTACTCTGGAAGACTTCACTGAGGCCGATCTGATCTCAGTTCATGTCTTGGATGGTTCTTCCAATAAGCCCTGCAGCACTGAAGGACACACAAGACAGTAACTTTATATTAGCAGTGAAAGACATATGCCAACTCGGAGCTACTTGAAGTATTTTCATTCAAAGTCCTCATTATACAGTGATCTTTTGTATCATATTGTAACTCACAAGAAAGAGGGCACAAAAGCTACACATCAAGTACAGATGTGTCTACTCGTATCTGATGAGGCTGATACTCACACACTAGAGCTCCTTACTACTTCTCTTGCAGGTTTTATCAGTCTAGATGACATTCGACAGAACTTAAAAAGTCAGAAGGATCTGAACTTTGTGTATGTATTTTATCTTACTAGAGGTAATTAAAAACCGCTTGGTCTTTAGGAATTATTCAACTGAATTGCACAAACTGCTATACTGAGAGACTTTGACAAAAGCTGTGAAAGTTGAAAATATAGTCAGTTTGACACAGAAATGAAATTACTAGGCACACATGATAATCTGTGGGAAGACAGTTACCCTGTTTGCTGTACTATGACTGTACATTTATGTGCAGTAATGACGGAAATACAGACCGAGTATATTCCTAACTCAGTATTAAGTCTCAAATCACAACTGGCTTATACAGACATCTGCAGAAACATGTACTGGGGAAGGCTAGACTGAAAATACTAATGTGCCAGGAAGTGATGAATTCTAACAAGAATATACAGTGTTTCTACAACTTCATAGATTCACTTTTAACTAATTCCTTTACACTGTAGCAAAGTAACCTGGTTTTGCATTTTGTATTGCCTACAAACTGAAGAAAAACATTTTAATTCATCACACTTACCCTTGGTGGCCCAATAATCATTCCTGTCCATCTGGTGAGTGTCATATCTTCATCATCTTCAAGGCCCCAGCTTACTGTACCATCACCTACTCCTTTCTGTCCTTCTTCAAGTTCTTCCAACAAGCGAAAATTACGAGGTACTTTAACTAGAGAAAAGGGAAGAGAGTAATTAATACTGCTCACATCAAGGAAAAGGTAAATAATTTCATTGCTTTTGTATGTGTGCACTAGCAACTGCTGAATATACTTTCAAAGCTAAACAAATATTTCCTGTGTGAATTTATTTAGCACTCGCGATGTTTTGAAGCAACTAACCATTTCACTGGAAGCTAGTTACTACAAAGTAATAGCAATACAAACTATAAAAGAGAAAATAGGAGAGGTCTCTTCAGTTTGAGATGGCTTAATTCAGGTTCTATTTCCAAGCACAGTACTGTTTAAAGCCAGTACATTCCAAAATCAATTCACTGTCTGTCAAGTTCTACTCAACTAGAATCCACATAAAATTGATATGGCAATTTCCCTCCAAAAATAATTAAAGAATGCAATGTTTAACACAAATTATCTTAATAAAAGTAAACTGTAAGACACCAAAACATTTTCACTTGATTTCATTTGATTTTCAGAAAAACCCAACACTTCAATATCTGAAAACAAATTAAAAAGCCAAGGTTTTTTTAATCTAGTGATTATTATTCCCACTTAACAGAGGGGAAAAAAATAAGAAGTACAGAAACACTGATTACAAGCTGTTAAACAGAGATAATGACATCCTCGCAACAGAATATGAAGATGTACTGCCTCTAAAGAGAGCCAAGTAATATTCACTTACTGAACTATAATTACTGGATCTCGATTATTATACATGAAAACAGACAGATATTGATAGGTGTTAAACAAGTGGATGTTTAATTGCTTTACATCACAGAAGCTAAAACGGTATTTCAGCACTGATGTAGGGAACAAAGCTAATTTAACACTCGTGCAGGCAATCATGGTATGCTTTTAATTGTCAAATAAAACATGCACAATGATGTAGTAGCAATATTACTACACAATAAAACTTAAAATTTTCTTATAGCTGCTTATAGCTATATGTTTTTTCTTATAGCTACTTACAGCTATAGCATTTTCCATGATTTTTACTTTCTTGTACTGGAAGAATCCAGGTACTCTATAAAACTAACACTCTTAAGACTGGGTACATACAAAGCTGTTAGCAAGGAATACATAATATGCAAGTTTGAAAAAGATGGGGGTCAAAGAAAACTCATTTTCATATCACTTATTTAGTCACTGGGATTTCAGGTTTTACATTACCCTGGTCTGTATTCCAGGTGGTCTCTGTGCAAAAAATTAAGACCAATACTATACCATATGATTATTTAGTCAGCACATATGCATATGGACCAGTATAAACATACCCTTCAGCAACTATTCAAATAGCTTATCTTGCATAACTATGCTTTCTCCTAAATTGTGTTTAAAATCAACTTACTTGTTTGGGGTTTTTTTTTTGGTTTTTTTTTTTTTGGTTTTTTTTTTTTTTTTTTGCAAGGAAATTAAATCCCTCATGTATGGTCTCACCTTCCTTCCTGCTTTGGTATTACCACTCATTTGAGCCCATAACGAGCTACTTCAGCTTGCTAACTGAGCAGAAAATTATACATTTTTGTTAGTCTCCTGACAGCTTAACAAATGAGCCCAGCTCACAGCAATAGTGTGCAACCGTGGTAGCAAAAACTCAGACAACCTCGATGTAAAAACATGTTTTAAACGAGTTAAACTACTCTGGAAGCTTATTTTGACAGAGAAGAGTTCACCTACAATTACCTGAAAGTACTAGCACAATACATCAAGGAGCAGATAATTTCTCAGTACTTCAGCATAGCTCCTTTTAAAGAGCTTAATTGAAATTCATTTGCCCATTCCTCTGGTCCCATCCTGACTTGTTAATAGCATTAGATCTGTACATTTACATATCCAATTCAGACTAGGGATGAAAACTGACAATCATGCTTCTAGCGCATTATAGAGCACAAGGTTTTTACTTTTGCTCCAGTTTCATACATGCTCTGGAATGGAGTCTGCCAGTAAAAGGTTAATGCTAACCTTTTTATTTAACAAACAACAAAACAAAACAACAAAAAAATTAAACCAGCAGGATAAACTTTTACATCTTCTTTTGCAAAACATTGTCTGAACAGCTTCTGATTGGTGTGTGGAGCCTCAAAAAAAGGCCGCAAACAACCCCCCATCCCCAAAACCCATGTACTTTAGCATCCAATAATTATCTTAGATTTCTCCAGTGGCTTACATCCACCATTTCTCAGAATTCTTGCCCTGACTGCAGAATTATTTGCATTTATAATTTACCTCCTTAAAAAGCACATAAAAGACAGTAGCAAACAGGCTTTAGGTTTTTTTCTGATCACCTGTCATAACTTTTCAGTGCAGCCGAGATGACCCAACTGCTCAGTGCCAGAAGAGGTTCCATGCCTTCTCCCAAAACTCTGCTGCTCTTGCACTAACGAGGCTCCTCTATTAACCAAAGCAGCACACTGATTTAGCAAAAAAGCTGTTTTTCCTCTAGGCAAAACCCAAATCCAACCAGTTAATCAACTGAACTGACTCAGGAAGAAAGATCAACAAATGCCAGAGCTGACTGCAGTGTCTTTCAGTGCCTGCTTGCCTTTGCAAAACCATGGGTGTGGGGATGAGGGAGCTTTTTGTGGCAAAAAGCCATTGGACTGGCTCGGTTGTATCATAGAATTGTTCTCAACACACAAAACTGTAGGAGATGACAGTTTCTAGAGAATAACAATCCCTTATGACTAACTGTCCTGTGTGCATCACATTTTTTCCACTACGTTGTCTGTGCTCACTAGTTCCCCTAACTGCCCAAAGTGAAGTACTTGGGAAACCTCCAGAACATCTCCAGAAAATAATTTAGATCTGCTCTGAAACGAGACAAAAACATCTGACAGCAAATGCCAGGCTCCCCACACTAACTTTCCTATCAGTGCTAGAACTAGGTAGCAAAACGCTGCTCTGAAGTTAAAACTAATAGTCAAAACACCTAGTATTAAAAAAAAAAGAACAGCCACCAAAACCAAAAACCCACCCCATACCACACCACGCTACTGAGATTCTAACCCATTCAAAAACTCCCAGAAAAAAATATTAGTTCTCAACAAAAACTGGACCAAAGATATCTTCAAACAGGTTCCCTTTTAGAAAGTTACAGAGCCCTACAACATTTGGGTTGGGGTCACCAGAAATGACTGTAAAATTAAGATAAACCCACGATTTCATAGGAACACTTCTATATTTAAGGTACTTAGTTCACTTCCACAAACCTATTCCTTTATTTATGTGTTCATAGGAAATGCACAAGATCTCTCTTTTTATGCAATCCTATATTTAAGATTTAGACAACCACCTCTCCCACCCTACTTCCAAAGAGATACCTTGATTTGCCACCTGACATCAGAGGGGCAGAGCAATAAGCTATGCACATCTTAATTATAAATGTTTACTAGAGCTTTTTGCACAAAGGATTACCAGGTCACTACTTCCTAGCCTGCAAAAAAGAAAACCACACCAAAATCCTAAACTGCTCTATGCTTCTATGTCCCTGGCATATATGATTAGTGTTTTAGCCTCAATACTTCAAGCTTCTGTTGAAGTCACTACTGAATGTTTTATTAGAAAACCGTTGTTGATAGAGATTTCTGGTAAGTAACACAGATAAAAAAACCCCTGAAACTTACCTTTATAATTACAGTCTTAGAAACTACCAGCAAAAGGAACTGGAATTATATGCTAATGCTGTCCTGAGCTTCCACTCGTGCACTTGCGCACACTATTGCACTCTCCACATTTGCTTTGGTCATGCTATACCCTTTACATAATACAAACTACCTGGCTTGAAGAACAGAGTACGTGTACAACATTGCACCTTCTTTCCAGTAAAACAACAGCAAGAACTTCTATCTAGAAGATTGGGTAATGATAGTCTGGATCTTTTGGAAAGTAAGTTTGCTCCTAGTATAAAGCACAAAATTCTTGTTCTTTTCATTATCCCACATATTCCAGAGGGCACAATCTAAATTGTGTGTTAATGGTGCATACACAACTTGCAGCTTTGTCTCTAATCCAGAGAACATACAATTCATCAAATATTTGCTAAAAACTTCGAAATATTCCTTGCTGGAATATGAGAAAGAATCGGTATTTCATTTACAGAATTTAGACAATGAAACAACATCCTTCTGTTCTAGTTTGCAGCTCATCAGCAACAGGAAATTACAGAAACCACCCCTATTCTTCAGCTGACTACCAGACCTCAGGTGTACCTTCCGGAACAAGTAGTGGCAATTGAAGAGAGAAATGCCCCTAGCCTTTCACCACCCTGGGCCTGCCAAATATTGTTCTCCTCAATTCCACTTGCTGATGGGACCACTCACTGGCTTCAGACAAGTGCAGACAGGTTGGTTTTACACCCTGTAACAGGCATCCCTCAGCTAAAACCTCTCGCTTCCAAGTGAAGGGGATTAAAGCAGTCACGCAATTTTATCACTGGCAGAACTGTAGGAATGGTAAACTCCACTCAGTAGGCTGTGATTAACAGCTAGGTGCAGGCACTGCACCCAGCACAGCTATTTGCAATGATGGGCTAAGGCTCTCCATGTGAAAATATAGCTAGGTTCATCAAGATTAAAAAACAAAACAAAAGCAACCTCCCCCCAACCTCTTTTTTGTTTAGCTGCAAAGCTTACCTCACTATGGATTTTACTGACAAATACCTTCTGACCCCCCAAAACCATACACAGGAACTGTCAAACAGTAATTACTAAACCAACAAAGAGTTGAATTAAACATATTTCACTTAAAACAAAACCCAACAAAACCACCAACACCCGCTCATTCTTACACATACCAGTAGTTTTTAATTTAAGAAGTTTAATCATGAAACTGGACCACAGAAACTGGTACCTATCATAAATGGGTGAAATCAACAATTAATTTAATACCTTGGAACAATGAGAAAAGAATAAAAGCAGAATTGGTAAAGACTTAAATTAAGCAGGAGGGTCTACTTTCATACATATGGAGCTACTCCAGACATCACATTCTAAAACACCAAATTAGAAGCAAGTACCACCCTATCCTGCATGACAAGTTAGAAAAGAAGTTACAGCTATGCTTTTACTCAGGGTCTGCATAACCTGAAAAAACATCAGAAAAAAAAAAAAAAAAAAGAATCTTCAGTATCCTTTAGCAGGACCACAACTTTCATGGGAGCAATTTGGCTGGATGGACCTGCTCCTGCTAGTTTGTCAAGACACAGTTCACAGTTGGTAATGCCAGATCACCCACTAGTACAGAGATTTAATCAGCATCAAGACAGAACACACAATTGCACTTATGTCAAATTGACAGAACACACTGGCTACACTGAATCACATTTTTTAAACAATTCACATGGACACACTCCTTCAAATACAGTTGGGAGTCCAAGCTCCCGGCACATCAAATAATTCTTTACCATGTAGCAGGCAACTGTGGGATAACCTACACTCTACTCTTCCCCCTGCCACTTATAAAAGGGAGCCATTATCCTCATTTTTCATAGATTGGCTCAGAGCCTGAATTGTGAGGTTTACTGTTATATTCAAACCTGTTTTTTGTAATAATTGTCTATTACAATATCCATGCCATCATTGAGTTTCTCTTAAAATCTTCTCTAGCTCTTGGCTTCAATCGCCTCTGAAAGTTACACCCGTACCAGGAGCCTTTTACCATAGTTACACCAGCACACCCCATACTGCCAGCACACTCCCCAACACAGCTATAAAAACAAATCTTAATATGGACCCAAGAACAAGTTATATCAGTAAATTATACACTAACACAGCTAGGATACCGTCAAGGATGCCGTTCTTCCTGACTGGGATGGCTATGTCAGGAACAGTCTGTAGTATAAACAATTTTGAATGTATGAGTTCTCTTTTGCCCACTGACATCCAGCTAACAGAAGCTGAAAAAATATGTATAGCTTGGTAAGAAAAACTCCCAAACCCCCATTTAACAGTTTCAGGATGGCAGAAAAATAAGTAGTTTTTAATGACAGGGAAGGGATGTCAGCCTTGAAAATTCTAAGCCATAATACAATTTCTCCTGGGGCAGGGAGGGGAAGAAATAAAAAATTCCAAAGAGAAACACATAGAAAATAACAGGTTCCTTTTAGCCTGAACAATTCAGAAGTCATCTTGCTCTGGACAAAATAAAGCAAGAAACCCAAATACTGTACTAACAATTACAATACACCACAGACCCACAAAAAGAACATAAAATAACCAAAGCCTTAAATAGGCTCTGAAATGGGCAATACCAAAAAAAAAAAAAAAAAAAAAAAAAGAGAAGACAGAGGGCTAGTGCACATGAAATGCTAACATATTTTATTCTGGCTGCAAAAAATATTCCTGTGGAATTAAATTTTTGGAAGACACACTTCCTTGAAGAAAACTATATTTGAAAAAACACAATCTATATTTTTGTTTGCCAGTTACCCTGCTTGCATCACATACTCTTTTGCCTAGTAAAATATTCTGTGAATACACACACAAAAAAAATGGCTGACTCGCTATCAGGAACCTACTGTCAAGTAATACGAGGTTTACTGTAATGACATTGTAATTATCTGAGGTTGATCACAGTAACCTGGCTCCAAAATACAAAAGTATTTCTAGAAACTTGCCTTTTAATGAAGTAGGACATGGGAGTTTTGTCTACAAAAGAACCCCTGGTGCTACCATCAGTAGTGGAATGCAGCAACTCAATAGTGAACATTTGGGTTTTTTGTTTTAAATCAAGAATGTGACTGCATGCATAGTAAAAGCACTGTTTCCAATAACCAAGAAAACAACATGATCCTTGTTCAAGGCAAATAGACATTTTCAGTGAAAACCAATACATTTTTTGCAGTAACTACAGAAGCATCCAGTTGCTGCCGCAGATCTCAATCTGTGAATCAATTCAACCATGCACTACTAGATCTACAGTGAGCCTGCACTGAGAAAACTGTACCTTCATTAAATGGGTTCGACACGTCTTGATATTTCTGTTAATTGAAACTTCTGCTTTTTCAGAATTACAGGTCCACCCCAGTTCTTTGAAGTGCTTTCCAATCAAGTTTTGATATATTTCAGTAAAACTCAAATTAATAATTTTGTATCAGTAGTATTTATAAAGCTACATTTACTATACGCTATTTTTCTCTACTTTCCTTCAGCAAGTATGTCCCAAAGCAATGAAATTTGGGCAATAGAATACTCTGCATTACCATTTTTCAGTTTAAATTGGGAAAGTACTATGTTAACTTAAATGGTAGAATGAAGGTATTTAGCAGCAATATGGGCCCATACCCACTGATCAAGATGGTGAATAAGGTACTAAGCAATTCTAGCATATATGGATGAAACATCCATATAATGCAAATGTAATATTTTCCACAAGACCATTCCAGTCATCACTGATTTTGTCACATAAAACCAAATTGATGCATTTCTATCAATGATAGCACAGTACAGAAGGACTTCAATAAAGTCACTCAGTACAGATAGATGGCATAAGAAGACAACAGATTACAGAGACCCAGAGAACTCTGTGCTTCCAAAATTATGGGCAACCCCTCAAAAACAACAATGAACTTGAACGCTTTCTTCTCCATTTTGCTAGTGTCTAAAGTATGCATTGTGTCAGATCAATTGAGCAGTGTCTTCTCATTACTGTCCGCAAGTGGCAAAGCTGTAAGCAACAGCAGTTTAGATCTGCAGACTTATGAAGACTAACCAAACTAGGCTCACCTGTGGAAAATTTCTAGGAATAGAAGTTCAAGAAGAAAAACAAGTCTGACTTTATCAGGTGAAAAATCCATGTTACTCATCCCAAAAGAAACAAACAAAACAAGATGACTCACTGCAGGGATTAATACAAGAAGAGATGAGCAGCAGGTAAGTTTTCGCAGCTCAGGTAAACAAAAGTACATCAACGAATGCATATAGAGCAAATGGCCATTTATTGAATGTGTTCAATGTTTATCATAATTTCGAGCCAGTTTTGCTACAATCCTAAAGATTAGAAAACCGTCATCTCACAAGAATTAAAGAAATCTGTACTCAACAGAGCTGGTATGAACTGAATGGGCTATTCCGCTTCTTTGCAGGACTAAAATTATATATGTTATATTTTTGTATGTATATTTATATAAAACATGATATATTTCACTATGTAGAAGCTCTGTAACTGGTTAACTCTTTTTGCCTTTTACAATATTTAAAATAAAATAAAAAAAATGAAAGCACACAGGTTGGAAGACTTCAAGGAGGAGGTGCAACTCTAGGAACTACACTGAAGTTAAAGTATGCATTTCATCAGGTTTTGTTGGTTTTTTTTTCTTATGAAGATACATCACTTGTAAAGGAGTATTTCCAAGCAGGAGCCAAGAAACTGTCACAGCAGCGTGAAGGTTATGAACCTTCATCTTAAAACCTACCTTCTGGTTAAAGCTAAGTAAAGTAATATTCCTTTTCAGAATTACACTGGTGGTAATTTCTATTTATTTCACTTAACTCTTACATTTGTTGGTATCTTAACAGACATAGTTCAGAACTAAAGTTAGGCCGCATGAAAACAACTTCATTGGAGTTTCCTTTGTATTTATGTCTAGCCACAGCAATAAACATTCTATATATAGCTTATATTAAGAAGGCAGCTAATGAGAAACTATGTTGACACAGCAGAAGCTTCAGTCGTTTATTGTAACGCAGCATGCGCATTTTGGCTGAGGGTAAAAGGTCTGGAGGGGTATGGGGTATTTATATCTTTAAGGTAGGGCACAAACATCAGTGTTTAAAAAACCAGTAATTTCACTGAAGACAGAACACAGATCAACAGAAGCCTGTATTCTCCTCCCCTTACTTTCCATTTTATTACACATATTCATAACATTAAGACACTGTCACTTATCTACTAGCAATAATAACTGAAAATGATAAATCCTAAAGAGAATGATATTTGTATGTTGATCTGTTTTTTCAGTAGTAGTTCTAGTTGCACTGTGTTAAAAGGTGCATTTAATACAACATGAGCTGCTCCATCTCATACTTTGGGTTCAGCTGCCAAATACAGTACAACAGGTCTTCAAAGGAAAACTGAACTTACTTTACACTTGCACGTTTAGGGGTAGGCAGACTACTAACTTGGAAAGGAAAGGCCGTAAGCACAAGTATGGCGCACTGCCTGTCAGCTCCCACTTTCAAGGCTCAGCCCACCTCAGAAGCATTTAGTGGTATTCAGTTCTCTCATTTACCGTTCACATACATCTTACCAGCTGCATTCACAAAATAGAGAACATAGCATATCGTGATGGACAGCCTCACAAGGAAAGAGAGGTGGTAATACCAGTTTGCCTGACAAGACCCCAGCTTACATTTAATTAAAAAAAAGAAACGTATTTAGACATCAGAAAGTCATAATAAAGCTTTCAATATATGAACAATATTAAAGTTTGTTTAGTTTGGGGTTGGGAAGTGAAGAAATTATTTCTATAGATCTAGGCATTAGTAGTTGGGATGTCATAAACACGTATCTGATTTACAAACGTATGTTAAAATTGCTTAAACCACAAATCTTGATGCTGGAGTAAGAGATGTCAGTGTAACAAAACTGCAAAAGTGACATCAATTTTATTCAATGTGTTTCAGTTGCTGTTGGTTTCACATTAAGAATGAAGAGACCTTCTCCAGCAGAGTGAGCATTCCGAATCTGCAATTTAATAGGAAAAAGTCTATGCAGTTTTAGGTTTTATTGATTATGTTTTTAAGTGTGAGAAATTAATAGCAGAACGAATAGCTCCATTATCAAGGCACCTTCACCTAAGAAGTCCTCCCTTCTTTTCTCTTATACTGCCTCTTCGGTAACCAGAAGGAAGTGAGCTAACTGCTCCTAATGATTTTGAGTTCTACCAATTCTGTTCCATAATTCACTGGATTATTTAATGAACTGAAGGCAGCCTTGTGGACAGGACTCTTCCTGCACGGGTCAACATCCTCCAGGAAAATATTGTATCTGTTTAGTTATTATTCACTTCTAACCATGCTCATGGCCACTCCTCTCTCCGCTCCTTCCCTGCTCCCCACTGTCATCCCCTTTCCCCTTACTCACCTTTCTCAGAAGAGCAGCAGACCAGGAGACATGGCTGCATTAACTACCTGATTCATCAGAGCCGCGCCGCCCTCTGACCAGCATCCATGAAGAAGCCATTTCTTAGAAATCCCAGCAAGCTTTTTCCATTCTGCACCATCTCTCCTTACCGAGGTTCATGCCTTGCTAAAAGCCTCCATTCGCCATCCCCTGCAGTCCAGCTTCCAAATGCCCTCTTCGCTCTCCCGAATTTTAGCAACAATACCCTGAAGTTGTACAAGGTACAACAGTAAAGAAGCACAAGAGCCATCATATGTATGTCAGTGAGCAGAAGCACACAGAGTAGGTAAGACTGGATATGTGCACACAGAGAGTATAGTCCAGAACTGAGACAACTGGACTCAACTTTGTTAGCAAGGATGCAACAACAGTTACAGTTTGTTTCAGTCTATCTTTGCATTTCCATGCAAACACAATCATCTGTACACTAGTACAGTTGCTGGCACAGAATTACCAACGGTGCTCATATAAATTGTGCTAAATTGAAGCTTGAAGAAGCTTGCTCTGCTACAGATCCACATGTTATTAGACTAACAAAACAGCGAAGGTATAAGCAAACTCTTAGGAAGAAACCCCTAAACCTTTGAAAAACTCCCACACAAGTTTTAACTAATTAAAATATCTCATCCAACTCCCCCTCCCCCCCAAAATAGTTATCACACCAAAACCATAGTATAAAACCCACTAGGTTGCAGTCCTAAAAGAAAATTGGTGTAAATTGCTTAAAACTAATTTTACAAATATGCACTGATATTAATGGAATGAATTTATCAGTCTATATTATATCTAAATGCAAGTTTTTTGTTACAAACAAGGCCACTGTTAACTCATAGTTTAGTTATGTCAGACGCTGCACGTCCAGTTGTGCCTAACCATAAAAAACCCATACAGGAATTAAACAGTTAAGTCACTAAATAACTCATCAATTGACTTCCAAGCCCTTTTGGTGAAGTGTGGAAATGCATAGGCTGACTATGGTTTAAAAGTTAAGTCTTTATAGTCAACCACTGAATGAAACACAGATGAGATATTAAATGGTTCAACTATCTTCCTGTATGTTTTAGTATATGAAGTGATACATTACGAAAAATGACACATTGTGATGCTTATCAGATTCAGCACATTATTGCTCTATCGATTTTGTACCAAACAACGTAAGGCAGGATGACAGTAAAGAGGGTTTAGAAAAGATACCCATCACTTCAAAAACCACCAGCAATATTGTGAATTAATAGTCTAAGAAATCAAGATTTTATCAAATAAATATTCCCAATTTCTCTCCTCAGAAGCTTAAGAAAAACCCCCTTGTTCATACAAATTAACCTCACTATAAAAACAAAGCTATATAAATATATGAAAGGCTAAAGGAAAGGTATAATGGCAAATAGGTTCAATTTCTGAAAGTTTCATTTTAAAACTGAGATTGTGTTGGCAGAGAGGAAAAAGGATTTCAAACACATACTTTTTAAGCTATCTTTTCAAGTATGATGACATAAAAAAAAAATTTGTTTCAGATAAAGGGACAGGAAAAGTGGGAGGCTAGAGGAACCTAGCAAAGGCCAATATCTCTCATCACAAAATGGCTTTTGCAGGGTCTGGTTTAATAGTAAGAATACAATGTGTGACCCAGATAACAAGAGGAGCATCAAGGGTTTAGTTTAGCAAAGCTGTAAAGCTGTCTAAAACGGGTTACAAGTCATTGATTAGCGAACAGATGTTTTAAGACTTGCATGAAGGTCCTTTCCAACATGACTCAGCACCCATCCACAGTCTGAAACATAAAGATCCTTCATCGATGTAAAACGTGATCCATTGTTGTTTCAGTTATACACATAAGCATACACTTATGGATATAATCAGCAAATGTACCAATCACCCCATATTTAGTAACAAGAACTGCCATTAAATTATTTTCCTACATTATTTTTGTGACAGTCATATTTCAGCCTATTTTCTGTATGCCATGCCTCAAAAGTTCAAATCATTTAATATTTACATGAACATATATTCCACTTCAGCGTGAAGAAAGCAAGCTTACAATTTCTTCATGAAAAAAGTTCTAAGTTATATGAATAAAATTGGGTACTTTACTGAGATTATATTGGACTCCTGAGTAAAGGACACTATTTTTACAAGTATTGGGAAAAAATGCTTTTGATTTACTCAAGCAAATTTGAAATACACTTAACTATCCAGTTGTGAATAGTCACAATTGCAATGAAAGGAAGTGATTTTTTCTTTGTACAGTTTAAATGTCTAATGCAACATTTTTTTAAAAAGGTGATATCGAGTCTATCTAGATGTCAGAAATCATTTTTCTGACGATTTTTTAATCTAGTTGAAGCTTCTGGATCCTTCTGAAATAAAGGATTAATTTAGAGCTCTGAAGTTCTAAGTGTTGAAGGTTCCATTTGTTCCAAAATGCCAACTAGAGATGATTTAGAGTCATGTACTTAAAGCACCACACATTTTTGAAAAGGCTGTGGAACAGAAGCTCATGTTATTCAGAACCAGCCTGACAGCTTCACAATCAGAAGTTTTTGCACTGATGTACAGATTTTATTCAAAATATTGTTTGAATTATATCTCATTAGTGTCTTCCAAATGACAAATACAAAGAAAAACACTCTTTTGGGCAGGATTGCATATAGCAAAAACCTTTTGAGTACCGCTTAAATAAAGACTATTTTGAATACTTTCCCAATAGCACCTTCTTGTCTTTGCACAGTCCGCACCGAGGTGCTACATGCTAATCGAGACAGCAAGGCAACAAAACCAAAGTGACATGAGCAGCTGAAGCCTCTAGTACTTTACACAAAGCTTTGGTCAGGATGAAGTACAAGCTATAGTCTAGGAAAAAATATGCTAGAGTAGGGAGAGAGAGAGACGGAAAAGTCTGTCAACAAAATGAGGCTGAACAGTTTCACAGCGTGTACCTAACAGTGCCTTTGGAAAAATCTTCCACAAGGCAAAACACAAACATTAACAAATATGTATGCAATTCAACTCCATCAACTACTCACAAGACTTGGAAAGCTAATTCTCACACATGAGAAGCCTTCTTCTAAATCATGCTTAGATTTATAGTACAGACCATCTGCCTCTAACTGCTGAACATCTTCCTCAACCTGTGTGTGTTGTATCTTCATCCAGGCTAAAATTTTCCAGGATTGTACAGAACAGTTTAGATAATGGGCTTTAATACTATGCCTGACAACATCCTTGAATTTCAAACAAACTCTTAAGCAAATATAAGACTACAAAGTAGGCCACTTTTTTTATCTCAGAAGTAAGGCATTTTTAGCCTGTGAGCATACTCTTACACAGCTATTGCAGCAGAAAGACTTAAGTTGGGGTTTGTATTTAAAGATAGAGTTGTAAAACACCAGCAACAAAGACAGGAAAATGGTACATGCAAAGCTCCAAGAAGAAAGAGTATCTTGCCTATATATGCCACAAAGTTGGAAAGAACTGATGGTCTATATATAGTTTAAAAGTCATTTGTAAGCTAGATTGTTCTCAACACAGCTGAAGCGCATCTAAATTATTTGCGGCTCACCAAGATGTTTTTAAGCAGGCAGAACAATCACAATTGCAATTCCTTGTGCATAGGACAGGATGGAAAAATGCCCCACACAGAGCGCTTGCTGCCTCACAGAATACAGTATTTTACTTCTTTTGTTTTGTCTGATTACTTGCAGCTTCAAGAAGTCTGTGCTTACAGAGCTAACATTATAAATACACAGAAGAAACTTTGAGGACTGCAAACTCTAAACAGCTTTCAAACTCACTTCTTGGACAGGTTCTGGATAAGTGAACAATGTGATGGAGCCATAATGGAAAAAAGGGGAGGGAGTAATACATCCTTGAAGGTAAAACACACTAGATAAAGAACAGGCAACTGTTTCCTCCACAAGGAAAAAAAAGAGGGAGGAAACAGGCATCCAACAAGTCAGAGGAAAAGAGAAGGCTACCTGTGCAGAGTTTAACACACAAGTTTTCTAGAGACAAAGCTTAAATCATACCATCTCCTATACAGAAAAAATAGTCTTTAAAACATTACTTCTACATTCCACTTATGAATAAATTCCTTTATTACTCCTCTGAGTGTCTCTTAATATCTAGAAGTCTCCACACAGGGTATGGTGATCCATCAATCTCTGTCCCACTAAGCACAGAACAGACAGACATCAGCTTGATTTGGAATGGAGAAGAGCTGCAAAGGATTTAAGGGAAAGTATTACAAAACTCTATCTCACATTACGGAATCTTTTTCAATGGCGGATTTTAAGAAAAAAAAAAAAAAAAAAAAGCTTTAAAAACAAAACAACAAAACCCCCTATCTCCAGGAAAGATACAGCCAGTCCTTGCTTCACAGGTCAGGGAGTTAGACTGAATGCACTAAAGACCACTTCCAGTCCTTCATTTTTAGTACCAGCTTCCTTACAGTTGCAGTCATGCATGCTTAGAACAGCTTTTACCACCACTAAATGTTTGCAAATAGAAGTAAAAACCAAAGTTAAGAAAACAAGGCACTGACACTGAACACTGTGCCATTTCTATTCAAAGAATCAATCATATATAAATTCAAAGGGAAGGATATTTTTGCATGGGCAAGGTAAGCCACACAAAGAAGCCGATTCATCCTTAAATATTAGAATATCTGGAAATGAGAAGTATAGCCTTTACAGAAAGAAATACTTGTTTGGGATCTGGCTGTGCTAGGTCGCTTGTGACTACATACTAGAAGTAAACCTGGAATCTCACATATAATTGCTGACTGCAGAGCAGTTGATTTTTTTCTCCACCCCAAACAAACCAAAGCGAATTTTCATTAACTTACCCTTATTCACCCTCCCCCAAGCCCCTGAAACCCTGTGCAGAGTTTCAACAAACCAAAGCGAATTTTCATTAACTTAGCCTTATTCACCCTCCCCCAAGCCCCTGAAACCCTTGGTTGAAGAGGAAGGAGACAAAAGCCTTTAGCAGCCCACAGTTAGAGCACAGTATTAGACACACTGCTGCCTTAATTCTCATCTTTTCACATGTAAGTTCTAACTGCTTAGTGACATGATCACTGCTTTTAGGAAACATTCACATTTTAGACAGATCTAGTGATATCCTATCTGTGTAAGGTAATCTTAAGCAAAACCCAAATTATGGAAATGCAGAAATTAACTACCGCATTAACTCCTTTTAATGATGTTATTGACTGGTTTCTTTTTCTCAAGTTACATAAGAGATTTTTAAATGGTATACTTTGGTAAATTATTTCTTCTAACCTGAAACTAGGTTTAATTACATTGTCTGCTCTGTATCTTCAAAGAGATTAATAGAATGAATCTCCAGCCAACCAATATGAAATTGGCTGAGGAAATCAACAACAGCTGTTCTCTTCTTTAAAAAATTGACTTGTTTTTCCCCAGACCTCCAGCAGTACCCACACAAACAGCCTGGGTCCAGCTTCAAGCAGAAGGAGTTGCAGTATCAAAAGATTAATCAAACTGTACCTTACAAATGACCATTTCTAGGACATCCAATATCTACACATAAAATTAGTCAGCATAGGTGACTGTAGAAAGCAAGTAAGATACTTGTTCAACAACAATGTAACGCTGACATACACAGTTTCCTTCGCCCACATTAAAGAACAGTTATTTTCAAACTAATTTGTCTGTTGTTAAAGGCATGTAATTTTTAAGTGACTGTTCAATGAACTAGTGAGCCCAGGAAATGAATTTCTGGGATAAAACTAAGACAGTTGACCTGAGTAGAAGCTTTGCTGTTGACTTCCTTGGGGCTAGAATTTCATTCCTGGACTTAATGCAACTAAAACATTTTTTTTCTGAAATAAATAAGTATTACATTGAACTTTATAGCAAGAGCAGATTAAATTCACAGAGCTAGGCAGAGTTAAATCTTATGTCTACAGCAAATCATTCCTTTCACTCCTCCACAAATGAGTATAACACAGCTTCCTGGCAAGAGCAGCTCTTCTGGGTGAAGTCTTAAAATCTAAATTTCTGCGCACTACGTGGAAAGAACAAAACAAACGCACCCTCCCTCCCGCACATTTATGCACATACCAATAAAAAGCCAACAGTATTTTCTCCACAGGAATAAGTTTTTTGCTTTAGAAGCCCTGAGTAATTTTCCCAGCAGTACTGTTGATGATTCTGTCTGCTCACTTCATTTTACTAAAAAGATTTCACTTCTTGAACAATGCATACATGCAGTACTAGCACTTTACATTGTTTGAAGCAGATACATGTATAGTTTTCTACATCTCCCACTTTTTTGGAGTTTCAGGCGTGACTATATTTCCGAGACAAAAATAATGGTACTGAGTAAGTGCATACGTGAGACCTTAAAATAGCACATGTAAGACTGTGAAGAGCATTTATAGCAGTAAAACTAAGGAAGTAAAAAAAAAATTATTCTTACACAGTTGAATGTTCTGTAGGAATAAAATAGCTTTTTTTACTACACCACTTTTTAGTAACTGATATTCTACAATAGCCAGACTGAATGGACTGTGATGCCAAACGCCAATACTCAATACACATGACCTAAAACAACTTTACTTCCTGTGCATTACAGGAAATCCCAGGCCAGAGCCCAGACATAAGCTGAAGTCTTTGGGAGTTGCTGCATAATAAAACTAATAATAAAATCCTTTCAAACTTAGACACCAGAAAGTAACTCAATAAATTTTAACAAAATAAAATGCAGTAATCCACAGCAGAGTGAATACTTAAGTTTCTCCAATATATCCATTCTAGCTCTGTTTATCATAGGCAATAACTTATCTTTTTGGACAGCTCTTTCACAGAGTTGCAAGAGGTACTCTATGCCCTGATTTGTTGTAACCTTTCCAAATTCCACTCCGTAAATCCCACATCCCCAAAGTCACACTACCAAGTAGAGAGGACTCTCCCACCCCAAAAAATCCGCCCAAGCTCTCCTCACAGCATCAACAGTAAGGTTCCAAGACCAGTTTCAATATACAGAAGTTTCTTCTGGTTTGCTATAGTCTCAGTTTCTCAATGATCCAGTGGATTGGGAGCAGAAACAAATTAGTGGCCAATGTGACCACTGAGGTAGATTCATTCCTCTGTCCTGAGCTCAGTGAATCCCACTTACAAAGACTCGGGGTGAGAGAAGGGGAAACGAGGCCCTGAAGACTTCAGGTTTTTGTACTGGAGAAAGGCCTTTTTAGATTTCAAGCCTCTCATGAAATGAAACTGAGCCAGTATAATTGTGCATCTTAAACTTCTGCGTTTAGTACTTGAAGCGATATTCTTGTCCCTTTCCTTGCCACCACCTTCCACAATACTCCACCATGCCAATGCTCAACACATACTACACTGGTTACTGATATGGGATTCCTGGGATGACTTGCAGCTCGTTGCCCTTCCATTCGCCTATCGGAGAGACCCTTTGGCTCCAATGGCTGCCTAGTGAAAGAGAGCAAGATGCTTCACTCCTCTTCCCTACCATGCTGCAGACACCACCAAACCAAAGTACCTTTGCCCAAAACACAACACAGGCCCTGACCCCTTTCCCCCTGCATCTAGAGAGGAAGGAGACAATCCTTTATTTTAGGTACTACTATACCACAACTTCTATACTCACCAGATGATATACTGGCACAAATCTTTTTCCTCCAGCGTTGTTACCAGGCTGGCGACATCTCCTCCCTCCCCTATACGCACACGCATCTATCCGTTCCTGTCTCTCAGCAGATAAAGTCTCCTCTTCCCCAGCACCCCAGAGAACGCTCATTACAGAAGCCGGAGCCCTTTCTCCCACCCCTCACGCCCTAGGCCAGGCTCTCACAGGGGTGTCGCTGCCCCGCAGACGGGAAGGATCGTGCCTGGGGCACACCCGGCCCGGCGCCGCTGCAGCCCCCCTTCTCCCCCTATCAGACGATACCTCCTCCCCTCTCCGGTCGCTCACCGTCAGAGGCAGCTCGCCGCCCCGCGCCCCCCCTCCCACGCGAAGGGAGGACCCTCCGGCCCTTGCGGGGCCGCCTCCCAAGCACGAGCCCAACAACCCCCCT